>NC_082683.1:110108264-110405128 GCF_949987515.2 Delphinus delphis | reverse complement strand
CCTAGGGAATGCCTGGCATGCTCCCCACTCCCAGCAGGGAGCGCCGGAGACCCCCACTGATACACTTCTCTCTGTCCTCACTCACCGGGCCTCCTAGTGGCTCCAGGGGCTCCCTGCCCACCACATACCTGGCTGCCCAGTGTGGAGGGAGAGCTGGGCTCTGACCCGTGAGAGCAGCCTGGTGATAACCCCCTTGTCTCTCACTTTTAGAAGAAGGTGGATGAGGAGGGCCTGAAGAGGATGATGGGTGATCTGGATGAGACCAGGAGGTGCACTTCCAGGGGTATGCTCTCTCCCTCGCCCTCGACACTATCATGTGCAACAACTTCTTCCAGGGCTCCCCAGCACAGTCCTGATGTAGAGCTCGTGGTTCCCTCCATGGGTTTCTTGGGCCAGGAGGACTCTCTACCTTTTTTAGTTTTATACTCAATAAACTCTTTTGCTTGTTGACAATATTTTAATTGCTCAGTGATGCCCTGTCACCTGGCTGGCTCAAAGACCAAAGCTTCTTTCTTTTTTCTTTCTTTTTTTTTTTTTTTTTGCGGTACGTGGGCCTCTCACTGTTGTGGCCTCTCCTGTTGCGGAGCACAGGCTCCAGACGCACAGGCTCATGGGCCCAGCCACTCCGCAGCATGTGGGATCTTCCCGGACCGGGGCACGAACCCGTGTCCCCTGCATCGGCAGGCAGACTCTCAACCACTGTGCCACCAGGGAAGCCCCTCAAAGCTTCTTTTGTTTTGAGCTGTCTCTATCCCTTTCAGTCCAAGATGATATAATGCCTTTAAAAATGTTGTGGGCTTCCTGTGTATCAACTTATAATTCACTTAATTAGACAAAAAAACATATCTACAAATTTCTTTGAGACTGGCCCTCTGTACCATAGAGGTAGAGAGCTGTTAGAAAATGCCCTTATGATTCTTAAAGGCCCTCTTGCCTGAAAGAGACACACTGCTAAAATTATTAGAAGCCTTATTGGTGTTTTTTTGTTTGTTTTTGTTTTTGGCTGCGTTGGGTCTTTGTTGTTGTGCATGGGCTTTCTCTAGTTGTGGCAAGTGCGGGCTACTCTTCGTTGTGGTTCACGGGCTTACTCATTGCAGTGGCTTCCCTTGTTGCGTAGCACGGGCTCTAGGCATGCGGCCTTCAGTAATTGCAGCACACGGGCTCAATAGTTGCGACGCATGAGCTGTAGGGCGTGCGGGCTCAGTAGTTGTAGTGCACAGGCTTAGTTGCTCCGCGGCATGTGGGGTCTTCCCAGACCAGGGATTGAACCTGTGTCCCCCTGAATTGGCAAGCAGATTCTTAACCACTGCGCCACCAGGGAAGTCCCTAGAAGCCGTGTTGTCTATCTGAGATCTGAGAATTGCCCTTTAATCTTTTTGAAGTTTCCATGAAAGATCTCATCTTTGACTTTATCTTACCCCTGAGGCCCTTTTTGTTGGCAGGGCCATGGATTTGATCTTTGCCCTGAGGCCATTTATTACTTTGAGAGCCATTTATTACTTTGAGAGCCATTTGCTGCCTGGAAAGACTGTCCTGGGCCCTCTATATTTCCTCTAAATTCCACTCAGAATTGAAGAGTTCCTTCTTTAGTTCATCTCTTTCTTCTCATATTTTACCATAGGCAGCCAGAAGAAGCCAATTGACATTTTCAGTATTCTGTCCAAAAATCTCCTTAGCCCATCCATGCGTTCCTTATGTAATCTTTCTATTTTCCACGTTACCATGGATAATAGTGTTTCCAGACATTCCACCACTACATAATAGGGGTTGCCTTTTCTTCAGTCTCCAGTAACAATGTCCTCACTGCCCTTCAAATTATTACTAGCAATCTTCTTGAGATCCTTCTACCTTTCACCCATGGCTTTGTCCCAAAGCCAGTAACACCTGCTTTAGGTTTTTGTAATAGAAGCCTCTTTCTCTTTCAGGTCTTTGATGAAAGATTCATGGAGCCAACTCATGCTGATTTTCTAAGCTTTTCCTACCACTTCCTCTATCACTACACCTAGGTTTCCATTTGGTCTGCATCCCAAGATACATCAGGGGACAATTTGACTAAATATTTTGTCATTTCATAACGAACGTCCTTGACTTTCAGCCTGCACATATTGGGTCCTCATATCTCACTGTCTTCCCTCCTCCACTTGGTCAATTCCACATTTTATTTTATTTTATTTTTCTCGGTACGCAGGCCTCCCACTGCTGTGGCCTCTCCCGTTGCGGAGAACAGGCTCTGGACGCGCAGGCTCAGCGGCCATGGCTCATGGGCCCAGCCGCTCCGCGGCACGTGGGATCTTCCCGGACTGGGGCACGAACCCGTGTCCCCTGCATCGGCAGGCAGACTCTCAACCACTGCGCCACCAGGGAAGCCCCCAATTCCACATTTTAGATTCTTCTGTTTGAGGACTCCGCTTTATGAATTTATTAAGCTTTGAGTTGCAGATCACCTGACTAACAGTGGCTTTAATTGTCTTACATAACAAGACATCTGAGACAGGCAGTTCAGGGTTAATTCAAGGTTGGTTCAGGGGCCCAGAGATGTCATATGACACCTATTTTTTTGCTCTGTAATCTACAGCATGTATGCCTTTTCCCTCATGCATGTTGCTTCATGATCACAAGATGGCTGCTCTACCTCCAGGTCTCACTGTCCATGTTCCAGGCTAAGAGACAGAGGAAGTATAGGGTGCAGAAAGCTTTTCCTCAAGAGACTTTGCCTTTTTATTATACAAGAAATACTCTCTCCAAAGATTTCTACTTACGTCTCTTTGGCCTTAACTATGTAATATGGCTGTGACCAAGTATTTTTAGCTGGGCATGTTGACACTTTGAAAGAAAAGAAAAAAGGTTTTAATAATAAGGAAAGGGGGGGGATGGATAGCAGACAAGCAATAGACAACATTTTTCTGAATTGTTTTCTTACTTTTCTTACTTCCCTGGGAAGCTCTGATGCTTGGGAACTGCTTACAGAGTAGCTCAGAAAAGAGCTCCCCAAAGACAGAAAGGAGTGAGAAGGTTCTGGGACACACTGCTTATTCTCACTGTTCCAACTGCATGTCTGGGGCTGATGAGGCAAGGCTGGGCAGGCCCTAGCAATGAAGAGAGAGGCCCACTTTCCTAATATCCTATAGGAAAAGGAGCCGGTGGATATAGGTCAGGGACTCATCATAATGGTAATTAACGTTTCCACAGCAGTTCCCAAAGCTTCTTTCATGCTCACTGTCACTTCAGCCTCATGGTAACCCCCAATAGAGCTATCATTAGGCCCTTTTTACGGATAAGGAAACCCAGAGGAAGCAGCATCTGCCATTCAGGGAGCATTCCCTCCGGCCAGGTTCTCTGCTAGGCCTGTTCTAGCATCATCTCATTGAATCCTCACAGCACTTGGATGAGGGATGTGTTATTAGTTTCTGCATTTCACAGAGGAGGAAATAGGGGCTGGGAGAGGTTAAATGAGTAGTGTTGGGACTTGACCCAGGTTGTAAGAAAGGGCCTCACCCCTCTGGGACACGGGGGTGGCAGCTTGGGCCTTCCTCCCCTTCCTCCAAAGCCTTGGAGATGAAGGGGACCTGGCTGGGCAGAGTCCAGACGCTCTTGGTGTCTCAATCCTGAATCCACGGGGAAGTGGGTCCACTTGCTGGTGATTGCGCGACTGTAGACTGTTTGCTCACAGTGGATCCTGGCTTCCGCAGGGGCTCAGTTCCAGGCTCTGGGGCTGTTCTGGCTGGTGGATACTGGCATGGGCTGGCTGCCTCTGGAGCTTTCCCCGGCTGGCTAAGCACCCGATGGGACTAATTTCGTTCTGTATATTTGACAGACTAACACACATGTGACTTTCTTAGCTGGTCTCAATAATCTTCCCTCATCCTGCCCCTTCCTGCAAATCTTCCTGCTGAGGCAGAGACGAGGAGGGTCCAGAAAATGGTGCTGTTCAAAGGCCCGCTGGCCGGATTCTCTCTCACTTCCTCCCGGAACTGCGGCAGGGAGGAGAGCCTCAGGGATCCATATGTCACCTCCCATAGTGTCCTACTGTCACTTTGCTCTTTGTGCCTTTGGGTCTATCCCTGCAATCTGTTGACCCTCCAAGAAAAGAGAGACTGAAGGCAAAGGTGGATTCTGAGGCAGGGGAGTGACTGAAATAGGGCTCCCCATGCTCCCATCTTTACTCCCCTCTAACTCAGTGCTCCCATCCGGGAAATGGGCAGTCAGGCATTGACTTGGTCCTCAAAAGACCAAGGAGAGCCTGTAGGTCTAAGGCCCACAGGCTCTCCTTGATCCCAGTTCAGATCCTCTCCCCACCCCCATCCCCTAATTCTGTAGCAAAGGCCTCCCTGGCTCCAGCCTCAGTAATCAAATACCCCCTCCCACCCTCTCTCTACCTTGGGCTCAGATGATGAGAAAGGAGATGAATCAGTGTGACGAGGTTCATTGACCCCCATGGGGCTATGAGATTGGGGTGGTGTCACCCTGTCCCTCGAGTCCAGGTCCTTTTGGCACAAGCACATGAACGTCCAGATGCTCTAAGACACTTCATCTTATTTCTCCCTGAGGTGCAGAACCAGACACTGACTTTCATGGCGCAAGGTGGTTTCCCAGAGGCTTTTGTAAGGTGATGGCGGTGATAGTGGGGGACAGAGGCAGGGAGAGAGGACGGGAGAGAGAGGGACAGTCCTGCCGGGTCAGAGAGCATCTGCTCCCACCCTCCCTCCCTCATGCTGCTCCTGTTGGGGAGAGACCCTTACCTTCCACTTGGGGCACACTTCTCTGTAGTCAGCTCTCCATCTGCAGTGGAGCAGCACGAGTGAGAGGCCAAGGGTGTTGAGCTCCACTCCCAGGTAGAGAATCAAGTGGACAGTGTGGACAGCAGAGGGTGGGAAAGGAAGAGGATGCTCCCTGTCTGGGCCTCGGAGGGGCGGCTAGTGTCGTGTGCATTGGGGGGATTCAGGGTAGATGCTGGCGAAGAACTCCCAGCAGGGCAGGAAGATTCCAATCCCTGTAAGAACAACTTGGGAAAGCAAGATAAGAAAGGCTGCAGCTCTGTCTCTAGCCTGTGGGGATGCAGAAGGCTGGACAAAATGACCTGGGGGTTAGGCGGGGGAGGAGGCTTGGTTCTCTCCCTGCTGCCCCCATCGAGGGGACTTAGCGTGTGGCTGTTGAGTTAGACTCCGAGACCTCTGCCCTGACACCGTCCACGGGACCAGCAAGTGATACAAAGCACTTTCACATCGGAGTCTCAGGGTAGGAATCTTCCAAATCCATTTTGGAGGCAAAAAATTAAGGCCCAAACAAGGTAAAGGACATGCTCGGGGTGGATGCAAGAGGGTGGTGGATCTTGGAGTGAGGGTCCAGTAAGGGTTCTTCCCACGACGGTCCTCCAGCCCCAAAGCGCCTGCACCCAGACCTCTCCGTCCACCCACCCGCCCCTCAGCTGTTGCCTCCCTGGGGGAGCTCCTGCCTTCCCTGCTCCCCACCTCAGTCGGAGCCTCTCCTAGTGGCAAACAAAGTGAGGCATCCCAGAGGGGCGTGGCCAGGCTTTGAAACAGGAAAGGCTGGGGGATAAGGATTCAGGCTGGGAACAGGCTGCCCAGCCCTTCCCTGACCATGCATATAAAGTACCCCAGGCCCCACCACCATTTTTCCCCCTTAGCCCTGCTTTATTGTTCTTCCTAGCATTTATGTCGCTGACCTATCATACATTTATTTACTTGTTACTGTCTGTTGTGTGCATTAGATGGTCCTCTCTACAGAGCTCGGCTTTTGTCTGTTTTGTTTATGGCTGTACCTCCAATGCTTAGGACAGGCACCTCTAAATCTTCATATGAAAAATGAATGGCTCTCACCCTGCCACAAATTAGTTGTGTGACTTGGGCAAGTTACCTACCTCTCAGTTAACATTTATGCCCTTACCATGTGCCGGCACTATTTATCTATGAGCTTTGTACATAGAAAGCCCTTTAAGCCTCACGGCAATCCTATGAACTGATGACCATTATTCTCCTTGGTCATTGGCAGGTGAGGAAAATGAGGCCCAGAGAGGTGAAGTGACCTGCTTAAGGGAGGTGGCTGTTGGCAGAGATGGGATGTCACAGGTGGGAACAAGGGATTGACCTAGAACTGAATGAATTGCTGGTCCACTCTGGCCTCTGCTTCTGTCCCCTACTCCCCATAATTCCTTGCCTAGAAAACAGGGTTAATCACAGCCCTCCCTTCCCTGCACCCCCCCCCCCCACTGTTCGCCCCCGTCACCCACAGGGGCTGAGTCTTCGGGGAGGTGATGGCACAGTTGAGGTTCGGGGGCAGGGGGCCTGGGAAGAGGCCAAGGTGTCATGAGCTCTCTGGCTGCCCCACAAGTATTAGGGCTTCTTCAGAGGCCTGGGGGTTGACTCCTCTTCCCCTTCCCACACTCTTCTGGTCTTGGGTTCCCTTTCTGTGAAGTGGGGAGGGGTCTCTCAGGCCCAGGGATGAGGGCGGGAGAAGTGATACGAAGAGATTTCCGTTTCTGGCAACATGGTGGTCTGTGCCAGCTCCGGCTAAAAAGAAAACAAAAAGTGCTGGATAGAATAAAAACATCTTTTTCAAAGCGTTGACGAGCTCACAAGGCATTGAGGAATGGGATCAAAATCTTAGCGAAAGCAGACTCCAAGTGAGTGGGGCCCTGGGGCCCCTCATGCCCTGAGGGCATCCGCCAAACTGAGCCAAAGCGACCTTTGGCTTTGACAGAGTGTGGAGTGAGGAGGGGCTCGCTTGAGGAGGGGAGGCAAGGGGGACACCCCACATAACGCTGAGACCCCAAAGGGCTACACGCTTAAGCCAAAAACCAGAGGAAATCTACCCCCACCCCACGGGAGTGCAGGGAACTTGGCCTTGGTGCTGAATGGAGCCACGGAGGACAGGAAACAGGCCTTAGGAGCTCAAGCTCCAGGCCACCCTGGTGTGAGTCTGAACTAGGGGAGGAGGAGGGGCACCAGGAGAACACAGCCGAGACTTCTGGAAGCACCCCTAGGAGGAGCACACCTTCCTCCCGGGCCTCAAAGACATCCTACGGGTGACCTTCCCAGGGAAGCAAGCAGTTCTCTGCCCAAAGCATCCAAGGACCATCGATCTGGAGATCAGTCAGCGAGGGTGTCTCGCAGGCTCAGAGCTCTCACCGTAAATGAGGGGGCTTAGCCAGGGGCACGCCAAGATCCCCTCTGGCAGAGGGATTCTCCGGGGGTGAGGCGAAAGTGTGCCCCACTTTGTCTTCTTCTGGGGTGTCTTTTCAGGGTGAAGACATAGGGGATGGCTGTGATGAATGACCTGTCTTCTCTAACCAGGCTGGAAGGAGATGGGTAGGAGGCTGTGCCCGGATCCCAGCTCTGGGGGAGGGCAGAGGGAAAATGACGAGGTGGTGGTGTCTGCAGCCCAGACGGGGCCTTTGATGGGTGCATGGCAAGGTGGGCGGGTGGGCTCTGTAATATGGGTTGCCAGGGAAGGAGGCAGGGGAGCCCCTGGGGGCATCCTCAGCTTGACCTACTTGGGCCCCCCATAATTGCTCCCTTCCTTCCTCGGGAGGCTACACGTAGGGGTGCCCTGTCTGTAGGCTCCTCCAGCTGAAACGCCAACACCTGTGGTGCGTGCCGGCTGCTTAGGTCCTGTCCTAGGTGTCCGGCAGCTCCAGGTCTGTCTCCTGGCCCAGGGTCTGGGCTTTTGGGGGCAGAGGGATGACCACAGCAGGGACTGATGAGGTGAAGGAAGTCAGATACGATGGGTTCAGGGGTTCCCTTGTACAGGGAGGGGCTGCTGGGGAACCTGGGTTTAGGGGGTGTGCAGAGCTGAGGTCTGGCGGAGGGGTCGGGGCAATGGGCTTAGAATGCTGCTGTTGCCCTCAGTCAGCTCCCCCTTCGCCCACACCTTCCCTTCCTGCCAACGGGTTGAGATGGGCCAGGGCTGTGGGGAAGAGAGGATTCCCTCCAGTCTCCAGGCACCGAGCTTCTGACAAAGCAACAGTGGTGGCGCCAGGCAGGCTGGCAGGAGCCCAGAAGGGCAGCTCGGCCCCTCTGAGGTTCCCTATTCCTTGCGATCACGGCCCTTTCCTCTCCTGGGAACCCGGAACCCTACTCTAATCCTGGGCTGTCACAAAGCGTTAGACCCCAGGCAGCACTTAACCCCATTCTTCTTCCCTCTCAACCCTGACCATCTACAGGGCCTGGCAGAGAGTAAATCATTAGGGAGAGGGCCTTGGCCCAGGCTGCCTCGTGCTGCAGGACTCCTGTCCCCTGGGGGCACCAGGAGTGAGTCACTGGGCTCACATGGAAACAACACATGCCTTCCTGGCTGCCTTAGGATTTTTCCAGGCTGGAGGCATCTCCCAGAAGGGCGGTGGGAGGGGCCCGTGGAATGGGGGTGAGTGAGCAATTCTGGGAAGCGCTTCCCCTCTAACAGAATGGGGTACCCCTCTGCAGAGCCTTCGGTCTCAAGAGCCCCAGAGGTCAGGGGGATGGCCTCAGGGAGAGCAGATTACAGATTGGTACATACCTGAGCTCGCTGTCTCCAGAGACCAACTGGTTCAGGTCCCTGACTAGGCCTGTGAGGGGGGAGTAACCCTATTTTACAGATAAGGCACCTAAGACCCAGACAGGGTAAATGGCTCGTCTTCCGCTGCGCAGCTAGTCAGAGGCATAGAGCGTCGCGGCAGATTTTCCTTTGGTTGCAACTTCCCTGAGTTCAGCGCAGGAGGGATGGTGATGGGGTCGTAGTGAGGCGGTGGAGGTTCTTCTGAGACCTGACTCTCCCTGAGAAGGTCCAGCTTCGCCAAGGGCCTGAGGCCGGGAGCATGGGGCAAGGGTGCTCCCTTGTGCAGGAGCTCTGGGGTCCTGAGGGCGATGAGGCTTCTAGGGCCAGGGGGCTGTGTCTCAGAGGGTGCTACAGAGCTGGACTGGGCGTCAGATGAGAAAAGCTGGAGAGAATCAGGGAGTCCTCAGGGACCCCCAGTGTGCGGGGTGCAGGTAAAGGGTGGGCACCTCTCCCTGAGGAGTTTGCAGTGAGGTTGGGCAAATGAGGCCTCTGTCCAGAAATAGGGGGGCAGTCGGGAAATAAATGAGGAGGGGCTGGTGTAGTCAGGGAGGGCTGCTCAGAGGAGGGGGAGCTTGTGGGGTGGGAAGGCTGCAGGGGGTTAAGTCAGGTCTGGGTGCATTCCCTGGGACGCATGGAGGGCAAAGTTGAGCAGGGGGTCTGACTCGGCCTCTGCCGTGAGTCACACCCTTGTTCTTCTGTGACAGTAACGATGGCGCCTCCGGAACAGGCCGTGGCTGCTATTGTGTGCACCTTCCAGGAATATTCAGGGCCCTGTTGGAGACAAGTAAAACTCTGCCAGGCAGAGCTCAAGGAACTGCTAGAGAAGGAGCTGCCCACCTGGACCCCGGTGAGCACCTGGGGTGAGTCCCCATGGGAAGCACTGCTCGGATTCCGCAAAGAGACACCTGGAGACGAGCTCTGAGCATTGGACAGCAAGGGGGTGGAAGCTAGACTGTGGGGAGGGGATGCTGGGAGGGAGACGGGCACAGCAGGAATCTCAGTTTCCTTATCCGCAAAGTGGGAGGATGAACATGTCAAGGGCTGCCTGGCCTGGCTGTTGGGAGGACTGAGCGAGGGCTCTGTGAAGAACCCCTGACACAGGGTTGGCACTCAGTAGCAAGTAGTAGGTGCTCTGTAAATGATCTGAGAGAGAGGATTTGGGAGGGAGATTGACACCGGTGAATGGTCAGAACAGGGAGGCTGAGGTTGGCCCCCAGAGGGGTGTGGGTTGGGATGGCTGGGACCCCACAGGAGGGGAGGGAGGGAAGCGGGATGTGCGCACCAGGCTGTTCTGCACTCCTCACCCTGCCATCCCCGCCCTGCACAGACAGAGCTTCAGGAGTGTGACCACAATAAGTTCATGAGTGTCCTGGACACCAGCAAGGATCGCGAGGTGAACTTTGTGGAGTACACGTGCCTGCTTGCTTGCCTCTGCGCCTGCTGCCGTGAGTACTTCAAGAGCTGCGCCCTGGGCCCCCACTGCTCCCAGTAACGGGCGGGGTTGCCATCGGAGGGTAGGGGCCTGGGTCTGCTCCGGACCTGCTCCATCTCTGCCCTGAGGTCATCCTGGGCATGTCAGCTCTCCCCCCTCCCCCTCCCCCCTCCTTTGTCCCCTCCCTCTAGAATCTCCCAGGTTTGCCCCTGGTATGTTAACCCCTTTTACCCATGAGTCTAGGAGACGTGAGAGGACCTTCCCCGGGACCACAGCCAGTGACCTGTAGAACAGCCAGCCGCTGACTGCCCACTGTGGCCCATGATGGACGAAGGCTGTCAAGGCCCAGCAGAGTGTGTGAGGGAAGGAGACCACGGTGGGAAAGGGCCTATTTTGCTCCTAATAAAGAACTGGCATCCCTTGGCTCCGTTTGGTTCTTCTGAGAGGACAGCCCGGGCCTGGGAACAGAGTCCCGCTGAGGCTTCACTCCCCTCTGGCCTTTTCCACTGGAGGACAGGAGGCTAAGGGCACTTTCAGACCTCGCGGAAATGAAATGGTCTTAACGTCCTGCAGGAGGGGGTGGGGTCAACACGGGAACAATGTCCATGGGAGGCTGGTGTGTGTGGGGGTCTCTCTCTCTCTCTCTCTGGGGTGTCTCTGAAGGAGAAGCTCCCTTGGGGACTTCCCTGGTGGTCCAGTGTTTAAGACTCTGCACCCCCAATGCAGGGGCCTTAGGTTTGATCCCTGGTCAGGGAGCTAGATCCCGCGTGCCGCAACTAAGACCCAGCGCAGCCTAAATAAATAAATAAGTAAATAAATATCGTTTTTTAAAAAAAGAAGCACCCTTGGGCTGTCTAGGAGGGTGAGAGGGTACGGAACTCAGTCCACTGGACAGGATGTTCTGAGGGGAGGGGAGGGCCGTAGTGGAGGGGGTGGGTCTGTTCCCTGCCTGGGGCTGTGGGAGCCCAGAGTGCAGTACTAATAGGATTAGGGTGTCTGAGGTCCAGCTAGGGTGTTTCTCCCTGATGTAGGGGGTGCCCTACATTGGAGGGGGAAGGGGAGACCTGCAGGCCGACCCCCTCCCTGAAGCCACAGCCACCTGAGGGGCTTCACATCCCCTCTCCTGAACCTCTCTCAATCCCTGAGTTCATACCCTGCCCTGAGAGGTTCCCCTGACCCCTGCCTCCCCCATTCTGTGCTGTATCACCTCTAACTTTCCACCGCAACCTGCCCTCTTCATTCCTGATGCCCATCCTAACTCTAAATCCCCCTCCTGACACACTCCTCTTTCCCATGTGCTCATGGTCCCGTCAGTCAATCCCTGAGACCCGAGGCCTGATGCCCCCTTCCCATTCCATCACTCCGTCATCCAGGTCCTTTCTCCACAGATGTGTCTGTGGGGGTCCCGACGCCTCCTTTGGGTGTTAGCCTGTTCCCCCTCCCAGACCCCCCAGCTCCTGTCCTGGGCCTCACTCAGCATGGTAGAAAGCCCCCTTGGGAGGGGAGAAGGGCAGTGTGAGCTGTGCCCAGCACTGAACCTGGGGTCCCCTCCAGGACCACCTCCCACCTGTCACCCCCCACCCCTTAATCCCCTTTGCTTTATGCCGGCTGCCTAGCGGGAACACTCCCTCCCTGTCCCTCATGCCCCAGGCACAGCCTGCCCTTCCCCCAGCTCCCTAAAACTCAATCTGAGCTGCGCACGCCCACCCACTGAGGCCCCTGCCTGTGCCCACTGGGGCTCTCCCATTGTCCATGTGTGCGTGCCCACAGCAGGAAGCTGGGTTTCCAGGCTGGCTGGTGGAGGGACCCGTAGCCGTTACCACATCGGCCCAGGATAGGAGGGCTGTCTCCCGCTCTTCTCCATCCCCCGACATGGGCAGGGCCTGGCCAGGGGTATAAATAGGTCAGACTGCAGGGCTTCCCCCACTCTCCCTCTCTCTCCAACCCTCTCTCTTCGGCACTTCTCTCTTGGCCTGGTGAGTTGCGGTCGCATGGCTGGCACGCAAGTGGTGTGCAAGGGGTGTCAGGCCGAGGCTGGGGCAGGAGAAGGGGGGGCTGGTGGGGGCCAGATGTGCTAAGTGGGTCCAGATGTGAGATTCCAATGTGGAGGCTCTGGGGAGGGATGCGTGTGTGTGCACGTGCACGTGTGTGTGCATGCAAGAGAGAAAAAACAAAAAGTGTGCAGGTGGCTGAGGGGAGCTATCGGAGCCGTCCTGTGGTTCTGGGGCTTGCACGCGTTGTTGCTGTAGCATGTTTTGGGGTGCGTGTGACTGGGGGGTATGCATGTTGGCTTGTGTTTGCTGGGTTGCCCTAGCCTGTGCGTGCACACTGACGGGGTGTAGGAAGCACAGTGAAGGCAGAGGGCGATGGCGGGCTTTTGTCTGGTTGTGTCCTAGGAGGCTCTGCCCTGCACGCAGCAGCCTGACCCAAGGGAGGGTGGCGTCCCCATCCCTCCTGCATCTGTGCCCCTGCCACCTCACCCTGCGCCTCCCCACGCTAGGCGCTAGGCCACTGGTTTTTTCCGCTACAGGGCCCTGGGCAGGCTGCCAGCAGCCTCGCCCAGCCCAACGACCCAGCCCAACGCTTGGAGGGAGAAGAATGGGCTGGGGTGGGGCTGCTGTAGACTGAGTGTGGGAGTGAATGGACCGCGTGAGGAGTGAAGAAAGCGCTCTTGTGGAGCTGGCTGTCCAAAACGCAGAGCCTGTGCCCCGGGCCCTGCAGGGGTTCGCTGCCCCAAGCACGGATTTCCCATTGTGCACACCCATCCGCCAGGAGCCAAGCCCCACTTTTTGGGCTGCCTCTATGGTGGGAGCACCAAGTGCTCCCTGAGGGATGGGATTGGGGTGGGCATTCTGAATACATAGCCGGGGGTGGGGTGGGGAAAATTAGGGTGTCTCTGTGACCCTGCCCCCAGATCCTGACTGCCAGCATGGCGTGCCCCCTGGAGAAGGCCCTCGATGTGATGGTGTCCACCTTCCACAAGTACTCAGGCAAGGAGGGTGACAAGTTCAAGCTCAACAAGTCTGAGCTGAAGGAGCTGTTGACCCGGGAGCTGCCCAGCTTCTTGGGGGTGAGTGATACAGCCTGGGAGGCACCTGTTTTCTGCGAAGCGTTAGCTACAGCTGGCGTCTATAGCTGTCGATCAGCCATCTTGCTGAGACGGGCAAGTTGGGGCAGAGAGCTTGCTCTGATTGCCTGGGGTGGAAGCACAGTGAGTACCCACTGCTCACTTCCTGGCTCTCTGCAGAAAGATGGCTGAGAACAAGCCGGTAGGCTACGTGTCAGACTCTGCCAGGTGTTTGCACAACTTAACTGGAGGTAAACTGAAGCTCAGAGAGGCTACGTAACTTCCCAAGGTAGTCAGTGTATAAAGCCGAGATCCGTGAGCCAGGGCGTTCCGACGCTTGCCATCACTACAGCAATGAACAATTTTTTTTTTTACGATTGTATGAAAATTGTGTGTCTTCTTTTTTTTTTTTTAAATGGAAGTATAGTTAATTTACAACGTTGTGTTAGTTTCAGGTGTACAGCAAAGTGATTCAGTTATATATACACATATATTTTTTTTCAGATTCTTTTCCATTATAGGTTATTACAATATATTGAACATAGTTCCCTATGTTATACAGTGAATCCTTGTTGCTTATCTATTTTATATATAGTAGTGTGTATCTGTTAATCCCATACTCCTAATTTATCCCCCCAACCCCAAACCATTTTTGAGTTTCTATTTGGCTTGTGGATGTGAAGACACAGTTATGGAGACCCTCATACACCTACAGACTCCCCCTGAGCGATCACAGATGCCATCCATATCAACCTTTGTGTAGTTTATACATTGCTTTCATGACCATTGTCTAACTGGATTCTTAAAATGACCTTGGCAGAAGATGCTGTGGTCCCCTTTATCCAGTTGTACCCAGGTACTCAAGACTTCTTTGTCTGAGGGGTGGCCTTCCTCCAGCCCTAGCCTAGCCCCCAGGGCTAGAGGTCCAAAGCTGGGCCCCCCAAGGAGTGGCTAAGCCTTCTTGGGCTCCCATCTGGAGGTGCAAACCTGGTCTAGTCCTAGCTCTGGCCACTCCCACACCCGCCCTGCCCGGCCCCGACTTCTAGTTTCTACCTGCAGCCTCTTCTTCCTGCAGAAAAAGACAGATGAAGCTGCATTCCAGAAGCTGATGAGCAACCTAGACAGCAACAAGGACAACGAGGTGGACTTCCAGGAGTACTGCGTCTTCCTGTCCTGCATCGCCATGATGTGCAACGAGTTCTTCGAAGGCTGCCCCGATAAGCAACCCCGGAAGAAATGAAGTCTCCTCAGATGTGCGGGGTGGGGCCTGCCAGCTGGGGTCTTCCCTGTTGGCGGTGGGCACAGCGCCTCACACTGGCTCCTCCAGATGTGAGCACGATACTAAACAAGTTCAATAAAGATTCTTGAAAGCTATGAGGCTGATGGTCTGAGAGACTCTGGGGGCGCTGAGCTGTGGTTTTGTGGCAAGTGGAGAGCAGACCAGAGAAGGTGGGAGATGGATGTGGGTGACTGTGCACATGTGTGGGGGACAGAGTTGACTGTGGATGGAGCGGAAGGCAGGGAAAGGGACCCCCAGAGGCTTGGAACGGTAGGATCTTAGCCAGGGCACTCAACCATCCCACCTCCCCAACATTGCCTCTGGCAGGACCTCTGAGTGAGGCTGGGATGGGATCGAAGATCACATCTGCTCCTGGTTGGGGTCCAGAATGGAGTGTGGGTGCCCTGGGGGTGGTTGGGGAAGGGCTGAGTCATGGGGAGGAAGTAGTGAGGCCAGAGTGGATGGGGAGGAAGGCTCAGTCCTGACATTTACGGCCCAGGTGCTGCCTGCCACCCCTTCCAGTGCCCTGGCTTCAAAGCCCAGGGATGGATGAATCCTACCATTCCACAGTCAGATCAGGGAGGTGATGTGGAGGAAGAGAAACCACAGTATGAGAATATCATCCTTCCCTAACTCCCATCTCTGTCCCAGGGGCCCTAGGATGGGATTCATTACCAGTTAGCAGTCATGCTCCAACAGAGGAGGACAAAGGATCTTGGGAGGGATGAGGGAAGGATAGTGGCTGGGGTGGGAGGGAGGGAGGTGGTGGGAGGTGACCATAGTTTTGGAGACAAAATTCCAGGCATAGGAATCCGATAAATGAAGTTGAGATTTTTTTTCCCCCCAGAAAATATCAGGCATGGTATTAGTTCTCCTTAGGTTGAAGCCAACAGTTCTAGCCTGCAGTGAGTGGGATTGTGGTTAGTTTCCAGGTCATGCCTGGGTGGTACAGGGATCTTCAAGGAAGAGGTGAGTAGAGGGCAGGTCCAGAGGCAGGGAATGTCTTGTTCCCTTGACTTTTCTAGCTTTCCCCTTTCCTTCTCATCACATTGTGTTTTTGTCTCAAGTTTCAGAGGAGTGGGGTAGGTGACTCAGATGTTCCCTCAGAGTGTGACTATAGAGACTTGGGTAGAATTTTGATCCAGGAAAGAGTTTGCCACTTCCCCCTTCTCCCTCCCCCCAGCCCCAGTCTGCCCATCTTCCACGGAGTGCCCTCCCCTGGGCCTCCTCCTGCATCACTCCCTACTTCAGAAACTCCTGTTGCTTAGTGACCAGTCCCTGCTGCCTCTCTACCTTGGCAGCTGGGGGTGGGAGTGGAGTGGGGGGCAGTGGGGGCCACCCAGGCAGGCTAGGGTGGGGCTGCAGCAGCAATAGGTGCTAAGCCCCTAACTCCATTCTGTTCTCATACTTGGACTGGTTGGTGGTAGAACAATGTCTGAGTCTCTCCTAGGATACAAGCCACTCTCCCTGATCCCCACCCTGAACCAGTTCCCCACAGTCCACAGCCTCTACCCCATCACCCAGCCCTATCCTTCCCTGATCTCTGCCTCAGTCCCTGATTCTCAGTTCTCCACTCCAAGAGTCTCTGACAATTCTTTCCCATGGTGATGAGTGAGGTTTAGAAGAAATCATTCATTGAAAAGCCTTTTAAAAATCTTAGGCTCCGTACTTGCTGATGACCTTGACTATGCCCTTGGCAGGAAACGTCTTCCCCCACTGACTCCCATCTTGAGATGTCTGTTCTGCTTTTGGAGTGGGTGGGAGGGCCCCAATGCGGAGAGTGGCCTAGGGTATGGGTGGACACCCTGCATTTGTCCTGTACCTCCTGAATAGCCTTTCCAGGAAGCCTGGCTGTTGACCCATCAGATGGTGAGTTCTGGTTTTTGGTTGGGAAGACAAAGCTTCCAGGACTGAAGACGTGTGTGCCGTGGTAAACTCAGTGTGCCCCCCCCCCCCCACCCCGCCGTCCCATCCTTGTTTGGAAACAAGGAAGGTGAGATTGGCAGAGGGGGTTTCTCCCCACCTGTGTCCCAGGAGGCTCTGACCTGGGCCTCCTTGTCTCCGGCCCCTTTTTATTGGCCCGCTCTCTTCCCTGGTTCCCTGGGGACTGGAGCAAGGGAATTAAAGTCAGAGACCAGTGGGAGGGAGTCTGCTTCTGCTGCGTGAGTTCTCTGGCTCTCTCCTTCCTTGGAGTCCTTCCTGCTCATTTATATGGTGGGGCAAGCTGGGCGATGAGGCCACAGGGTGACTAGCTCTGGTGACCTCCGCCAAGGAAGGCCGGGCCCGATGAGTGGGCACGTGTTTGGAGAGAAGAGGGCAGAGTATTTGGAATCGTGGCCCTGGGGGTGGAGGTGGGGATCAGAACCAGCCAGGATGCTGCTGCAGATGCCCAGAGGCCTCGCCTTCCACTGTGGTCCTGGTTGAGTCTCCTGGCAGTGGGGAGAGGCTGAGGGTTTGGGGTGGTAAGAGATGAATTTCAGGTTCAGTTCAAGAATCGTCAGGTGGGCTTTGGTCTGTAGGTAAGAGGCAGCAGCTTCTTCCTCCTTTCCTTGCTCCGGACTCAACACAGATTTACCTGTAGCCCCCAGGTTCTTGGGTGTTGGCTCCTTCCTGCCTAAGAGGGAAGTGGTTTCCAAGCTGAGTCATGGGAGCTCCAGCTGCTTCTTCTCTTGGGCGGGTGTGGCTGTGCTGATGGACTGGGGGGCCCCATTCAGACCCAACCTCTGGATCCAGCTCTCAGAATGACCCTGGAGGTTTCAATAGGCCCACCCCCTTCGCTGCCTCGTGGCTGGTCTGTATGTATAGTTCTCTGGGCCAGAGGGTGGACCAGCTGGACAAGTCCTGGCACCCCTCCCCGACTTCCTGTTGAGATCTTACCTTCCAGTTCTAGCCCCAGCCTCCTCCAACCCCTGGACTCTCTCTTTGCCCTGTCCCCCACTTCTATAATGGGACACTCCCTGATATTAGGTGATTCAGGGACCCGGGCCAAGGAGGGTGACTTGGGTGAGGACGGCCTCTGGAAAATGAGTGCCCAAGATGGACCGGGCAGGGAGAAAATCCTGACCCTTCACTGGCTCCACCATCTGTCACCAGTTCTTCTTTTGGGGAGGCCATCTGTCCCTAGACCCCTTTTTCAACATCTCCTAAGCGGGAGAGTGTGCAGTGTCCTTCCGGCCTGGTCAGTCTCACTGCTCCTTGGTTCTCACTACAACCTGTCCTGAGACACTGGGGTCCACTTGGGAGATTTTGATCTCATCGTGGGTTCCAGTAGCTGGTCCTTGAGGGAGAGGCTTGGAGGTGGGCTAGTGCTGGGGGGAAGCAGAAGGTCCAGCTTCCTGGGCAATGGGATCTTTTCCTTTCCCTTCAGCCCCCAGAACTGCACACCATGCTGGAGACGTCTTTGGAGAAGGCCCTGACCACTGTGGTCACCACTTTCCATAAATATTCAGGGAGAGAGGGCAGCAAACTGACTCTGAGTAGGAAGGAGCTGAAGGAACTGATCGAGAAAGACCTGTGTCTTGGTGAGGTAGGTGTCGGTCCCTCCCCTGCACCCCAGAGTCCCAGTGCTCCGTGCTCCGTGGGCACCGTGGGGGAGGGGACGGAAAAAAAGAGGAAGCACTGATGCCACCCCCGAGGGCTTCCCAGCATGAGGTGGGAGGCCCAGCGTGAGGGGATACACACCTACCCGCAGGGTACACTAGCCTCAGCAAGGACAGGATGGCCAAAGGGTACAGACAGAGACCCAAGGAAGAGGGTGAACATCTTGGGCCGCGCCTGGGGATGAGTCAGGTCTCACTGGGAATGGAGACGGGCAGTGTCTGGAGGGTGGACCTCAGCGTGCACGATGGTTTAGAGAAGGAGATCAAGGAAACTTCCATGTTGAGGCGCGGCTCTCACAGCTGTGGAGGCTGTGCAAGGGATGGAGTGGGGGTGGGCGAGGTGATTCAGGGGTCCAGGTCAGCTGTGCACAGCTCAAGGGCAGGGCCCCCGCCTGGCTCTCCTCCATGTACCCGGCATGTCTGGGGCTCTCAGCTGGTGCTGACACGGGAACCAAAAGGATCCTTCTACTAGTTTGTGAACACAGTTTGGAAGGGGGAAGAGCAGATTCTTACCAGATGGAGACGGTGGGAGGGAAGCAACTGACAAAGGGAAAGGCCTATAAGGTAGTCATTATGTTATTATTACAGTTAACAAATAAATTGAGGCTCGGATATGTTATATAACTGTCTGAGGACACCCAGCTAGTGAGAGGCTGGAATTCCAGCCCGGGCCCATGTATCAACCTCCCTCGTTCCTTTAAAATCGGCCTGTGGGCCTCTCCTGTCGCATCTTGAACCCTAGTGGGCCTCCCCAGAGAGAAGCTCCACCTAGTGTGTCCCTGTGGACAGGGGACCAAAGCAGGCGTGGGTGTCACCAGGCCTCCCCTCTGCCTTCCTGCCAAGCTCTCTGCATTCTGGAGTTAATGAGGACAGAGGGAGGGGCCATGGGTCCAGCAGGGTTAACTACAAGGGGACAGAGGCCCTGGGGAGGGCCTGGCTATAACAGGAGCCCAGACTGGGGACAAGGGTGGCGTCACAGAGACGCTGTTTCCATCTCTATGTCCCGAAGTCCTGTCTCCTGTGGAAAAGTTGGAGGTGAGGGCAGTGAAGGGGAGAGGGCAGGATGTGTCTGTATTTTCTTCCTGTTCCCCCTGAGGGTGCTGTCTCCATCCTCTTGGTGGAGCTGGGCCGGTTGGGCAGGGGACCAGACAAGGAAGAGGACTGGGTGCCAGGCACTGGCTCCATGCAGCTGTCCTGCAGGGGCGGGATAAGGCTTGGATCTCGCTTAGTGCCACACAGTCACCAAGCCGTCTCTATTAAGTGTTGTATGAAATCTAGCTTATTATTTCTCTGGGTGGTAGAAAGTGTCGAGGGGAAGGGGGCTGCCCTAGTCTTCCTCTTGTAATTTATTCCGATTCAGGAGTCAGGTCACTGAGCTCTGCCTGGTGGCACCCTGTGCTGGGTGTGGCCTGGGGGGAGACTCTGGGGGTTGAGATGCTCCGCTGCTGACTCACCTGGGGATCAGCCTGAGGCTGCCTTCCCAGGGGTCAGGGCAGGGCTGGGAGGGGTGGCTGACCTGTCTCTCTACCTGGGCCCTCGAAGAAGATGAAGGAGAGCAGCATCGATGACCTGATGAAGAGCTTGGACAAGAACAGCGACCAGGAGATCGACTTCAAGGAGTACTCGGGGACTTCCCTGGTGGCGCAGTGGTTAAGAATCCACCTGCCAATGCAGGGGACACGGGTTTGAACCATGGTCCTGGAAGATCCCACATGCCGCGGAGCAACTAAGCCTGGGCGCCACAACTACTGAGCCTGCGCTCTAGAGTCCACGAGCCACAACTACTGAGCCGTGTGCCACAACTACTGAAGCCCGCGTGCCCAGAGCCTGTGCTCTGCAACAAGAGAAGCCACCACAATGAGAAGCCCGCGCACCGCAATGAAGAGTAGCCCCCACTCGCCACAACTAGAGAAAGCCTGTGCGCAGCAATGAAGACCCATCGCAGCCAAAAATAAATAAATGAATAAACAAATTTATTAAAAAAACCAACAAAAAAGCAAACAAAAAAAGGAGTACTCGGTGTTCCCGACCACGCTGTGCGTGGCCTACAACGACTTCTTCCTGGCGGACAACCAATGACTGGGCCCTGGCCCCTGACCCCTGCAGCTCCTCTCATAGACCCTCCGTGGTCCCTTGCCTTCCTCTCCCTCCCAGATGGACCCTGCTTCAGCCTTCCCTTCCAGCAGAGGAAATAAAGGTTTTTGATTCCAGGTGTCCAGGGCTGGTTTGGAACATTCTTGTCCACCTTGGCTGGGGGTGGGGTGGGACCAGGCAGAGCTTCTCCTTAAGTGGGTGGGCAGCCTCTGGGTGTTCACGTTCTGGGTTTCCACCCCACTTCCTGTTCTTCAGTGCAGACGTGACTAATCTTATCCAGGCTTAGTTTGGCCCTCCAGGAAAATGAGGAAGTGGGGCCAGGCTTTTGCTTGCCTCCAGGGAATGCTGCAAATATGCAGAGAAAGCTAAGGGGGAAAGTGCTCTGAGAGTGAGGACACTGGGGGTGGCTGGGATGCGGTCCCTGAGGGCAGTGGTGGACAGGCCACTCCGACTTGCCACCAGCTCACAGGAGGCCCCCACTGAGGACACTGGTAAGAAGGGGGAGTCTGGCCTTGACCTCCACACCTGCCCCCTTTCCTTCTCCTCCTTTTGCCCCCCAGCAACGAGCCCTACCATCATCTCTGGGATCCAGGGCTTTCTGCTCTCCCCACCTCCCTCCCCGTATCAAAATCCTTTCTTGGGAGAGGACCTGACAGACTTTGCATTGGAGGGTAAATAACTAATGACACAGGGCTTGACTCTGGTGTGTGTGTGCACTTTAATGGGCAAGAGGCTGCGGGTGGAATTCAGGTGGGGGGATGGGGGAAGGGATCGAGGGTGGTGGTATTTTTCCCTGGGGGGATGTGTGTTCTAGGTGTCCTTTAAATCGTATCCTGTAGACCAGTGGCTGCTCCCCGTCCTTCATCTAGGGTTCGCCCCCGTTTCCCCCGGCGCCGGGGAGCGGCACCCTTCTCCCCGCCCTTCCACACACACACACACACACACACACACACACACACACACACACTCTGACACTGCCCGGCTCTCCGCCTCCTCTTCTTGTCACATCGCGACGGGGGGCAAACAGAGTTTTGGAGATTAGGTGGGAGCTCGAGGTCACTGGGCTGGCCGCGGTCTCCCCTCGGCGCCCCAGCCCCGCGGAGCCCCGAACAGCCCCGGGGCAGGAGGCGTGGAAAAGTTTTGGGGCGAGGATGTTGTGTAAAGGGCGGGGCAGGGTGGGGCGCGGGCGGGCAGTGGGCGGCCGGCCTCCCGGAAGCGCCGCTATAAGGCTGGCGGGCTGGCCACACGGCCATCCCCCTCGGCCGCTCCTTCTCGCTTCGCTGCAGCCGCGGTGAGTCCTCGCTAGGCAGGGCAGCCCCCGTCCTTCGGGGCCAGCCCGCCCCGGGTTAGTCCGCCCGCATCCAGACTGGGGCCGGCAGGGAGAGGCGGGAGCGGCCAGGCCGGCCCCGGGCTAAGGCATCCGGTGGGGCGGCTCCCCACTGTGGCCCTTCTGGGGTTGGGAGAGTGAGTCCCAGGGTGTGTCCGTGCCGCAGTGTGTGGTCCTGTGAGGCTGTGTGTGTGTAGGGCTGGGTGTGCAGCCTTCACCCTCACTCACAACATATTCCCCAACTTTTCTTGGAACCCCTGGAAGACAGTTCTCCGCTGTGGTTCTATTTGTTCCTTAGAATTCTTGAACAACCTCTGCTCTGGTCCTCTGTAGGGCACTCACCTCTTGGCCTTAGACTCTGCCCTCTCCCTCCTCTACAAGCCCTGGGCTGTCTCCTGATGTCACCTGACACTTAGTGGTTTGGCACGGGTAGTCAAAGGGAGTTGGGGGGGGTGTGGGTGAGTGAGAAGGCCCTGCTGCCCAGGGCGCTGAGCAGCCTCTCTGCCCTCAGCTCTGAGCCCAGCCTTCAGCCATGGCGTGCCCCCTGGATCAGGCTATTGGCCTCCTGGTGACCATCTTCCACAAGTACTCCAGTCAGGAGGGTGACAAGAACACCCTGAGCAAGAGTGAACTGAAGGAGCTGATCCAGAAGGAGCTCACCATTGGTGCGGTGAGTGACCCTCCCCAGACCCCCTCTCCCCACCTCTCGCCCTTTAGAAGCAGGATTCGGAGAGGGTGAGGTGCCAGGTGCATGACTCAGGCTTACCCACATTCTGGGGCCCTAGACCATGTGCCTTACTGGACCACTGGTCCACACCCCTGAGGGGCTGGGGAAACTGGTAGCCTGGTATTCACTCCTCCTGAGTGAGGAACAGAGGAGAAGTAAAGCCAAGTGAACCCAAAGTGGGCTTGGATCTTTGGTGACAAGTGAGCACAGAGCCATTTGTATGAGAGGGGGCTGCCTGGGAGGGGGAAAGGCAGAGAACCCAAGGTCTCAAAACCATTGAGTCTGGATTTCCCATTCTAACACGTTAGAAGCTGCAGGATGCTGAAATTGCAAAGCTGATGGACGACCTGGACCGGAACAAGGACCAGGTGGTGAACTTCCAAGAATATGTCACCTTCCTGGGGGCCTTGGCCATGATCTACAATGACATCCTCCGAGGCTGAAAGTAAATTGGGAAGGTGGAGACACCCTCTAGCTGGCCTGCCTAGTGGTGGGTAACTGTACAATAAATTTTTTTTTTTTGGTTAAATCTATCCCTGTGTCCTGGCTTCCCAGTGATTTCCGTTTCCTCCTCTGCTTGGTGCTACATCGCCACCAGAGGGTTTTCTCACAGTTACCTCCGGGAGTGACTCAGTGACTCACCAGGCCAGGGGAGCTGGTGGGAGGGTCCACAAAATGGCAGATGCACCCTAACAAAGCGGTTGTGAGCTCATTAAGTTGCCTTTATGTGAATTAGAAAAAGATGCCCACTCTGGGTGAAGCCATCTTAAGGAAAGGCTCAAGTGGTCCCCCGTGAAAGGGGTTCTGAGATGGGCTTGGAGAAGGAAATGGTGCTTGAGCCAGGCTGTGATGAGTCCAGAGTGTGGCAGAGATAGTCCTATCAGGATCTCTGAAGACAAAGACGTGTTTTTCCTCTGGGCGTGGTGAGAGGGGAAGGGCCAGAAGGGCCTTGGGTCGGGGCCGGTCCACTTTCTCACCACAGTGAAATGGGGGCAGAGAAGGCATATCTGGCATTCCCAGAGCCTGGCCGGGGAGTGTTCTGCTATTCTGTCGGAGACCACTGCGGACGGACGCTGTATGGTTGAGTTCGATTCTGCTGTCTATGCCCTGGTTGGTCAAAGGTGGGAGGCACGCTTTAAGAGTCTGTCCCTGCATTCAGGGACAGGGTCCTTTGTGCCAGGGGTGGTGGTCTGAGAAGCTGGCAGCTGTGCGAATAAATGACTCATGGGGTGTTCATGAAAGGGGTGGGCTGAGGGTCCTCGGGGTGGAGTGTGGGGGGGTCTCCGGGGCTGGGCAACTGCGCCTTCAAGCCTTTCTGTCAATATTGAGCCAGCCCATCCCTACAGCCTCAGCAGAATCACCCCAGGTATTCCACCGGAGCCAAGCCTGGCTCTCAGCCCCCATCAGGGAAAATGACTAATTGTCTGAATTATTGTCTGAGTTCACTGTTTGCATTAGCGTTTTCAGGCAGGCGGGTAGGGGAAGGGGGTAAATTGTGTTTCAGGGCCATGGGGCAGTTCTGTCCCCTCCAGGCCTAGCGTATGTCAGGCAAGTTCCTCTGTAGGCTCTGGGGACCCCAGAGGGAGACCATATCCTCCTTCCCCTCTTACTCACCTCCCCACTTCCCAGGGGGCTCAACTCCGCTGAATTGAGTCTCCTTCCTCCAGGGGGTGGGGATGAGCCAACAGTCCTAAGAGGGCTGGAAGCCTCACCTCTTGGCTTCCCTCTAGTGGCCTCTCCTTCCCCGCAGGGACTAGGGACTGGCACAGCTGGGAACCAGGAAGGGACGCAGGTTGAGCTCCCGGTCTGCACAGCCGTGTCCAAGCCTTGGCTCTATCCGCCCCCGCAAAGATACCTTCCCGGCGTCGCAGCGGCCAGCATAATGGGGCGTGGAGCGAGCGCCCTCGTGTGGACAGAGAGCAGGACGCCGCGGGGCCGTTGTGGTTGGTTTTCTCGAACCCCTAGGGAGGGGCCAGTGGCGGAGGGAGCCAAGGTGGAGCCCTTCCAGTGAAGAGGAAAACACCACTTGGTGCTATGGGAATGTCAGCCGGGGGATCTTTTGGCTCCCAGCAATTAACCCCCCAATAAAGCAACTCGCAACTCAGCCTTTACCTAAGACGCACGTGCCACGAGCAAGTCCATGAAAGGAAGGCGGTTTGCAAAGACAATCTGAACCCTGTCCCCCGCCCCTCCCGCTTTCAGGGCCTAGAAGACCTGCGTACAAAGAGGGAGGAGGGGTCATTTCAGTGGGTGAAGACCTACTGCCCTGCCCAGGGAGGGGCTGCTCAGACAAGGCCTTCGGTCATACATCTGCAGGGAGCTCTGGTGGGTGGGCAGGCCGAGAGCTTTAGGAGAATCGGTAAACGTGCACAGTTCACCTGCTAAATAAACAGGCGTGTCCTTCAGCGGCTGCCTTTCCATAATAGTGGAGGGGAACAGGAACACGGATTTAAAAGATAAAACAAACCCCCAAACATGCAGCAAATCTTTTGTTTGCTTTGAGGGTGTGGTCTTCAAGGCTTTTTTGAGGGATGGTGGGAGGAAGCAGTATTTACAACGGAACCTCGTGGGTGCTCTACTCAAAGGGTGGGACTGTGTGTGGAGGGGGCACAGACTGGTCACTTTTTATTGCATTTGCCTCCAACGGATGTAATGGAAATGAAGCCTTTAGTTCACTCTGTGGAACAGGGGTCTGGGCTTAGGGTAGAGGGAGACGTTCAGATGTGAGCTGGGGGCTTCACATCCTGTCCCTTTGCTGAGGCCGATCCAGGCCTCTGGTGGAAGTGGCTCTGCGTTCCCCTATGCCCCTCGCTGAGGCTCCTTTTTCCCTCGCTGTGCATAAATGGGCATTAATCCTACAACCTAGTCAGCCCGACACCCAGGAAGCTGAAACAGCGGCACCACAGCCCATGTCTGTAAGCTGGGGCGGGGCCCCAGTGGGAGGGGTTTTGGACTGAGTCACCATATGTAGCTCTTTGTTCTCTGCCAAGCATATCTGATACTGTCGGGAATAAAGCCACTGTACGTTTGTATAGCGCTTTTATTTTTACAAGGCACTTTCATATCCATTCTTTTGTGATGCTCAGAAGGTTTATGTGGAGTATGTATTATTAACCCTGTTGAACGAGTGAAAAGACCAATAGAGGACTAAGTGCTTCCACCCAGGGCAAACTGTAAATTCAGAACTGGGCCCTCTCCCTTCCCTTTGCCAGTTCATTAGTGCTTATCACATCATGACATAGTTTGGCCATTTCTTCTTCATGTTTTTCTCTTAAATGTTTTAATCACATATTGAGAGTGTACAAAATGACTTATAGAAATAATCAGTGAGTCAGGGCTGCCTTGGCCTGGGTCTTATCTTGGGCTAGGTCTCATTCAAGGACCAGACATTCAAAGGCAAGTGACAAGGAAAGATGGTTTTTCACTACTTATAAAGGGGGAAAGGGAACCGGTTCTCCTCTCCTTCTGAAAGGGTCTCCTTGGGAATGTTGCGGTGCTAAATCCTAACACCACTCTCTGGAATGTAAATAAAATTTCTCTAGGAACCAGATAGCTCCAGGAGTCTCCAGTTTTTAGGTCCTAGAGATCTCTAAATTCTGAGTCTTCATCTCTTTTGAAGTATAAATACCTAGAGAGGAGCTTTCCGGTCTCCTGAGCTCCTTGGGGCTTAACCTTGGGACCTAGTGCAGGTGGTAAGCATTTGACTCTCTCTTTTTGGGAAACAAGAGAAGTTTTATTATCCTTTTGGATCAAGCAATTAACGACACAAATGGCTGTGAGTCTAATCCTCAAGGTCTGTGAAGAGTCCCAGGAGGCTAGGGTTTGTACTGGGGCACTGAGAAATTCACTGACAAGTTTTATTTTCTTGCACTCAAATAGCCAGTGTTAATAAACTAGGATGCCTTATTCCATAGCTTTCTAAAAAACTGTATAAATATAGTTCCACATATAAGACATGTGTATGATGTAATTGCGTTATAAAAATGGAATCATGATATATATATATATATTTCTCTCATTTTATGTTTTCTCCATTTAACAATATATCACGAAAATCCCTTCAAGTCAACTGGTAGAGGTCTAAATCCTTCTTTTTTTTTTTTTTTTGCAATACGCGGGCGTCTCACTGCTGTGGCCTTTCCTGTTGCGGAGCACAGGCTCCGGACGCGCAGGCTCAGTGGCCATGGCTCACGGGCCCAGCCGTTCTGTGGCATGTGGGATCTTCCCGGATCGGGGCACGAACCCATGTCTCCTGCATCGGCAGGCGGACTCTCAACCACTGCGCCACCAGGGAAGCCCTAAATCCTTCTTTTTAATGGCTGTAGGTTATTCCACGGTACAGAAGCACCATAATTTATCTGATCATTTCCTATTTCCTATTTCCTAGTGGTGGGCATTTCCTACCCCCAATTTTTTCACTACAAGCAATAATAATATTGCTGAATAAACATCTCTGTATACACATTCTTAAGGACTGATGGTTTTATTTATTTAGTACAGAATCCCAGGAGTGAAACTGCTGGCTTGAAGGGCATATACATACTTAGTTTAAATAGCTATTGCTATATTACTTTCCACAACAGCAGTAACAATTCACACTTCCCATTAGTGGTAAATGATCCAGCATCCTGGACAGCCTTAGGCAGTATCATTTGAAAAGTTTTAGCCAGTCTGATAGGATCTAGTTGATTTTGAACTAGAAGAGCTCTAGTGGGTTCTCAGAGGTAGCTTAGGGGCTTGCCCATGGTGGTGTGGTGGCTCAGACAGGGCAGCTTCTGGCCACTCACCCTGTTTTAGCCAGAGCTCTGTATTTTTCGTGGACCAGCCTCCTGCATTATGTTTTCTTTTAAGAAAGGGTTCCGGGGAATGTTTAAAAGCCCTGCCTCTAAGCTATGGGTGTGCGGTGGGTATTGAAGGTTTTGAATAGAGTGATGATATGTTAAAGGTCTGGACTTCAAAGAGATCTGGACCCTGGGGAACAGGCCAGGAAGCTGCTGGCCACTGCAGGTGGGACAGTGAGGATCTGACCTGGAGTGCAGTGGGGTGGCAGGAAGAGGGCAGGCAGGTGCCCAAAGATGAACAGGTAGAGTCTGCTGGATGTGTGGCGGGGGTGGCGTCGTAGAGGCTAGCAGGCCCCAGGTTGGCACCCGGGTGGGTGGCCAGGAGGCCTGTGATGGCACTCCTGGAGCAAGCACCCCAGTCTTCCTGGCACTTTGGGACTTAACCTGCGGACCTAGTCCAGGTGGTGAACAGGGACAGACCCAGAGGAGCCTGAAAAGGGAGATGGGTAAGGGGAGGTGGGGTGTGTGTAGGGTCAGCCACTGGCCATTGCTCAGTGGGATGCCCAAGCAGACCCTTCTCCCTGTCCTCTGAGTGCCCTGCCTGTGTCCTCCCAGAATCTAGGGGAGAGCAACCCAGCCCTCTGTCCAGGGGGAAGGGGAAAGGTGGGGAGGGTCCTGAGGCACCCCCTTACGCCTCTCTTCAAGAAGGCTACACTCACAGCATCAGAAGGTTCTCCTGCTTCCAGGTCAGTGTAGGGCTTTCAGGTGGGGAGACCTGCAGGATGCTTCCTCCGTGGAGGTCTCCCCCACCCACAGTTCTTCAAGCCTCCAAAAGCTAAGTTGCCACGCCCATCCCTTAGGACACCCCACTGCTCTTCTTAGATAAGGATGTCCCAGCGTTTAGGCCCTTGGCGCTTTGGAAGCTAATGGAGCTTTCCTATGCCAGGCTCTGCCTGCTCTGGGGGGTTCTGGGTTGGGGGGGCAGTTCTAGACCTAGGAGTGGGGACGCTGATTAGTGTCCCAATCCCGGTTCTTTCTCTGCAGCGTGTGACAGCTGTGACCGATTTCCTGACAAATTACCTAGGAACAAGGCTGCCTTTGACTTCCATGGGCTCTAGGTACTTTTGCCTCTGTGGATCCTCCATAGGAAAATATTAAAAACTGTATTTTATGACTGTGTTGGTATAAAGATAAATGTGAACCAAGATGGAACCATTATTATATATTCATTATTAGTATCTTCAGGTTTCTTGTACTTTTAAACGAAATGAAAAATGTTTTCGGGGCCCTGGGCACAGTGCCTTCCGTGTATAATGGGTGCCCCGCGCCCAGAGGCCAGCATCTCACCCAGAGAGTATTTTCATTACAAGAAAAAAATAGCCTAGGGACTTCCCTGGTGGTCCAGTGGTTAAAACTCTGCTCTCCCAATGGAGGGGGCACTGATTCGATCCCTGATCGGGGAACTAAGATCCCCGCATGACGAAAGGCATGGGCAAAAAACCAAAAAGCCCAAGAAAAAATAGCCTTGTCTCTCTTTCTTTTTTTTGTGGGGGGGTGGGTATGCGGGTCTCTCACCACTGTGGCCTCTCCCGTTGTGGAGCACAGGCTCCGGATGCACAAGCCCAGCGGCCATGGCTCACGGGCCCAGCCGCTCCGCAGCATGTGGGATCTTCCCAGACTGGGGCACGAACCTGTGTCCCCTGCATCGGCAGGCGGACTCTCAACCACTGTACCACCAGGAAAACTTGTCCCTCTCTCTCTTTTAAACAGCTTTATTGAGGTGTTTCTCTGTGAGAAATTAGGATCTCACAGAGACATCTGGCCTCCCATGTTCATTGCATCATTACACACAATAGCCAAGATCTGGAAACAATCTAAGGGACGTTCAATGGATATATACTCAATGGAGTATTATTCCTTCATGAGAGAAAAGGAAACCCTGCCATTTGTGACAGCATGGATGGACCTTGAGGACATTATGTTAAGTGAGATGTCAGACAGAGAAAGACAAGCCCAGTATGTTCTCACTCATATGTAGAATCTAGCAAAGTCGAATTCAGAGAAACAGAGAATAGAGTGGTGGTTACCAGGGGTTGGGGGTTGGGGGAAATGGGGAGATGTTAGGCAAAGGGTCAAAAGGGTCTAAACTTAGAGTTGTAAGTTTAGGTTCTGGGGCTGTAATGTCTAGCATGATGATTATAGCTAACAGTACTGTGTTATTAAGTACTTGAATGTTCTAAGAAAGTAGATCTTAAATGCTCTCACCACAAAAAAGAAAGGGTGACTATGTGAGGGCATGCAGGTGGTAGCTATGCTATGGCAGTCATCATTTTGCCATATAAACATTTATCAAATCAACACTTTGTACACCTTGAACTTACACAGTGTTATAAGTCAATTATGTCTCATAAAGCTGGGGAAAAAACCAAACCAAACCAAATAAAGCCAAAACACACACACAAACAAAAGCTTTATTGCGATATAATTCATGCATCATAAAATTGACCCTTTTAAAGTGTACAATCCAGTGGGGATTTGGAGGGGGGTTAAAATAACAGAACTTTATTCTTTCACAGACCTGTAGGCCAGACGTCTGAAATCAAGGGGTTGTGGGTAGGGCCACACTCCCTCCAAAGGCTCTAGGGGAAAATTGGTTTGTTGTCCCTTTCGGCATCTGGTGGCTGCTGGCGTTGCTTGACCTGAGTCTGCACCACTTGTGTCTGCAGTCTTTGCCTCTGTGGTCGCATTGCCTCCTCTGTGTCAAATCTCTCCTGGCCTCACTTTTTTTTCCCAGTTGAAAAAAATTATAGCAAAATACAGGCGTACCTTGGAGATAAGGCAGGTTTGGTTCCAGACCATCGCAAAAAAGCGAATATAGCAATAAAGTGAGTCACACAAATTTTTTGGTTTTCCAGTGCATGTAAAAGTTACGTTTGCACTATTACTCTATTAGTACAGTATTATGCTTAAAAAATGTACATACCTTAATTTAAAAATACTTTATTGCTAAAAAATGCTAACCATCATCTGAGTCTTTGGCGAGTCATAATCGTTTTGCAAGCTTACCATCAAATATCACTGATCACAGATCACCATAACAAATATAATAATAATGAAAAAGTTTGAAATATTGTGAGAAATACCAAAATGTGACACAGAGACAGGATGTGAGCAAATGCTCTTGGAAAAATTGGGCCTATAGACTTGCTTGACACAATGTGGCCACAAGTCTTCAGTCTGTAATAACCACAATATCTGTGAAGTGCAATAAAGTGAAGTCCAATAAAATGAGGTATGCTGTACACATAACATAAAATGAACCTTTGAAAAGTGTACATTCTGTGGTATTAAATACATTCACACTGTTGCACAGCCATCTCTACCATCCATCTCCGTAGTTCTTTTCATCTTTTGTAAAATCGAAACTCTGTATCTATTAAAGAGTAATTCCCAATCCCCCCCTCTTTCCCCAGCTCTGCTTTCTATCTCTATGAATTTGACTAAGTGTTTTGTACAAGTGGAATCATGCAGTATTTGTACTTTTAGGACTGGCTTTATTTCACTTAGCATAATGTCCTCAGATTTCATCCATGTGGTAGCATCTGTCAGAATTTCCTTCCTTTTTAAGGTGGAATAATGTTCCATTATTTGAATATACCACATTTTGCTTATCTATTCCTTTGTTGCTGGACACTTGGGTTGCTACCGCATTTTAGCAATTGTGAATAATGCTACTATGAACATGGGTGTACATATAACCCTTTGGGACTCTGCTTTCAATTCTTTATTCTTCCAGGTGTAGCAGAGATAGCTCCTCTCCACTACCCCACTAGGTGTCCTGGGGTGCTCTTTGGTTGTACAGTTGTCCTAGAGGTGCTATGGAAATCTGTTCTCCTAGTGTGTGAGTGTGTTTGAGTGTGTGAGTGTGTTTGAGTGTGTGTGTGTGTACAGCTGTGGCGGAGTGATGACTGTCACTGGCCAGGCATTCCTCACTGGGTGGTCAGCTGGTAGGGTGGTTGGTGCAGAGAAGGAAGTTTTCACTCACAGGAAGACTTGAACCTTGGGTGCTGATGGTGTGAATACTGAAGGGTTAGCCAGCAGGGGCTAGGTTCCACCCCATCTCATGGAAGGCCCTTCGCATGGTCCCTTCCATCAGCCCTGTTACCCAGCACCCCCTGGACAATGAATGGCTGACTCCCTGACAATTCTTTCAGTTCTGCTCTCCCCAGGTACCCACACTGCAGACTCCACTTTCCTTCTCTCATTTTTCCCTGGCTCCGCCAAGCTCCCTCCCACCATTTTCATTCCTTTACCCCAGAAACTCTGTTCTAACTGTACCTTAAATTCATAGCAACAGAAAAACCAGTTGAGCCAGGAAAGCTCATTCTTAGTGATTGTTATATGAGAGCAAAATATCAATACCTGTGTTTTGGTTTTTATTGTGCACATTATTAAAATATGGGGTTGAATACTTGTATTCTATGTAAAAGTTTTCAGAATTTATAACATTAAAAACACTGGAATTATGTATTAAAATATTTCAAAAAATTAGAAACACATGACAAAGTGTCAAATAAAAGCAAAAACTTCAAATATAAACATAAACATAAAGATGCATTATTCTTCCAATCTAAATTAGTAGGTAAAATTAATAAAATATTATTCAAAAAGTAAACCAAACACTATATAAATATAAAGAAAACTTAACTTTGAAAAAAGGAAGATGAAATGATATCTTTAAAAAAACACAATCTTATTACTATGAACAATTATATGTGAATAAAATGGATAACTGAGAAAAAGTGGATAAATTTCTTGAAATGTACAATTTCCCAAGACTGAATCAGGAAGAAATAGAAAATGTGAACAGACTTATTTCCAGTAATTAAATTCAATCAGTAATTTTAAAACTCCCAACAAGCAAAAGTGTAGGACTGGATGGCTTCACAGGTGAATTCTACCAAACATTTAAAAAAGAATCAGGGCTTCCCTGGTGGCGCAGTGATTAAGAGTCCGCCTGCCGATGCAGGGGACATGGGTTCATGCCCTGGTACGGGAAGATCCCACATGTCGCAGGGCTGCTGGGCCCGTGAGCCATGGCCGCTCAGCCTGTGCGTCTGGAGCCTGTGCTCCGCAACGGGAGAGGCCACAGCAGCGAGAGGCCCACGTACTGCAAAAAAAAAAAAAAAAAAAAAAAAAGAATTAACACTTATTCTTCTCAAACTATTCCAAAAAAATTGAAGAATATGGAACACTTCTGAACTCATTCTATAAGGCCAGCATTGCTGATACGAAAACCAGATAAAGGCACCATAAAAAAAAGAAAATTATAGGCCAATGTCACTGATAAGCAACATAGGTGCAAAAATCCTCAACAAAATATTAGCAAACTGAATTCAACAATACGTTAAAAGATCATACGCCATGATCAAGTGAGATTTATCCCAGGGATGCAAGGATGGTTCAATATCCACAAATCAATCAACATGATTCACCATATTAATAGATGGAAGAATAAAAATGATATATTCATCTCAATAGATGTAGGAAAAGCTTTTGACAGAATTCAACATCTATTTATGATAAAACCCCAACAAAGTGGGTAATAAAGTCCCCTGCATTTGCAGGCAGATTCTTAACCACTGCGCCACCAGGGAAGTCCCTCTGATAACTTCTAGATAACACCACTGAACTAGGTAAGAAATTACAGAACTCTAATGAAAAAGCTGATGGCTTCATAAAAATACTAACAAAAGATCAAGATCAGTAAACTAGACTGGATTCTGAATTCTTCTAGTTTCCTCAAATATTTGGCTCCAGCTCTCCAAACTAATGTTTCCACTTTTTCTCCCACTTTGACTTGGAATCATTGAGAACTAAAGTGGCCCTTTTCCTGAAGTCCTGCAAATGGAAACTGAACAACCTGATATCAGCTTAAGGGAGACCCCTGCAATAGCCCATGTTTAGACAATCTTTGTGCCTGCTGCTGTGTAAGCCACTCAGAAAGTTTACCTGAGTACCTGATGACATCACCAGAGATATTTCAAACTGCAAAAGATGCTTCAGCCCTGACATCTAGAAATCTTCGACTGGCAACTCTCAGGACTCAGAAAATTTGCTCCAATCATTAACCTTTGTTTTTCTTTTTCTGCATAGAAATGCCTCTTTTTAAATACCTGATTGCTTGGACTCTAAAGCCCTAACCTTGAGAGCCCACCTGCATTACAGCCTCTTGAAATGAGAAACTGAACTGACCTACTGTCAGGACTAAGAGACCGGTTCAATGAGATGTAAAGCAACTGATCAACTCAACTTCTGGTCTATGAAACTTCTTAAAAGAGATTTCAAAGGTGGGGCTGGAGGGGAGCAAGATTTGCCCCCTAAAATGTATCTCTTTGGCATGAGGATTAGATTAGGATGATCATTTTTAAGAATCAGAAGTCTCAGGAAACCTCCTCCTTAGCTGCCTAAAGAATCTAGAATAGAGCTATCACCAGAGATTTGTGCAAAGAATATGGGCTAGGTGTGGTGGGGGAAGCTCCACTGGGCCTGGATATCAGAGTCCACTCTGTCGCTTTTTCTGCAAGGCCCAGCGAACATTTGTTTACCAAACATCTGCTTTTCCATCTCCTTGTGAAATGCCTTCCTCCTAACTGAAGTCCCAAATCACTACTCCCAGCTCCTCTTTTGTCTTTAGCTCAAGATGGTATTTAAGGGCACCATTCACCTATTTTGGTGAGTTCCTCAGTTTTCTTGGGTTTCTCCTATGTATAGACGTTATTAACCTTTCGTTTGATTTTTTTCCTGTTAATCTGTCTCATGTCAGTTTAATTTCTTAGATCAGCCAGAAGAAACTAGAAGGGCAGAGGAAAATTTCTTCCTCTCTGACAGCATAAACTAGTGATTGCTAGGGGAGGGAGATGGGGGGAGAATGAATGAAATAGGTGAGGGAGATTAAGAGGCACAAACTTCCAGTTATAAAATAAGTAAGTCATGGAGATGTAACGTACAGCATAGGGAATATAGTCAATAATATTGTAATAACTCTGTATGGTGACGGATGGTAATTAGACTAATTGTGGTGGTCATTTTGTAATGTATAGAAAAATTGAGTCACTATGTTGTACACCTGAAACTAATATAATATAATAAGCCAATTATACTTCAATTAAAAAATAGCACAATTTTAAAAAGCAATCATCATCAGTGGTGCCGTCCTTGAGCTGTGAATGTAATTTTGTGGACGGTTTGCCAGCTACTGAAAGCACTGTCATCTTCATCTAGATTGATAGGGGTGAGGGACAGCCGATTCCATCTTCTAATAACCTCATTTCTTGTTTAGTAACTTTGAGATGCTTTGGAATATTTTTCAGGGCCTGCGGTCTTTGTTGTTAACTGTAAGCCAGTTTCTATTTTAAAGATCATATGTTCAATTTGCTTTGCCTTCCTTAATTACTTCATTTATGAACAGGGATGACAACGCAGAGGAACTGGTATCAATTTCAGTACTGAAACGTCCAACATCCTTTGCTCAGGGATAATGAGAATTATTTTTTACTTTGTTGATTGCCACTTTCTGTCGCCTTTTGCAGATTATGGAGGTATAGAAGAATGCTTTCTAATAGCGTTAACATTTGTTTGATTTGAAATTTTAATGTAACCTATAGGTTACATTATGTACATCTCAAATTCTTAGGTACATCTCAATACATAAATGGTTAAGAGTTCAGGTTTTGAAAAATACTGAATTAATGTTGCTATATGGACAAAAATGCTAATATTTTGGTACCTAAAAGTTACACAATATACCAGAATACAGAAATATAGAAAACAGGCATTGTAATCACTTATTCTTTAAAACAAGTGAGCAAGCAAATTCCCAACCAAGCGGGAAGCTCCTCTGCCTGCCCTCACTCTCTCAGCGGGAGGGGAAGACTAGGTTTGCCTCCAGGAATGAGTCAAAACTATTTTTAATGCATCCCCCTTCCCCCGCAAAAAGAAGAGACAAGCATTTCTACTTTCTTTTCTTAAAAAATTTGTTTATTTATTTATTTCAGCTGCTCTGGGTCTTAGTTGCAGCATGCGGGATGTGGGATGTGGGATCTAGTTCCCTGACTAGGAATGAACCCGGGCCCCCTGCATTGGGAGCGCAGAGTCTTGGCCACTGGACCACTGGGGAAGTCCCCATTTCTACTTTCTTACCGAATTTTCCTACAAGTGTATAATTTCCATTTTAATGATGACACACTGTTCCTTCCTGCTGATGTTCAACATTTGGTAATGTCCCCTCATTTTGGACATTTAGATGGTTTCTGGGTGTCCTTTCCTCCTCCCAGCTGCAGGTCACCTGTGGTAACTATATTACTAAATACAGTTTTTAGCTTGTGAGTTACTCTCAAGAGTGCGGAATTATTACCAGATCAGAATCAGTTCCGGGGCTCTCGTCCAGCTCTGGCTTGTGATTTTATGTTCTGAGAAGCGTCCTTGTTCATAGCCCAGAGCCACGGTGTTAGTTTAGGAATACACAAAAGTATGATCCAAAACTTGATCAGGAAATTGCTGAGTTTGGTGAGTAAAAACTTCTCTAAGAAACTGGGAAGAGCCTTAAAAAAAAGTATGTGTGTGTGTTTGCCCTGAATTTGGGGGGAAAAAAACCACCTCCTTCCTTTTCTGACCTCCTATTTGAGGTCAGGGTATGGATGGGAGCGGGGGCGAGGGGAGGAGGAGGCTGGGAATGATGGAGCCCAGGGGATCAGGCTGTGCCAGGGTCTGGAACCTGGAAGGCTTCCCTTTTCACCACGTGGCAGGAAGGCTCTGACCAGCCCTGTGACTGTCCAATCACCAGTCCTTTGGTGCCCCCTGCTGACCATTCAGTCCCCACTCAGTGTGGTCCTGCCTAGGAGAGATGCCCGAGAGCCTGGGGTGGTGAGATTTTGCCAAGGGATTGCCTGGGAAAATCTGATGGCCAGATGTTTGGACCAGAAGCCAGACCCTTCTGCTCCTCTTAGGGTTGAGTCACACAGCCCTGTTAATGCGCAGCCCCACAGTATAAGGAAAAATTGAGTTAGACCCAGTTTGTCTTCCACATTGCTGTCAAATTTGTCTTTCTGGCAAATAAAGCTGGTTCAGTAGCTTAAAGTCCTATATTGACCTCTGCTATGGACTGAATGTTTGTTTCCCCCAAATTCATATGTTAGTTCCCAATATGATGGTATTGATATTTGGAGGTTGGGGCCTCTGGGAAATAATTGGGTTTGGATGAAGTCATGGGAGTCGAGCCCTCAGTATGGGATTGGTGCCCTTGTAAGGACACCCTCTGCTGGTAGAAAGGAGCACTGCACACATGCTGGACACTTGCCTTGGTCTGATCTTGCCACATCCATTCCATGATTTGTTCATGCAATTTCTTCTGTCTCCTGGGAAACCCACTTCAGGTTCAAATGTCACCTCCTTTGTGATATCTCAGGTCCCTACTCTTATCTCCCACAGCAGCCCCTACACACCTCTATACTAGTCCTATTACATAGTAGTATTGATATGAACATCTGTTTACAAGCCTGTCCCCCTCTGCTTCTCCTTCCTTCCAACCCTTCTCCTGATACTCACACTGGGAGCTACTCAGAGTGAGGGACCGTGTCATCCTCATCTTTATTTTATTTTTTATTGTTAAAAATTTGTTTATTTATTTATTTATTTTTGGCTGCATTGGGTCTTCATTCCTGCACACCAGCTCTCTCTAGTTGTGGTGAACGGGGGCTACTCTTCATTGTCGTGTGTGGGCTTCTCATTGCGGTGGCTTCTCTTGTTGTGGAGCACAGGCTCTAGGCATGCGGGCTTCAGTAGTTGTGGTACTCTGGCTCAGTAGCTGTGGCCCACAGGCTCAGTAGTTGTGGCTCAGGGGCTTAGTTGCTCTGCAGCATGTGGGATCTTCCCAGACCAGGGCTCAAACCCGTGTCCTCTTCACTGGCAGGCAGATTCACCACGGCGCCACCAGGGAAGTCCCCTCATCTTTATTTAGCACAGGGCCTGCCACATAATAGGTGTCCCATAAATCTTTGTTGCATGGATGAAGACACTTCCACACAGTGGAAGGTTGTGGGATAAAGGGCTGGGGGTGGGGACCTGCAGAAGAATTTTTGATGTAGGACTCGGATCCGCACAAATCCTGGAGCTGGAGGACACGTTCAGCTCTGAGGCAGGGGGAGGGATGCATTGATTATTTGAGATCAAGCCCAACACGTGGGTTCCGCGTCTGTACATGCCAAGCAGAGGGTATCCATGAGTCACCTGCTCAGGAATACGGCAAGGGCTCAGTCCTGCTGCTCGGGGGTGCTGGGGAAGTTAATAGTCTCGGTCAGGCTTCAGAGGCAGTAATAGGCCTTTGACCAGACAAAGACCCTGAAGGTGCTAAACTGCCGGACTATGTGTAAGTCAGTAGAAACGACCTAGCGAGCCCGAGAACCAACAGATAAGGGAGTCACGAAGCTTCCTGGGCCTTGGGAATCTGGCCACTTCCCAGGATCAGCGAACATTTGGAGACGTACGACTGGAGAGCAAAGCATTTCTGATAACAGCCAGAGCTGCATATTTGCACATAAGCTGGTGATTATCAGCTTGCGGCTTGGCGTTAAAAGGACTCCTTTGAGCAGTACTCTGAAGTCTCACCCGTGGGGTGGGACTCCGGACTGCCGTTTCAGGGACTTGCCAGCGCTGCTTGGATCCGGAAGGAGGTGTTTCCCCAATTTGGTGATTGTACATACATTTATTTCTTACCATTTTGCTTATCTTTGTGCTACAATTTATAATTAACCTAATAAACTTTCTTATCTCTTACTTATTAAGTGTAGAGTGGTTATTTTGCTGATGAAGTCTTTGAACTTAAACCCGAGAGTAAGTCTCTCGGCAAGACAGGGGGTGGTGGGGAGACACAGCTGTGGGTGGACACAGACCCAGAATTCCACTCTCACGTGAACTCCGGCAGGGCACGAGGAACCCTGGATGTGTTCATTGCTGTGTCTCTCATTCCCAGCACCTTGCGGGGCATAGAGCAGGTGCTTTGCGAAACACAACCAGCGTAGGGAATGCACAGCACTCAGTGAAGCGCAGAGGGAAACAGATCTCTCTTCTCTCCAAATGCTCTCCAATAAACCTGCTTTCTACCATTACTCTTCTCTATCCTTGGATGAAATCTTGCAGGTCCTACAGCCTTTCTAGTCACTCAGCTCTTGATTTCCAGGAAATTAAAAGTTCAGTCCAAAGTCTTTTATCCCAGTGAAAGTGCCCGGTCTGCCCCTTGGGGGCCTGGATGTCGGCCTGCCTCTTTACTGGTCCCACCGGCCCTTTCACCCTCCTTCCCTGCTCACCGTGTCTCCTCTGGCCCTTCTCGGGGGCAGAGACAGGAGAGACAAGGGGTCATCATCTGGCCTTGGAGTCCTCATGGGCGGGGGTTCAAATGTTGACTGTCTCGGGGGGGAGGTAGTTTTGTGGGTTCATCAGAGCGCCCCCCTTCAGCTGATCCTTTACAGCATCCCACCTCCACTCGGCCCTGACTTCCAGCGGAAGTCTCCAAGCAGACTCTCCATTGGGGTCCCTCTGTCCTGGAGGTCGGCCCCCTTTGGTGGGGTCCACATCTAGCCACAGGACCTTGACAATTGCCCCGCCACTGGGGGGAGGGTAACCTCATCCCTTCACAGGCATCTTTTCATCCCTGCTTTGGGGCAGCCAGCCTCTTCCCTTGAGAGTTTAAGTGTCCACAGGACACGGCCCATGTCCTGAGTGGTTCTCACTTGGGTTAAGGTGAAGGCGAAGCGCCTTGCCCTCTACCTCTTTGGGGGATGTGGTGGGAAACCGATAGCAGCCCTGCCAACACCCTGCTTCCCTCCTGCCTCTGACCAACCCCGGCCTCTCCTGATAGGTAAAGACATTGTGTTTCTGGTTCACCTCCTTCCTAGAAAGTCCTCCATAGCTGGTCAAGAGCCTCTCTTTAGAATGCGTAGAAACTTAACCCTTTGTCTTCAGCATTGGGGCCACAGTAAAAAAGGATTCAGCTGAAAACGTTCTTTTTTGAACATCCTGTTACGTCGGGGCTGTCGGATGACAATCAGTATCAAGGCCTGAAAGAACAAAGAACATTATTTGGGCTCTTAAGAATTGCAGTTTGGGAGACACAGGTCTAGGTCAACCAGAAACAGTGTTCTGAGGAAGAGACAGTCAGGGGCTCACAAGGACGAAAGCCACAAGGCTGTCCTCTGACACAAGGAAGGAAATATTTGTTGTTAAGGGATAGGCTGCCATGAGTCATTTTAGGGTAAGGGTCTGATAAGTGTCTTGAGGTCTGGAACATTGGACAGATGTTCTAGATGTCTTTGTGAAGGCAGTGAGTGGTCAAAAGGTCAGCTTATATCTGGGTTGAGACACGCATATGTCTCACTTCCTCAGTGGCCTCCCGGCTCCATTTTAGGGAGCTCTCTTAGCAACACCGACTCCAGGGTTAGTGGGGTGAATAAAGGGGGCTTCCTGGGTGAGCCATGAAGCGGCAGGAGAGCAGCCATGGGGGGCCCAGCTAGGGATCCCCAGAGCAGACTTGGACTGGAACGCTGGCTCTCTCATTTCTTGGTTGTGTGTTTTTGGGAAAGCTACGTATTCTCTCTACAATTGGCTCGTCCCTAAAATAGGGATCATTATAGAATCCACCACATACAGGGTTAGGATGAATGAGATGACGTAGCCTCGAGTTTGGCTGCAGGAGAGCCTTCACTCTGGTAGTAATATCGCTTGGGGGTTATTGTTCCTCAGAGGCCAGGGCGGCTGTACCAGCAGGGTGGGGTAGGGTTTGACCTCAGGCTTGGCCGGAAGCAGCAGGAGGGGACCGGGAGGGAGGTGGGAGACGGGGAGTGAGGAATTCAGTGCAGAGTGGAAGCCAGTTTCTGGCTCCTGGGTTGAGCAGCTGTCGGAGGAGAAAGCCAGAGACGATCCCCCTCCCCAGGCACCCCCCACCCCCACCTCCTGCCATCCCCCAGCCCCCCAGCTGAGTTGCTGGCAACCTGCACTGTCAGACTTCTCACTCCCTCTGCGGGGAGGACGAGCTCAGTCCTGAGCCTGGTCCCTGGAGAGTAGCCCTGGTGGGTGGGAGAGAGGGTCCTGTGCCTTCTCCCCTCCCCCTCCTCTCTGCAGGTCCAGGTTCTCCCCTCCCCCTCCTCTCTGCAGTGTCAGCCCCTCCTCCCTGGCTGACCTGCCCCAGGACCTGGGCCTTGGCCCAGACAGCTGACTCATAAGTTCTCCCAGTTCTCTGGCAAACAATTCACAGCCTCCCCTCTCTGGTCTTGGAAATGGAAACTCTTCTTCATGGAGCCAGTGAAGGAAACCAGCTGCACAGAGCTGGCGAGTCAAACTGGACCAGACGACTGGTGAGAAAGGGCTCAGTAAGGTCAGATGCCCTGCGAAGGCCCGTGGAGGCCAGTCAGCCCTTGGTGTCCTTGCAGCGTTCATTTTCATGCACACAGGTCTGACCACTATCTCTTCCCCTTTTGAGGAACTTTCCTTCCCCACTTTCATTTCATTCTGGTGGTGCTCCCAATTACTCTGCCTTACTCCTGCGTGCCCCAGTGTGGGTGTGTGACTGCAGGCAGGCCGGTTTGACATCCCTGTCCGCTGACGTTGTGGGTCCTGGCCAGCCTGCTGTGCTCAGTCCCTCCTGGACCTGGAAGAGTGGAGACACCTGATGGATGGTGGTCAACCAGCCATCCTGACCTGGCTGCAATGTGGCTCTGCATACATGAGTGATACAGCAAGATGGGGCTCGTAGCCAAGAAGAAATTGTGCCTGGAGCCTGGAGGTTGCATCTAGGTGAGGTGGTTTCCTGAAGGCCGGTTTTGAAATCATGTCAGGCTGGAGTTTCAGTATGACAAGGTTGAGAGCCTGAGGGGGAATTAGAAAACTGTTCAGAGAACACCTTGCAGCCTGACATCCTGTGGGATGGAATTTCCTGGGTCTTTCGCAATAAACACAAACCACATAAATGAAGTGTCAGAACGCTCTTTTCTCCAAGCCTCAAATCCAGCTCTTGTGGGTGATGTCAGTCTGGCCACAGGGATTGTTGAAGGGGTGGTCGTGTGACCTAAACTGGGCCAATCAGGGTCCTTTCCTGGGGGAAGGATGCTAGAGGAAGAAAGCCCTCTCTGCCTTGTGATTGCCATATGTGGATGATGAAAGCCGGGAGCCGTCTGTCTCCTCGTGGATGAAGGTCTCCTAAGGCAGGGGAGAAGGCGATCTCTTAAGAGAGAGACAGGGCATCGGTGGATCCATCCATCTAGAAACCAGGTGACATCATTTGAGTCTTGGCATTTATCCATGTTCTCCAGTGATATGATTCTTTTTTTTTTCCTGACGCTACTTTTAGTTTTGTTCTTTTCAGCCCAAAGAGTCCTGCCTAAGACGTCCCTTCAGGAGCCCCCGCATTCACACTCTGTCACAGCAGCTTACATCTTTGGTGACTCCTCGACCCTCCCCGCACACTCCTTGGGACATTGTCCTTTGCCCACGTCCCCTCCCCCACATACACATACAATGGGGGATAATTAAGAGATTACTACTGTACTGATGTCCTCTTCTCCCACCTGGCTCTCTAAATGACTGTGAGGCAGGTGGGCCGGGCAGGTCAGGTGTACCCCTACCTTATAGGTGAGGAGACCGAGGCTCAGACACGTGAAGTTCTGTGCCCATGGCTCAGGGCTGGTGGCAGGGCTGAGACACACACTCGGGTATTCTGGTGCTGGACGGCATTGCAGAAGGGAGGGAGTTGAACTCAGACTTAGAAAAAGACAGCTAACTTCTTTGAAACTTAGTTTCTTCAGCTGGAAAGTGGGGATAACATGACCCATCCCACAAAGCTGCCGTGAGATTGCAAAGAGAGCTTCCGGCTGAAAAGGGGTTTAGGCTGCAGCCCCTGACACCACCATGTTCTCATGGAATGATTCACGAAGGTCGCGAGAAAGACAAATCTCTACATTAGCCATCCCCACAGACACCAAATCCGTGCAAGTACGAGGACTGAGAAAATCTGGCAGCACTCTTCTGTCTTCTCTCGGGAGAGTTTCTTCCGCCTGTGAAAACGTGGGAAGACATTTGGTATCTGAGCCATGGTTCCCAAACTCCAGCATGCATCAGAGTCACCTGAGGTGCTTCTTAATACACAGATCGCAGGACCGTCTGAGTTTCTAACACAGCAGGTCGGCTGGGGCTGAGAATTTGCATTTCCAGCTGGTGCTGCTGTTCCGTGGACTGCACTTTGAGAACCACTGTCCTCAAGGGTCTGCTCTGCAAGGGCTCAGAGATGTGGTTGGGGGCCCTTTGTGTTCTTCCCTCCTCTGGCTTCACTGAGTGATACCCCTGAGCCCTCTCACTACTTAGGCTGCTGGACCAGAGTCATTGTGGCTTTAAGGATGTGGTTAGCGCAGAACCTGAAAAAACATAGGCATCACGTTTTTGGTGCTTGCATTTTAAAGAGCTGGGGTAGAGTTGCAAGATAATAAAGATTTGGATGTGTAGGTAATCCTTCCCTAAGACCCCTCCCCTGCTCCCCCCAAGGAGCCAGGGCAATGACAAAGTGGGGTGGAGGAGAAGAGAGAGATCACTGAGTCTACAGAACAAGCTCTGGCCCTGAGATGGTGCCTCTTGGAGCTGATCAGGGCCAGCACCTCCTGGTTCAGTAGGAAGGTGACCCTGGGCCTGGAGACTTGGTTGAACCTCCCATCTCACCCTCCACTGACCCACATGGACGGTGGGGGCCTGGATACCTAGAAGAATGGTGGTGCTTAGAAAAGGTAGAGCATCCCCTCCCGCCACATCAGCAAGGAGGGAAGCTCCTGGTTACACAGGATTATCATCAACAGACGAGTCTCTTGCAGGGTTTACTTTATTTTATGCGTGTGTTTGCAATCCTATCTTTCTCTCTACCCATAGGAGGCAGCCAGAGACCTGAATTCCTTCCTGATCTTCCCAGTCTTTCAATATAAGAACCATAGGGCAGGAAGAAGGTGTAAAAGAGAAAAAGAGGAGACCGAAAGTGGTCTGTGACATTCTAACAATAATGGTAACCGCTAAGAGTGTCCAATAGAATTGCAGGTTGTCACTCTTGGAAGGCCTGGGCCATCAACACAGGTGAGGTCAGTATAGCAAATCAACAGCAACAACAAATCCCAAACTTTCTCTAGAGCTGTAGCATTCGCCACATGGATTAGCTTTTTATATTATTAAATGTAATAATTCATATCAATGCTTGAATATCTTCATTGCACACAGATAAATTAGAGGGTGAAATCATTCACGTTACAAAAAAATTATTGGGTTATATAAAAGGGTTACAACAATTCTACTTCACTTTGCTGTACGGGAGAAATAAATACAACATTGTAAAACAACTATACCCCAATAAAAAAAATTAAAAAAAAAAAAGGGTTACAACATCTTAACACTCTTAACAGAGGGAAAAATTAAAAACACAGTTATTCCAAGCACTGTGGATTAAGTATCAAGCACAAATTAAGATGAAGCATCTGAAATTGTAATCATAAAGAGGTTTTCTCCCTTGTTCTTCCTTTCTTTCTACTTGATTTTGAACAAGAAGATAAAACTTCAGGTACCTTGCAACCTGATATTCTCAGGTACCAGTCACTGTGCTAATCCATTTATAAGCATCATATTTACTCCTTGCAAAGTATTATTACTCCGTTTTCACACATGAGGAAACAGCTTTAGGAAGATTAATAAACATGCCCAAGATCACAGAGCTTGTTGGATGGCAACTGGAGTGTGACCCCAGGTGGGCCAGTTTTCGCACCTGGACATTTAATCTCAGCACCGTCCTGTGTGGTTATGGTTGTTCCTGAGAAAGAGGGCAGGATAAATAGAGCAGAAGTAATTATTTACAATACAAAGAAAGAAAACCTTCCTGAGATGAAAAAGATACAAGAATGTGTAGGAGGAGGGCTTACTGCAATCCATGTAAAATTTATAAAGACAGAGATGCCCAGACACGCTCTGGAAAAAGTATTGGATTATAAGGGGGAAAAAGGTTATCTAGGAAGGAACAACTCAAGTATCTGGTATTTCTTAGAATTTACTCATAAGGATCACAAGTGAACAAAATCTTCAGTTTTGTGGGGAAAAAAAAGTTTGTGACTCAGAATTTTATAACTAAGTTGTTGGCTATCTGTAAAGACACGAGAAAAATATTCTCAGATATGCCAAGGTCCATAAAATGTTCTAATTATATTCTCTTCTGGAAGTAAATATACTGATTATATTTTCTTCTTGCAGTAAATTACTGGAAGTACTACCCCTCATCGAAAGATGAAACAAAATTAAGGACTCGAGCACGGTGACTTAGAATTCTTGATAATAAACCAATAAAGCCACTTAAATTATAGTCAGTCCAAATTACCAAAACATAATAATAAAATATATTATTATTTTACTATTATACTAAACTTTAAAAGTAAGTTTTAAAAATAACTCTTTCAGGGACTTCCCTGGTGGTCCAGTGGTAAAGAATCCGCCTTCCAAAGCAGGGGACCCAGGTTCGATCCCTGGTCGGAGCTAAGATCCTACATGCCACTACTACTGAGCCCGAGCACCTCAATGAGAGAGCCTGCGTGCTGCAAACTACAGAGCCCGCTCACTCTGGAGCCCGTGCACCACAACTAGAGAGAGAAAACCTATACGCCGCAACTAGAGAGAAGCCCACGCCACAATGAAAGATCCCGCATGCCTCAACTAAGACCCAACGCAGCCAAAAAAATAAAGAAAATTAAAAAAAAAAACCCAAAACTGTTTCAAGGAAAAATGCAATGTAAACACAATAATTTATTGGCAACAATGGGAATTTAAATTGCAAATCATTGACCGTAAGTAGGAAGTGGGTTTGGAAAGAGTAAAATTGTATTCATTTCTTTATTTCATATGAGGAAAATGAAAGGATATAACTTTATTCTTGACTTTCAAGATTAGAATAATATTTGTAAAAAGTTTTTTGAAAATCTTTAAAGTACCCACAGGAAAAATGAAGAGTGAAGTACATGTTTTGCAAGTAACTGGAGAAGATATGTTGAAATAAACATAATCCTTATAACAAAAGTAGAAAACAAAGGAAAGAGCAAGGAGGTATAAAAAAGGAAAGCATTAAGAAAGCAGAAACAAGGAAAGCGTGTTAATTATGCCCTGTTAACTTATATACTGTTGCACATTAAGCAATACAAAATTACATGTACAGTATGATTCCAGTTTTGCATAACAATGATATTACTCTAGTATATGTAACAGCATCTCACATATTGCTTTCTGTAGAGCACTATTTTTTGTGAGATGTTAATAATTGTTCTAGAAAAAGGCTGTGGTAAAATAAGATGGGGAAAGCCTAAGTGAAACCTTATCAGACAGGATTTATTTTTGCGAGTCTTCTCAGAGCCTTGCTGGATATGGGAAGTGGGTATTTTTTCATTTTGGCTGCCCAGTTCCTGGATTCCCATCCTATATGTGGGGAATATCTCATCTTGTGAGGCAGACTCCATCTCCCATTGCAGAAGCTGAAAATTCTAGTTATGTACTTTATTCCTCTCTTTCTTGGCAGCTGCACCAACCAGAGAGATGCACCTGCCTGGAAGTTTGGATCTGGGCTGGTTTCCCCAAGAAGCAGAGGTGGTGGAGAATCTTTCCTGACAGTGGGCAGCAGCTTTGCCAGTGCCCATGCTGGCCAGTGCCCAGGGTGACCACATAGGGTCCCTGCCAGACTGCTGTGCTTCTGTCTGCGTATCTTTTTTTTTTTTTTTTTTTTTTTTGCCGTACATGGGCCTCTCACTGCCGTGGCCTCTCCCCTTGCGGAGCACAGGCTCCGGACGCGCAGACTCAGCGGCCATGGCTCACGGGCCCAGCCGCTCCGCGGCATGTGGGATCCTCCCGGACCGGGGCACGAACTCGCGTCCGCTGCATCGGCAGGCGGACTCCCAACCACTGCGCCACCAGGGAAGCCCAGTTTGCGTATCTTTTGTTTATTCTTGCCCATTTTCTAAGCCCTCATTCTCTAGTCTTCTTGGTGAATCTGTCAAATATCTAATATCATTCAACTAAGATCTTTTCCTATTCAAATCAGTTTGAGGCAGCTCCTGTTGCTTGCATTTCTGAATACTGACTGATACATTATGTTAATGTGTTACTATAAATTTCTAAGAGGGAAAAATTTTCCAAAGTTTCTTTTCTTTTCAGAAAACTTAATCTCCTGTGAAATTAATATGCTGTGGAACATACACTGGAAACTTAAGGCCAGAAAAAAAATCTGGAAGAAAATATAGCAAATGACTCATAATGGATATTTGGCTCCAAATAATTGATTGAGGATTTGTGTTTGTGTCTCCCTTCAGAGATCCCATTAAAAAGGGGATAGGGGCTTCCCTGGTGGCGCAGTGGTTGAGAGTCCGCCTGCCGATGCAGGGGACACGGGTTCGTGCCCCGGTCCGGGAAGATCCCACATGCCGCAGAGCGGCTGGGCCTGTGAGCCATGGCCCCTGAGCCTGCGCGTCCGGAGCCTGTGCTCCGCAACGGGAAAGGCCACAGCAGTGAGAGGCCCGCGTACCGCAAAAAAAAAAAAAAAAAAAAAAAAGGGGATAGAAGCTCATAGCAGCAAAGGTGATATGAGATGGATCAGACAGTGAGTAAGAGATTCAAACATTTATAGAAGATGGAAAATTGAAGGAGGTGTCTCAGTAGATGAAACAGAGTGAGGAAGGCTCAGACAGAATATGACGTCCGGAAAAGAATGGAGTGAAGGCGCGAACTGATGTACATTTCGGAGTCCCAGAGAGACTTCAGGATGAGTTGGCTGTGGAGGATGGGAATGAGAAGGGGGCCTAGCGTTGTTAGGGTTGGCTGCAAGTCTGTCTGCCTGTGGACCAGCCAGGGCAGCCACACCCCTCTCCCCTCTTCCCGTATCTGCTTGCAGAGCAATAGCTGCCTGGACCCAGCTCTCCCCTAAAGAAAATGAACAAACTCTCTGGAACTTCTTTCCTGGCATCCCAGAATAAAGCCTTCCTGCTTCTGGCATAAGTGGTGGGTTGCCTGTCAGTTCTCTCAAGTGCAGCTTGCCGTGCCACATAAACGGTACTGCTAAGTGCCTTCCTATGCAGGAGACAAACCAGTTGGGGAAATAGATAAATGTTCATAATAGTGAGGAAAGCCTGCATCAGCTATAAGCTACTTGGAATAAGTAATTCACTCTTTCATTCCTAAGAATATAAAATCGCCAAATTGTGAAGAATGCTGGCAGCACGAAAGAGAAAGGATAAAATATCAAGCAGAATAACCAGTGGCGCTAGAAGAAGATGCAGAAAAAATACAGGAGCCAGAAGAAAACCGCATCCTCGAAGAGATTCACAAAGTGGATTTCCAGAAAAATGACTTTAGTGGAAAAATTTCATGTAATAGAAGCTAGACGACAGTAGTGTTATAATGTAATAAGCATAGGTTCCTTTACTTAACAAGCGGAAAAAAAAAAACCCTACCAAAAACAAATCCAAAGCAGAGACTTGAGATAAAATAGAAAACAATAAGAAAGTCATGGTCCAGAAACAAAGCATCCTAAAATGTCGCATGATTTTGAGCAATGTACAGGGTGAAAGAAAAGACGTTGTGACTTTGGTGATATGTCTGTCCTGTAAGAAACCGGGAGTGTGACGCTGGACCATTAGATAAAGCAGAGTCATCTTAGCAACTTCTGACTATGGAGTAAATAATCATGTTGCCATAACAATGTAAGCCCTGTGTTTGGTTTCAGTTATTTATACTAAACCTATAAACAAAGACTGAAGATTTAATTATGATCCAGAATGGAATGTGAATGTTTTGCACAACAATGTAAAAGACAGAAGGTGGGAGGAGAAGGGAGGGGGCGGTTCGAGGCACTGGCTGAAAGGAAACAAAGGGAGCCTTCAGTTTCTTAAAGGCAAGTTAGGGACTTCCTTGGCAGTGCAGTGGTTGACTCAGTGCTTCCACTGCAGGGGCACGGGTTAGGTCCCTAGATGGGGAACTAAGATCCCACATGCCCTGCGTTGCTGCGGAAAAAACAAAACAAAACAAAACAAAACCAGGCAAGTTAATCTTTATTGTTCATTGTAGGCATTCAGTAGATAATGTCTAAAGTCAGTGCCTGGAGTAATAGAAGCATAAACCACACTATTAAAATGATGGTGGTAAACAGAATGAGCACAGAATAAGTGAAAGAGAAACGGTTAAAATGATTGCATTTGAGGGGAGGAGCTGCTGGAGGGGCAGGGAATGTTCATTTTTTTTTTTTATTATTATAAGCTTTTCTGAACGATTTAACTTTTAAAAAGCTAGGCGCATGAATTAATTGGATGAATATATAAAAAAGGAGGAAGCATTAGAAAATAAAAAAGTAAAACTCACTTGTAACGTGAATGGTTCTTATTTTCTATTTTATGTGCTTTTGTATAATCCAAGTTTTCTGTAATGAGGATGGATTATTTTTTATAATTAATAAAAGAGAAAAGACAGGAAAAATAAAGAATGACTGCTTGCATCTCAGACTTCGAACTCTGGGAGGGCAAGGATCCTGCTTGTTTTGATTGTTTCTCCAGAGCCCAGGGCAGCCTGGCCCCCAGCAGGTGCTAAGTGAATTGAATGCAGGAAGACAGACCTGGGAGAGGAGGCATTTGGGAGAGAAGGGAGGCAGTGATGCGTCTCAACTCTGATCTGCATTGGCTGGAGACTTAGGCCTTTCTCTACTGGCCTCTCAGAACCTACCCATCCCACACCACTTTGAGGTCTCTGGATCCTCCGAGCTGGATTTGGAATGTTGGCTCTTACCCTCTAAGACCCCCAGTATCTGTGTCTGCCATAGCCTGTGTGGCTGGTCCATGATGTTGTCTGGGGAGCCCAGAAGGATACAGGAGGAGGTGATGGAAGGCAGATAGGGGTGAAGCACCGGCCATGGGGGCAATAAAGGCCCTGGGCCCTGAGGAAAGGTGAGCTCATTGCTTGCTCTCATGGGAGGCGGGTGGGAGAGCCACACCAGCGGTCAGGGAGGAGCTTACGTGTTCTGCACTATAATAGTGGGATTAATTTCTGAGAAAAAAAATCTACACACCTTGGGAGTGGATCTTCTTTGTCTCAGCAAAGCTCAGAGCAGGGGTGACCCCAGCCTGTCCTCACCAGCTGGGAGTTCACCTGCCATGTTCACCCTGGCTTGTAGCTAGAGGCCTGGCCTGCTGCCACTCTGTTCCTTACCTTGTCCTCAGCTGCCTGAGGAAGCCAGGAGAAGGAGGGGTTATACCCTAACCATAGAGTGACCCCCAGGAACCTCCCAGTTTAAGGGGGTGAGGCCCAAGTCCTGTTCTGAGGGGGAGACAGACCCTGCCCACTGGAGTTGCTGGTCTAATGGTAAGGATAGGGCTTCTCTCTGTGTGGGTCAGAACAGGCCCATCAATCCCTCCCTTGCCCCTCCAGTCTGATGCCCAGAAGGTCAGGATGTATCCTTGCGTCCTGGGAGGAGTAGCTGTGGGGTGGGGTATATGTGAGTGCTGGGGACATCAGCCCTCTCAATTCAGAGAAGGAGGCAGGACAACGAGAGCTGGCTGCAGAACTGTCCAGGGCCATTACCAAGATAGGCCAGGAGGGGGCAGCAGTGTTACTTTAGTAAGAGGGAGGGAGGGGCTGGGGCGGAGGGAAAAAGGGAAGCTGTTTCCTATTTAGGGGGCTCTCAGCAAGAGGGTGGGGAGTGGTTGCTGGGACCTGGTAGGCGCAGAGGTTAGGGGAGCTAGGAAGGGGCCCATCCTACTTCACATCTTGGCTTTGGGAGGGGAGGTTTGCATGTTCTTCTGGGCTGCCCATGGAAGGGCTCTGATCATTAGAAGTTCACAGCCTCTGTTTTATCTGATTCTGGGTGAGGGAGGTTGACTTTTTCTCCACCTCCACCCACTTCTAGTAACACCTAGTTCTGACGAAAAATACCCTCTTCTAGCATATTCTGAGTTTTCTCTAATGTCAGGAAAGGCTGTTGGCTTTTCTTTCTTAATAAGACCCTACTCTGAGACTCTCCCTTCGAAATATTTTGCAAAGTCATTTACTTTCACAAGCACTTTGTATGTCTTTCATTTGTTGTGTTTTGTTTTGGGTGGAAACTGAGGAAAAGGTTGAATTTCACATTAACTCATGATATAGGACAGATATTTCAGAAAACAGGCTCCAGAGCAGAGAAGAGCATGAGAATGCAAAGTCTCCTGTAACTTGTAGGCATCTTGGGGAGGGCTTTTGGACATACATGGCGGGTATGGAGTCAGGGCAGGGGTGGTGGTAGCAATGGACAGGGAGACCCCTGTTGATATTCAGGCAACAAATGCAACTTAGATGTTTTATTTTATTTATTTCTTTTTTTAAAAATGCACAACTTTCCTTTTTTTTGTTTTTAATTTTATTTTTTGGCCATGCTGCATGGCATGTGGGACCTTAATTCCCCGACCAGGGATCGAACCCGCACCCCCTGCAGTGGAAGAGTGGAGTCTTAACCACTGGACCGCCAGGGAGGTCCCAGATATTTTAATTTACAGATTCTGGTTGAGATGAATATATAAAGGCCTAAAATATTTTGGACGTAGGTGCTGGAAAAATTTGAAATGGTCAGAGTTGGTATTTGTGGTGTTTCGGATGACATTGTAAGACCTGTGAACAGCAAACACCAGAAGCTGCCCCTCTTTGTTGATATGGGATGTGCTCTTTGGACGATGGCATGTTGGGCCTGTGTTGGGATGGTTCTGGAGAACATGTTGTTCACATGTGAACCTGTCCTTCTTGGAGTCAGAACTGAGGGAGGTAGAGCCTGCTCCCACCGGGCTGGAGAATTTACAGGCCAGGGTGGCCTTTATATTCCTTGTCCTCTGGGGTCAGGACTTAGGCAGTAGGGTCTTGGCTCTTGCCATAGGCAGTGATGTTCAGGGTAGTTAAATGATGATGCCTGTGAAATTACAGGCTGAATGATGTGCTGGAGGAAGTACAATCTCAAGCCTTTGAAGGAAGAGGTCAGCGGGGTTGCTGTAGTTGGGGAGGCTTCAAGGAGCAAGTGGGACTTGATCTGACCTTCGCAAGTGGAGGCCCACAGGTGGGTGAGAGAAGGAGGGCTTTTTTGGCGGAGGGTGCAGCCTGAAGGATGGTGTGGGGTGGAACTGTGAGACCCGTCCCACCAGAGCAGAGCCGTGGGCTGTGGAAGGCCTCGAGTGCACGGGTAGGAGGGCTTGGAACTGATACGGCGAAAAACAGTGATCTAGTAAGAAGGAGGAAGGTCACATTTAGATAAGAGTAGAAATATCTTTATATACTTAGAAGATAGCAGAAATAACGCACCAAGCTGCATCAGTGGCAAAAGCCAAACTGGATAACTAGGGCATCATTTCTCTCTTCCTTATCACTCTCGACCTCCCTTTGGGACCTGATGATCTGGTGCCAGGCTCAGGTTTCCATGTATTTGCTCAACCTCTTCTTCCCTTAGTGATATAAACAGGAGGCTGGAGTTCAGCCCAAGTGGGCCCTGTGGCTGGACAGTGTCTGGTTGGGACTTCTGATTTCTATTTTTGTTTTTTTGCGGTACACGGGCCTCTCACTGTTGTGGCCTCTCCCATTGCAGAGCACAGGCTCCGGATGCGCGGGCTCAGCGGCCATGGTTCACGGGCCCTGCCGCTCCGCGGCATGTGGGATCTTCCCGGACCGGGGCACGAACCCGTGTCCCCTGCATCGGCAGGTGGACTCTCAACCACTGCGCCACCAGGGAAGCCCGGGACTTCTGATTTCTGAAGTCTGATTTCTGGGTGGCCGCAAGGAGGGAGCTGGAGATTGAGTGTCCCTCTATAATTAGTCTTAGGAAGAGGAACTTTGTACCAGTTGGGATCCTTTAGGTTGCAAAAAAAAGAATAATTGATTTAAAGTGGATTATAAATAGAGGCTGCTTATCTCATAACAAGAAACCTGGATGTCAGGGGTTCTTGGTTTGGTTAATTCTGCAGCTCGACCATGCGAATTTCTCTGCAATTCTTTTTGCTCCCCTCAGGAAGATGCTCCAGCAGCAATAAGTATAGCTCCCTCAGTAACAACAATTAAAGTAAGAAGAGAGAGCAGGGGACACTTTTTTCCAGATCTTTTTCTTACCAAGGCAGAAAATCTTTCTCCTAAGCTCTCCAAGACTTCTCCTTCATAGCACTGGTCAGAACCAGGTCCCAGTGGCCACTTCTAGATGCAAAGGAAGCTTTGAAATGTCTTTGGCATTTTCAGCTTTCGTCATGGAAGGCGGGGTCTGCCAACAAGAAGGAAGGACAGGGAGGGGACTGGTAGATGGGTGGTGATCAACAGTGACTGCTGCAAACCCAAAGGATGAAGGTGGGGGTGGAATTGCTGCAGAGGAGATGCAAGAAGACCAAGTCCTGGGGGCTTGCAGGAGGAAGAGGAGGAGAGTTCTTGGGGTTAAAGATGGCCTGCGTGTTGGGGTCCAAAGCATAACTGTGGGTTGTGCATCTGATATGAGGGGTACTTCACCCACGCCAGGGCTGGGGTGTACTTAAATCTCACATCAGAGTTGCCTCAGTCTCTGTTTTTCCTCCTGCCGGTTTCAGCCACGATAACTTACTTGCCTTGAGCCCACAGGGTGGAGGCTGGCGTTGCATCGTTGGCAATAGAATTCCTTCTTCCTCTATTGGGAAAAACTTCTGGGCAGCCAGGCACTCCTGGACGTGAGTAGAAATGAAGAACTGGGACCGGAACACATTTCTTTCTCTTGAATTTCCAGGTCTAAACATCTTGCCCTTAGCAGTAGGAGGACAGTGGTGCAGATAGACCAAATAGCAGATGCCCGTCTGATGGGGAAGAAATAGTCCGGCCCTTGGGCAATTCCCCGCTCTGTAAGGGGAGATGGGGCCCAGGGCTCTGATAAGACCTGGCCTGGAAGTTGGGAGGCCTCACTGTGGGGAGCCTTTGGGGGGATGTAGATCTGGATGGGGGTGCTAGAAGGAGGGGTGGGATCAGGAGTGCTCAGCAGGTGAAAGACCAGGGAGGGGGATTCAAGGAATTGACCCAAAGGGCTAGAGTGAGAGTTTAGACAGCAAAGTAGAAGCTTCCAGAAGTCAGCCCATCTTGCCTCCCCAGGAGTTTCCAGAGCCCTTGTAGGGCCAGCGGGTGTGAGTGCTGGCCTTGTCCTCATTCAGTACCCAGAACACTGTTCTGGGCAGGGTTGTGCCCCACGGCCTGGGCTGGGCACAGAGTGGATGCAGGTGAGCTGACTCACCCTAGGTTTAAGCTGGGGCTCTCTAAACATGCTGAGCGGTGATGGTGAGCTTTCCCACAGCACCCAACCCCCATACACCAGGACCTCCCACCCCAAGAGAACTGAGGAGGCTTCCCTCTCCCATCTTGTGCGTCAGCAAACTCCTTGGCTTGCCAACTAAGTGGTCGGCAAATTGCGTAGGTGTTGCCCCCCTTGGGAGTAAATAGAACCCCCCCCCCCGCCCCCAGTACCCCCAAAGAAGGCATGAGTGCCTGGGTTAAGGTTCAGGAGCTCTGAGTTAAGGCCTCACCGGCAGTGTGGCCTTGGGCGAGCCACTTGACCTCTCCCAGGCTGGGTCTTGCTGTCTGTAAACCAGCGGCACTGTCCAGGGGGCTGGGCTAGACGGGTTCCAGTGGGATCCACAGCTCAGCTTCTGTGGCTGTGTGGCTTCACACAGGCTAACCTCTTTCGATCCTTGGTTTCCTCATTCAGAGATGGACAATGGATTGTTTAGAGAGTTAAAGCTGTGCCTAGCACCTCACTGGCACTCAGTGAATGTTAACTTCCCCCCTTTGGTTCCTGAGTTTTTCTTTTTGTTCCAGGTTTTCAGCCTTTCACCTCCGGATGCAGGGAGGCACTATTATGCATCATGTGCTAACTCCTGCCAGGACAGGGTAAAGGGCAGCAACAGTGAAGCACCAAAACAAACGGGGTCATGGCTTTTTTTTTTTTTTTTTTTTTTTGCGGTACGGGGGCCTCTCACTGTTGTGGCACCTCCCGTTGTGGAGCACAGGCTCCGGACGCGCAGGCCCAGCGGCCACGGCTCACGGGCCCAGCCGCTCCGCGGCATGTGGGATCCTCCCGGACCGGGGCACGAACCCGTGTCCCCTGCATCGGCAGGCGGACTCCCAACCACTGCGCCACCAGGGAAACTCTTTTTTAGCTTATTAGTCATTAAGAATGTTAGACTGTGGGGCTGGCTGGGACCCAGAGTCAAGTCGCCATCCTGACTACGGTGAGAACTAAATGGGATAAAGCCAGTTTTGTACCCTGTGAAGGGCGACCAGGACAGATGTAAGGAATTAGTCCCCAGGACTGAGTGGTGGGTTTTCAGACATGGGGACAGGTGGGTGAGGGGCCTCCCACATGGTCCCCAGCCCTCAGGGTGGAAGTCCTGGCCGGGGCCTGTCCAGGTCCAGGACCAGATAGACCTAGGAGAGCATTTCTTCCAGGGGAAGAAATCAGCATTTCTCTGGAGTTCCCAAAAATGGCAGGGGAAGGCTCAGTGTCTGATTAGCTCCCCTTCCTGGTTGAGGTGCAGGAGGAATGTCAGTGGGTGAGGAAACGGGGGGAGCAGCTTTCAGCCCCTCTTTTATTTAGTTAGTTGTTTTTATTGAAGTATGGTTGATTTACAATGTTGTGTTAGTTTCAGCTATACAGCAAAGCGATTCAGTTATATACATATATATATATTATTTTTCATATTCTTTTTCATTATGGTTTATGACAGGATATTGAATATAGTTTCCTGTGCTATACAGTAGGGCCTCGTTGTTTATTTTATAGATAGTAGTGTGTATCTGCTAATCCCAAACTACTAAGTTATCCCTCCCCGCTCTTCCCCTTTGGTAACCAGAAGTTTGTTTTCTATGTCTGTGAGCCTGTTTCTGTTTTGTAAATAAGTTCATTTGTGTCATATTTTAGATTCCACATATAAGTGACATCATATGATATTTGTCTTTCTCTGTCTGGCTCACTTCACTTAGTATGATAATCTCTAGGTCCATCCATGTTGCTGTAAATGGCATTCTTTCATTCTTTTTATGGCTGAGTAATATTCCATTGTATATATGTACCACATCTTCTTTATTCATTGATCTGTTGATGGGCATTTAGGTTGCTTCCATGTCTTGGCTACTGTAAATCGTGCTGCTATGAACATTGGAGTGCAGACATCTTTTTGAATTAGAGTTTTGTCCAGATATATGCCCAGGAGTGGCACGTGTTGGCCCCTCTTTTAGCTGTGCTCTCAACCCAACTGCACTTGTACAACAGGGTTCTGTACCTCTGCACCTCTGGGCCCAGAAGGAAAAGCACAGCTTTACTTTTAGGATTAAGGTATAACTTTAATGAATTCCAACTGTCAATTGTAGAGCTATCAAGTTTTTCCATTTCACTCCAGTGGTTGAATGTCCCCATTCATACTCTTGAACTCTCTGATTATGATTTACGCTATTGCCACCCTCCTCCCCAACCCTACTGCTACAACCACTGCCACCCACTGCCACTTCTACTGTAGTGTCACGGCTCATAAAATGGGTAGCATAAGGCTACCCATAAAAATAAGCGCATTAAAAATGGATAGGGCTTCCCTGGTGGCGCAGTGGTTGGGAGTCCGCCAGCCGATGCAGGGGGAGCGGGTTCGTGCCCCGGTCCGAGAGGGTCCCGCATGCCGCGGAGCGGCTGGGCGCGTGAGCCGTGGCCGCTGGGCCTGTGCGTCCGGAGCCTGTGCTCCGCAGTGGGAGGGGCCGCAGCGGTAAGGGGCCCGCGTACCGCAAAAAAAAAAAAAAAGTGCATAGCAGAGTCCAGCAATTAAGAACACGGACTCTAGAGCTAGGCTGCCCAAGTTAAAATCCAGCCTCTGCCATTTACTACCTGCAAGGTCTTGGGCAAATTACTTAACCTCACTGTGACTCTATTTCCATATCTGTTAAGTGGGGTTGACACTAATGGTTCCTATCTCTTAAATTTGTTGTGGGGATTAAATGAATTCATGTATGTAAAGGCTTTAGAACAGTGCCTGGCACAAGGTAAACCTGATATAAGTATTAACTATCTGTATGTTTGAAAATCCTCCAGGATACTCTTCCACTGGAGACTGGCTTAGTGTTTCTCAACAAGTTTAACACAGTTCAGTTGTTGGGAAGGGTGGCTGTTTCCTCAGATAAGCCCCAGATAAGGCACTTGGCTTGGGTTGAGGTGCCATGTTGTATGATGAAGGTGTTTCTTTAGCACTAATGTCATCCTCAGTTCACTGAGATGATCCTGGATGGGACCCAAGACAGCCCAAGGAGCTGTGGTTTCTTCTTTCCCATTTCACACCTGGACAGAATCTCTAGGACCATTGTAATTGTCTCTCCTCTGCTGATTAAATGTGGGTGGAATTGACTGCCAATCTGATGGCATCACACCATTCTGCTGCTTCAGTTGCTAATACTACTTCTACCATCCTTCAAACCATCTATGGATGGCTCCCTCGATGACAGGCACCATGCTGATCACTTTATAAGTACTGTATTATTTAATCCTTAACAACCCTGTGAAGTGCATATTATTATCCCCATTTTATAGGCGAGGAAACTGAAATTCAGAGAATTAACTTGGCAGACCCACACAGCTAGAAAGTAAAGGAACCAGAATTCAAACCTGTCTTTTTGGCCCCAAGGCTAGTACTGTTCACGAGATTGCACACATAAACCTCCTCAATTTCTTTAGCTCAAGGACAGCGTCTCCCATGTTTTTCTATCACACAAAGAAAGACCTTGCATCACGAGCCTGGAATTTGGTACATCTGATTTTTTAAAAAAATAAATATATTCATTTTTTCTTGTGGCTGTGTTGGGTCTTTGTTGCTGAGCGTGGGCTTTCTCTAGTTGCGGTGAGTGGGGGCTACTCTTCGTTGCGGTGCGTGGGTTTCTCATTGCGGTGGCTTCTCTTGTTGCGGAGCCCGGGCTCTAGGCATGCGTGCTTAGTAGTTGTGGCACATGGGCTCAGTAGTTGTGGCTCGCGGGCTCTAGAGTGCAGGCTCTGTAGTTGTGGTGCACGGGCTTAGTTGCTCCGTGGCATGTGGGATCTTCCCGGACCAGGGATCAAACCCATGTCCCCTGCATTGGCAGGCGGATTCTTTACCACTGCACCACCAGGGAAGTCCTCCTACGTGTATTGAATACAATGTGTTCATCTCCATCAGTTCTTGCTGTTCATGGACCTGAGACTTGGCTGTCCTGGATCTCACAGATATTTGCCAGTGGAGCTGGGACCAGAGGACCTAGTACTCTTGACTCTTGGGTCAGTTCTTTCACTAAGATTATTTCACCCTGTGATTCATTATTTTTTGGGAGGGTGGCGTGACTTCTCTGTGTTGGGAACTGTGTCTAGTTGTTCAAAGAAGAATGATACCTGACTGGCCTTCAGGGAGCTCACTGCAATGCTGTGTTGGTGAGAGAAAGATGTAAACCCTGACATTCAGTATAATAGGGGGTTTGAGAAATAGGGATGCAGGCACTGGGGAGTCTGGCAGGAATGAAAACTCTGTCGGGTGAAGCTGGAAGGTTCACAGAGCAGTCGGAGAACTGGGGGAAGGGAACTGCGTGCAGTGCTGAAAGTGTGGACAGAGGCAAGGAGTCCTAGAAGGGGTGGTGTGTACAGGAACCCCAGGGGCTCAGTGTAGTTGGGGGTGGAGGGAGGTGAGGCTGCAGTCTGACCCAGGCTCCTCCTGCAGGTTCTGTTCCCTGTGGAGAGTAGCCCCCTTGAAGAGACAGCCTTTGTCTCTGGTTCCTTTGCACGTCCCTGAGGTGGGTGAGTTGTGGACGTGCCTGTGCTGCTTCTGCCACAAAGATCCTGATCCCTGCCCCTGGGGAGCTTATACTCTAATCAGTGGTTCTCAGACTCTCTCCAGGATTCAAACCCCAAAAACCCCAAATGAAGACAAAGCAAACCAGAAGAACCTGGGACACGTTTAAATGTAGATTCTTGGAGTTCACCTCGGATAACTGGAGTCAGAAAGCCAAGAATGGGACACAGGATCTGCATTTTCACAGTACCTGGGAGATTCTGACCCAGGTGGTCCCCAAAGCACACACTGAGGATTGCTGGTCTAGGCAGAGGTGGTGATGCTACTGAGCTGAGCCAGATCTTGACAATGAGACAAGCATTTGTGTTAGGTCAGCAGCTCAGGTAATGCAGCTGCCCTTGATCCGGGAAGGAGTAACATAAAGGCAGAGCAATCTTCCAGAGTTTCCTTCACTATCTTTGGAGCAGAAAACATTCTTTATTTCCTCTGGCTGCTGCTTGGGTCACTGCCTCATCCTGTGAGGCTTGGGTGACAGGAGCTGTAGGCAAAAGCAGGGATGCTCACCTTTCCTGTCCTTCCTGCAGCCTCCATTGCCTCTGTAGACACTTCCCTGGGCACAGCCTCTGGGGGAAGCCAGGACCTGGGCTGTCCACTTGTCCTTTTGAAGTTATTAAAAGCCCTGGAGGGACTTCCCTGGTGGCGTAGTGATTAAGAGTCCGCCTGCCAATGAAGGGGACGTGGGTTTGAGCCCTGGTCTGGGAGGATCCCATATGCCGCGGAGCAGCTAAGCCCGTGCGCCACAACTACTGAAGCTCACGTGCCACAACTACTGAAGCCCGTGTGCCTAGAGCCCGTGCTCTGCAACAAGAGAAGCCACTGCAATGAGAAGCCCGCTCACTGCAAGGAAAGGTAGCCCCCACTCACTGCAACTAGAGAAAGCCCACGCAGAGAAAGTCAACGAAGACCCAATGCAGCCAAAAATAAATAAATAAAAATTAAAAGCCCTGGAACCTCAGGCAAGGTTTCTTGTATATAAATGATTAATTACCACTGTAAAGGACCAGAGACATGTGGGACTGCAGGGTGGGAGGGACTGTCCTATTCCCTTTTCACCTCTGCTCTCTGAGACGGCTCAGGGACTTCTGCCCAGTGTCCAGGCCTCCTACAACTGCCAGCTCCTTTTCTCTCCTTTATCACAGCCGTCCTGCCTTTACTGGTTACGTGTGGATGGGGCTCCAAAGCAGGGGCTCAGGTGTGGGGAGAAGGAGACTGCGCTGGAGGTTGCCTTGGCTGAGGGCCGTTCAGGAGGTTTTCCTTGAGGTTTACGTGAGGGCCAGGCTCTGGGAGCAGCTCCGTGGGGTGGGTGAGGGAGTGGGTGTTCTTTCCCTGAAGGAAGCTCTGCCCTTAGGAATAACTGCTCCTCCTTCCCCATTGTAACTAATTGATGTCTTTCAACCAAGCCACCGTTATACGCAGGGAAGCTGTAAGCACAGCACCACCCCCACTTCTGTACACTAGCTGCACCCTGGAGAAGACAGCTTTCAAACTCTGAGTCACAGATGTCACTCAGCACGTTAGTATCCTTTTCGACAGTAACGTCACCTCTTCCTATTTCTCGACCTCACCAAGTGCTTTTTCAGTGATTGCCTCTTGTGATCCTCAGAAATCTGTGAAGTAGCTATTAGTGTCCCCATTGATAGGTAAGTAGACTACGGCGCAGAGTGGGAAGTTCCACCCCCGGCCGGCCACATGAAGGACGACTTGTCGGGTAGGACTAGCACCCCTTGTTCCTGACCCGTCCAAGGAGGACAAACCAAGAGATGAGGAAGTGCCACTGGAAGCTGGGGTCCTGGCAAAGCCTCTATTTGAGGAAGTCAGGGAAAGCTCCACAACAGAGGTAATTATTAACCTACGTCTGAAGAATGGATGTGTTTTCTAGGAAAACAGGGGGTGGAAGGGGATGCTAGGTAAAGGGCTTGGCGTGAACAAAGGCATGAAGAATTCAGGAAACCCAAAGGGGTTCAACGAGAAAGGAGGGGAGAGGCCAGTGCTGGGCAGGAGAGGTGGCCTTCTTAGAGACCTGTTTTCTGTGGCATACAGATGGTGCTCCGTTTCCAGGACACTGAATATTTGATGGAGTCTGGGCCCTGCTGTTGGGGAAGTTATAGTCAAGACCAAGGGTCAAACTCAAATATTTTCAGGAGCAAGGAAGCAAAATTTTGTGACAGTCCAGTGAAAGAAAAACCAACCTAAGTGTAATTTAACTCCATTTTCAGTGGAAGAATCCAAGACTCAGGGAAGAGAAGCAGTTTGTCCAAGGACACAAATGCTATGGGGCAGACCTGGACACAGTGGGTGCACATTGGCATACATCTTTTGGAGTGATCAAACTGGGAATTTAAAATAACTATGATTAATATGCTAAGGGCTATAGTGGAAAAGTGGGTAACATGTGAGATTAGATGGGTAATGTAACTGGAAAGATGGAAACTCTAAGAAAGAACCAAAAGGAAATAGTAGAAATAAAAAACATTGTAATAGAAATGAATGTCTTTGATGGGCTCTTTAGTAGATTGGATACAATTGACGAAAAATAATCAGTGAGCTTGAAGATATGTCAACAGAAACTTTCTGAACAGAAAAGCAAAGAGAAAAAAAAAAAGAACAGAATATACAAAACAATTACAAAAGGTATAACATACATGTAATGGGAATATCAGAAGGAGAAGAAAGAGAGAAAGAAACAGAAGAAATACTTGAAGGAATAATTGCTGAGAATTTTCCAAAATTAACAACAGACAATAAACCACAGATCCAGAAATATCAGAGAACACCAAGCAGGACAAATGTCAAAAAGACCCCCACATCTAGGCATATCATATTCAAATTTCAGAAATTCAAACACAAAGAGAAAATCTTGAAAGAAGCCAGAGGTAGAGAAAACCTCCTCACCTTATCTGTAAAGGAACAAGGATAAGGATTATATTGGATTTCTCTTCAGAGACCATGCAAGCAAGAATAGAGTGGAGTGTTTAAAATGTTTAAACAAAAAAACCACCAAACTAGAATTCTGTATTCAGTGAAATTATCCTGAAAAAGTGAAGGAGAAATAAAGACAAACAAAAGCTGAGGGAATTTCTTGCTGGTTAGACATGTTTTGGAAGAAATGTCACAAGAAGTTCTTCAGAGAGAAGGAAAATGATATAGGTCGGAAACTTAGACCTACAAAAAGAAAAAAACAGTGTTAGAGAAGGAATAAATGAAGATAAAATAAATCTCTTATTTTTCTTATTCTTTTATTCATTTTTTAGAAATTTATTTTTTTTGATCAAGGTGTAATTGACACAACATATTTTTCATATTTTGAATTGATCTACAGATTACAGTTTGTTCAAAATAATTATTGCTATAATGTATTAGGTGATTATGGATAAGAGAAATAAATAATAGCAATGTAATTAGAGAGAAGAGGGAATTGGGAGTACTCTGTTATAAGGTACCTGCAAGACCTGTGAAGTGGTATAGTTCTATGTGAAAGTGGACTTAGATTAGCTGTAAAAGTATATTACAATCTCTAGGGCAACCACTAAAGAAATTTAACAAAATAAGTATAATTGATATGTTAAGATAAGCGAGAAAATTGGGCTATGCAAAATTTTCAATTAAAGTAAGAGAAGGCAGAAAGAAGAGTGAAAGATGAAAAAAACCCACAAAAAGTCCAATGAATAGAAAACAGCTATGAATATGGTTGATATTAATCCAACTCTATTAATAATCACTTTTAACGTGAATGGTCTAAATATACCAATTAAAAGACAGAGATTGTCAGAGTGAATTAAAAAACAAGACTCATCTATAAGCTGTCTACAAAAACTTGCTTTTATTTCATTTTTATTTAAAAAATCTTTTTTCAGCTTTATTGAGGTATAATTGACAAAAATTGTGTATATTTAAGATGTACAATGTGATGGTCTCATATAAATATACATTATGAAATGATCACCTCAGTCAAGCTGATTAGCATTCATTACCTCAAATAGTTACCATTTTTTTTCCTTTTCATCCCCCAACGCCCGCAAACACCTGTTTGAAGAAATCACCTTTTAAATACAAAGACACAGATAGATAAAAAGTAAAGAGATGGAGGAAGGTATACCATGCTAACACAAACCAAAAGAAAGCTAGAGGTTTTAATTAATTAACTAATTAATTATTAATTTCAGATAAAACAGACTTTGGAGCAAGAAAAATGATCAGAGACAAAGAGGGGCATTATGTAATGGAAAGGGGCCAGTTCTTCAAGAAGACATAACAACACAATGTGTGTGTACCCAATAACAGAGCATCACAATACATGAGGCAAAAACTGACAGAACTGCAAGGAGAAATAGATGAGTCCACTATTAAAGTTGGAGACTTCAATACCTCTCTATCAGAAATGGACAGATACCGTGGGCAGAAAATCAATTAGGGCATAGTTGAATTGAACAGCATCATCAATCAATTGGACCTAATTGACTTTTACAGGCTACTTTATCCAACGACAGTAGAAAACACATTCCTCTTAAGCTCATACAGTGCATTCATCAAGATAGACTATATTCCGGGTCATAAAACACATCTTAACCAATTTAAAAGAATAGAAATCATATAATGTATGCTCTCAGATCACAATGGAAAAAAATGGAAATCAGTAATAGAAAGAGAGCTGGAAAATCCCAACATTTTCACAGATCAAATAAAACACTTCTAAATAATATGTGGGTCAAAAAAGATATATCAAGAGAAAGTAAAAAATATTTTGAAGTAAATAAAAATGAAAATGCAGCTTATCAAAACTTTTCATTTTGGAATGCAGCAAAAGCAGTGCTTTGAGGGTAATTTTTAGTGTTGAATACATATATCAGAAAAGAAGGAGGGTCTAAAATTAATAACGTTTCCATTTTAGGAAATTTAATCACTAGCATAATACTTAGTACAGATTGTTCATAAATGGGGGTTCTTTTACTATTAGCTATTATTTCTGCTAATGCCCCGATGGGTGCACAAAACCAATCTGCCTTTCCAGACACCCAAAGTCACAGTCGCTAGAGCTCAGCAAACCCTTCATCTCTGTTCTAACCCACAGTCTCCCATCACTTTTACCCTAGCCCCACGGGACTTGCGATGGGGCAAAGGTTCAGGAGTCAGCCTGGGTGGAGTGTGCACTGGTAGGTCTTAGGGTTCTGATGGGAAATTCTGGGCAGAGCTGCCATGTTCTGGGAGGTTGGTAGAACACAGCCAGTGTTCCTGGCTGGAGGCACCAGGCCAGCTCTGAGCCTCACAGAAGATCCTGTTCTGTTGCCTAGATCCATACTTTCCATGGGTCTTCTTCCTCTGTGGCTCTGTGTCAGGCTAGTGATTTAGGTCTGCCCCTTGGCTTCCAATGTTCAATGCTCCAGCCTTCTCTGCTGCCCACTCACATAGGGGAACAATAATCTAAGCTTCCACCTTAGGAGACTAAATCACTAGCACAGTGCTTGGTCATAAATGGTGGTTCTTTTATTAGTAGCTATTATTCCTCGATGTCTGGATGGGTGAACAGAACTATCTTCCTTTCCAGAGACCCAAAGCCTTACAGATGATTCAAGCCAGATTTGACCTGGTTGAGCAGCTCATGGGTACCAAAGGCCTTTTTGGCTAAGGTGTTGGACGATTCCCTACAGCCCTTCTGGTTGTGGTGAGTGATAATTGGAGATGCTGGGGGTGTGACTGGGCTGCTGAGAATGGTTGCAAACACTGATCTCTTTGACAGCAAACAGGACTGATCCACAGTTGTTCCCCAGGACCTGGGCTCTGTGTCCTGAGGCTCATGCATTCCTCATTCCTTAAACACCCAGCACAGACACAACCATGGCCTGCTCTGGGCCCTTTCCCATACAGGTCACCAGACAGGGAGGCTGCTGCATGAGGGGAACATGAGGTCACAGGTCAAAATCTCTGGTCACCTGGGCAGGACACCACTCTGAAAGGAAGATAAGAAAGTGAACGGCATGTGGTATCTGACACAGAATTATTGGCAATCATGGCCACATTCACACAAAGGAATATGACACAACAATGAAAAACCACAGTATACACCCTAACATGATAAAACTTATAAATTTACTACTGAGTTAAAGAAGGCAGACACAGAAGAATGTTTTTCCATTCATGTAAAATTCAGAAATTAGGCAGACACTACGGTGTATATGGATATATGCTTAAGTGGTAAAATATAAAGAAAATAAAGACAGAGATTTATCATAAAAGTCCAGATGGTGGTTTTCTTGGGAAGAGAGAAGTGGGGACAGTGACTGCAGGGGAGTGCCACCGATGTTCTCTCTCTCTCTCTTTTTTAAAATAAATTTATTTATTTTATTTTATTTAATTTATTTTATTTTTGGCTGCTTTGGGTCTTTGTTGCTGTGCGTGGGCTTTTCTCTGGTTGTGACGAGTGGGGGCTACTCTTCATTGTGGTGCACAGGTTTCTCATCGTGGTGGCTTCTCGTTGGGAGCACGGGCTCTAGGCACATGGGCTTCAGTAGCTGTGGCACACAGGCTCAGTAGTTGTGGCTTGTGGGCTCTAGAGTGCAGGCTCAGTAGTTGTGGCACACGGACTTAGTTGCTCCGCGACATGTGGGATCTTCCCGGACCAGGGCTCGAACCCGTGTCTCCTGCATTGGCAGGCAGATTCTCAACCATTGCACCAGGGAAGTCCCAATGTTCTCTTTTTTGATCTAAGCGATGGTTATGGGTGTTAGCGAGAAGTCGTTGGGCTGTATGTATATTTTTGGTTTGCCGTACATTTCTGTAAGTTTGATATATATAAAATAAAAAAACTTTAATAGCACATGGACCAACATAACTATTCACGTTTGTGAGAATGTATACATATACAGGAAAAATGGATGCTTTTGGGGGGAATGGAATGGGAATGGAGATTAGAGGAAAATAAATAAAAGAAGAGCAGGACCTTGCAAAGGATCAGAGGTGTTTATATTCCAGGAGCTGAAGATTATAAATAGCCCAGCCTCTGAAACTGAGGCTGAGAATTGAACAAAAGGAGCATTAATTATAAACATTAAAAACTAATTTTAAGTATTTTGACATAGTTCAAAATTTAAAACTACAATTGGGCTTAAGTGCGAATGAAGTCTCAGTTCCCCTGCTCAAAGTGTCTTGTGTATTCTGCTTGGGAGTCTTTTCAGCAGGGATGAGAATGGATTAAATGAGTGAATCAGGGAGGAGTGGTGCTGGGAAGGTGGACATAATGGGGACAGGGACGTCAGTGTGCTGAGAGGGCCCGACCAGGGTTCATGGTGGGGCCGGGCCAGGGACGCCAATGCCTGAATCAGCTCCCACACTCCATGGGAGGAAGTCTTAAGGGGAGCAGGAGAAGAGATAAGAGTCCCCAGTGAGTCAGCAGAGCAGTTCCCCAGAAGCCCACAAGCCTCAGCCTGAATCCAGGCTCCTGTTTCCGGCACTTGGACAAGCCTTTCTGCTGCAGGTTGGGACACAGCAGAACCCAGGGTCTTGCCGCCAAGCCCCGAGCACACTGTTTTGCACAGAGGAAGGAGGAAGGTCATGAAGACTTATGGGAAGTCAGTGTCAAGGGGCCGGAAGGGAACTTGGCCCAAGCCCCTACCTGCAGGCTCATTCCATGGCGGCCACTGGACCTAGACAGTCAGGCACCTGGGGGACTGTAAAGGGAATTCAAAAGGGAGGAGGTGAGGTCAGGACTCAGGGTTCTGACCCCCAGTGTCCCCTCAGCAACAAGTGACAGGGCTGAGCCCACTGCCCTCTCTGGCTTCCCTTGTCTGTCACTGTGGGTCATGACACCCGTCTCCCTCCCAGGATCCACTGAAGACCTGGTGTGAAGATGGCACTGAAGGACCCTGTTTCTTTCCCCTGGACTGTTCCCAGAGGGCATGCTCTGAGGTTTAGTTGAAGGATTAACAGAAGGGTTTAAAAAAAAATATATTTATTTATTTGGCTGCGACGGGTCTTAGTTGTGGCACTTGGGATATTTAGTAGCGGTATACAGGCTCCTAGTTCCCTGAACTGGGATCGAACTGGGGCCCCTGCATTGGGAGAGTGGAGTCTTAGCCACTGGACAACGAGGGAAGTCCCTAACAGAAGGTTTTTTCTTTTTTTTACATCTTTATTGGAGTATAATTGCTTTACAATGGTGTGTTAGTTTCTGCTTTATAACAAAGTGAATCAGTTATACATATACATATGTTCCCATACCTCTTCCCTCTTGCGTCTCCCTCCCTCCCAGCATCCCTACCCCACCCCTCTAGGTGGTCACAAACCACCGAGCTGATCTCCCTGTGCTATGCGGCTGCTTCCCACTAGCTATCTATTTTACGTTTGGTAGTGTATATATGTCCATGCCACTCTCTCGCTTTGTCACAGCTTACCCTTCCCACTCCCCATATCCTCAAGTCCATTCTCTAGTAGGTCTGTGTCTTTATTCCTGTCTTACCCCTAGGTTCTTCATGACATTTTTATTTCTGAAATTCCATATATAGGTGTTAGCATACGGTATTTGTCTTCCTCTTTCTGACTTACTTCACTCTGTATGACAGACTCTAGGTCCATCCACCTCACTACAAATAGCTCAATTTCGTTTCTTTTTATGGCTGAGTAATATTCCATTGTATATATGTGCCACATCTTTATCCATTCATCCGATGATGGTCACTTAGGTTGTTTCCATCTCCTGGCTATTATAATTAGAGCTGCAATGAACATTTTGGTACACAACCCTTTTTGAAATATGGTTTTCTCAGGGTATGTGCCCAGTAGTTGGATTGCTGGGTCGTATGGTAGTTCTATTTGTAGTTTTTTAAGGAACCTCCATACTGTTCTCCATAGTGGCTGTACCAATTCACATTCCCACCAGCAGTGCAAGAGTGTTCCCTTTTCTCCACACCATCTCCAGCATTTATTGTTTCTAGATGTTTCTTTTTTTCTTTTTTTCACATCTTTATTGGGGTATAATTGCTTTACAATGGTGTGTTAGTTTCTGCTTTATAACAAAGTGAATCAGTTATACATATGTTCCCATATCTCTTCCCTCTTGCGTCTCCCTCCCTCCCACCCTCCCTATCCCAACCCTCCAGGCAGTCACAAAGCACCGAGCCCGATATCCCTGTGCCATGTGGCTGCTTCCCACTAGCTATCTACCTTACGTTTGTTAGTGTGTATATGTCCATGACTCTCTCTCGCCCTGTCACAGCTCACCCTTCCCCCTCCCCATATCCTCAAGTCCGTTCTCCAGTAGGTCTGTGTCTTTATTCCTGTCTTACCCCTAGGTTCTTCATGACATTTTTTTTCTTAAATTCCATATATATGTGTTAGCATATGGTATTTGTCTTTCTCTTTCTTACTTACTTCACTCTGTATGACAGACTCTAGGTCTATCCACCTCATTACAAATAGCTCCATTTCATTTCTTTTTATGGCTGAGTAATATTCCATTGTATATATGTGCCACATCTTCTTGATCCATTCATCCGATGATGGGTACTTAGGTTGTTTCCATCTCCGGGCTATTGTAAATAGAGCTGCAATGAACATTTTGGTACATGACTCTTTTTGAATTTTGGTTTTCTCAGGGTATATGCCCAGTAGTGGGATTGCTGGGTCATATGGTAGTTCTATTTGTAGTTTTTTAAGGAACCTCCATACTGTTCTCCATAGTGGCAGTACCAATTCACATTCCCACCAGCAGTGCAAGAGTGTTCCCTTTTCTCCACACCCTCTCCAGCATTTATTGTTTCTAGATTTTTTGATGATGGCCATTCTGACTGGTGTGAGATGATATCTCATTGTAGTTTGATTTGCATTTCTCTAATGATTAATGATGTTGAACATTCTTTCATGTGTTTTTTGGCAGTCAGTATATCTTCTTTGGAGAAATGTCTATTTAGGTCTTCTGCCCATTTTTGGATTGGGTTGTTTGTTTTTTTGTTATTGAGCTGCATGAGCTGTTTGTAAAAATTAATCCTTTGTCAGTAGCTTCATTTGCAAATATTTTCTCCCAGTCTGAGGGTTGTCTTTTGGTCTTGTTTATGGTTTCCTTTGCTGTGCAAAAGTTTTGAAGTTTCATTAAGTCCCATTTGTTTAATTTTGGTTTTATTTCCATTTCTCCAGGAGGTGGGTCAAAAAGGATCTTGCTGTGATTTACATCATAGACTGTTCTGCCTATGTTTTCCTCTAAGAGTTTGATAGTTTCTGGCCTTACATTTAGGTCTTTAATCCATTTTGAGCTTATTTTTGTGTATGGTGTTAGGGAGTTATCTAATCTCATACTTTTACATGTACCTGTCCAGTTTTGCAGCACCACTTATTGAAGAGTCTGTCTTTTCTCCACTGTACATTCCTGCCTCCTTTATCAAAGATAAGTGACTATATGCGTGTGGGTTTATCTCTGGGTTTTCTATCCTGTTCCATTGATCTATATTTCTGTTTTTGTGCCAGGACCATACTGTCTTGATTACTGTAGTTTTGTATTATAGTCTGAAGTCAGGGAGTCTGATTCCCCCAGCTCCGTTTTTCATTCTCAGGATTGCTTTGGCTCTTTGGGGTCTCCTGTGTTTCCACACAAATTGTGAAATCTTTTGTTCTAGTTCTGTGAAAAATGCCAGAGGTAGTTTGATAGGGATTGCATTGAATCTGTAGATTGCTTTGGGTAGTAGAGTCATTTTCACAATGTTGATTCTTCCAATCCAAGAACATGGTATATCTCTCCATCTATTTGTATCATCTTTAATTTCTTTCATCAGTGTCTTATAATTTTCTGCATACAGGTCTTTTGTCTCCTTAGGTAGGTTTATTCCTAGATATTTTATTCTTTTTGTTGCAATGGTAAATGGGAGTGTTTTCTTGATTTCACTTTCAGATTTTTAATGATTAGTGTGTAGGAATGCCAGAGATTTCTGTGCATTAATTTTGTATCCTACTACTTTACCAAATTCATTGATTAGCTCTAGTAGTTTTCTGGTAGCATCTTCAGGATTCTCTATGTATAGTATAATGTCATCTGCAAACAGTGACAGCTTTACTTCTTCTTTTCCGAATTGGATTCCTTTTCTACTCTGATTGCTGTGCCTAGAACTTCCAAAACCATGTTGAATAAGAGTGGTGAGAGTGGGAAACCTTGTCTTTTTCCTGATCTTAGTGGAAATGGTTTCAGTTTTTCACCATTGAGGACGATGTTGGCTGTGGGTTTGTCATATATGGCCTTTATTATGTTGAGGAAAGTTCCCTCTATGCCTACTTTCTGCAGGGTTTTTATCATAAATCGGTGTTGAATTTTGTCGATAGGTTTCTCTGCATCTATTGAGATGATCACATGGTTTTTCTCCTTCAGTTTGTTAATATGGTGTATCACGTTGATTCAATTGCATATGTTGAAGAATCCTTGCATTCCTGGAATAAACCCCACTTGATCATCGTGTATGATCCTTTTTATTTGCTGTTGGATTCTGTTTGCTAGTATTTTGTTGAGGATTTTTGCATGTATGTTCATCAGTGGTATTGGCCTGTAGTTTTCTTTCTTTGTAACATCTTTGTCTGTTTTTGGTATCAGGGTGATGGTGGCCTCGTAGAACGATTTTGGCGTGTTCCACCCTCTGCTATATTTTGTAAGAGTTTGAGAAGGATAGGTGTTAGCTCTTCTGTAAATGTTTGATAGAATTCGCCTGTGAAGCCATCTGGTCCTGGGCTTTTGTTTGTTGGCAGATTTTTTTTTTTTTTTTTTTTGCGGTATGCGGGCCTCTCACTGTCGTGGCTCCGGACAGGCAGGCTCAGTGGCCATGGCTCACAGGCCCAGCCACTCCGCGGCATGTGGGATCTTCCCGGACCGGGGCACGAACCCGTGTCCCCTGCATCGGCAGGCGGACTCCCAACCACTGCGCCACCAGGGAAGCCCTGTTGGCAGATTTTTAATCACAGTTTCAATTTCAGTGCTTGTGATTGGTCTGTTCATATTTTCTATTCGTTCCGGGTTCAGTATCTGCAGGTTGTGCATTTCTAAGAATTTGTCCATTTCTTCTAGGTTGTCCATTTTATTGGCATAGAGTTGCTTGTAGTAATCTCTCATGATCTTTTGTATTTCTGCAGTGTCAGTTGTTACTTCTCCTTTTTCATTTCTAATTCTATTGATTTGAGTCTTTCCCCTTTTTTTTAATTGCTGAGTCTGGCTAATGGTTTATCAATTTTGTTTATCTTCCCAAAGAACCAGGTTTTAGTTTTATTGATCTTTGCTATCATTTCCTTCATTTCTTTTTCACTTATTTCTGCTCTGATCTTTATGATTTCTCTTCTTCTGCTAAGTTTGGGGTTTTTTGTTCTTCTTTCTCTAATTACTTTAGGGACAAGGTTAGGTTGTTTATTTGAGATGTTTCCTGTTTTTAAGGTAGGACTGTATTGCTATAAACTTCCCTCTTAGAACTGCTTTTGCTGCATCCCTTTGGTTTTGGGTCATCGTTTCTCCATTGTCATTTGTTTCTGGGTATTTTTAGATTTCCTCTTTGATTTCTTCAGTGATCACTTTGTCATTAAGTAGTGCATTGTTTAGCCTCCATGTGTTTGTATTTTTTACAGATCCTTACCTGTGATTGATATCTAGTCTCACAGCATTGTTTTCGGAAAAGATACTTGATACGATTTCAATTTTCTTAACTTTACCAAGGCTAGAATTGTGACTGAAGATATGATCTATCCTGGAGAATCTTCCATGAGCACTTGAGAAAAATGTGTATTCCATTGTTTTTAGGTGGAATGTCGTATAAATATCAATTAAGTCCATCTTGTTTAATGTATCATTTAAAGCTGTGTTTCCTTATTTATTTTCATTTTGGATGATCTGTCTATTGGTGAAAGTGGGATGTTAAAGTCCCGTTCTATGATTGTGTTACTGTCAATTTCCTCTTTTATGGCTGTTAGTACTTGCCTTATGTATTAAGGTGCTCCTCTGTTGGGTGCATAAATATTTACAATTGTTATATCTTCTTTTTGGAATAATCCCTTGATCATTATGTAGTGTCCTTCTTTGTCTCTTGTAATAGTCTTTATTTTAAAGTCTATTTTTTCTGATATGAGAATTGCTACTCCAGCTTTCTTTTGGTTTCCATTTGCATGGAATATCTTTTTCCATCCCCTCACTTTCAGTCTGTATGTGTCCCAAGGTCTGAAGTGCGTCTCTTGTAGACAGCATATATATGTATGGGTCTTGTTTTTGTATCCATTCAGGCAGTCTGTGTCTTTTGGTGGGAGCATTTAATCCATTTACATTTAAGGTAGTTATCGATATGTATGTTCCTCTTCCCATTTTCTAAATTGTTTGGGGTTTGTTATTGTAGGTCTTTTCCTTCTCTTGTGTTTCTTGCCTAGAGAAGTTCCTTTAGCGTTTGTTGTAAAGCTGGTTTGGTGGTGCTGAACTCTCTCAGCTTTTGCTTGTCTGTAAAGGTTTTAATTTCTCCAAAAAATCTGAATGAAATCCTTGCTGGATAGAGTAATCTTGGTTGTAGGTTTTTCTCCTTCATCACTTTAAATATGTCCTGCCACTCCCTTATGGCTTTCAGAGTTTCTGCTGAAAAATCAGCTGTTAACCTTATGGGGATTCCCTTATGTGTTATTTGTTGTTTTTCCCTTGCTGCTTTTAATATGTTTTCTTTGTATTTAATTTTTGATAGTTTGATTAATATGTGTCTTGGCATGTTTCTTCTTGGATTTATCCTGTATGGGACTCTCTGTGCTTCCTGGACTTGATTAACCATTTCCTTTCCCATATTAGGGAAGTTTTCAACTATAATCTCTTCAAATATTTTCTCAGCCCCTTTCTTTTTCTCTTCTTCTTCTGGGACCCCTATAATTCAAAAGTTGGTGCGTTTAATGTTGTTCCAGAGGTCTCTGAGACTGTCCTCAGTTCTTTTCATTCTTTTTTCTTTATTCTTCTCTGCAGTAGTTATTTCCACTATTTTATCATCCAGGTCACTTATTCGTTCTTCTGCCTCAGTTATTCTACTATTGACCCCTTCTAGAGTATTGTTCATTTCATTTATTGTGTTGTTCATCGTTGCTTGTTTTCTCTTTAGTTTTTCTAGGTCCTTGTTAAATGTTTCTTGCATTTTGTCTATACTATTTGCAATATTTTGGGTCATCTTTACTATCATTATTCTGAATTCTTTTTCAGGTAGACTGCCTATTTCCTCTTCATTTGTTAGGTCTGGTGGGTTTTTATCTTGCTCCTTCATCTGCTGTGTGTTTTTCTGTCTTCTCATTTTGCTTATCTTACTGTGTTTGGGGTCTCCTTTTTGCAGGCTGCAGGTTCGTAGTTCCCGTTGTGTTTGGTGTCTGTCCCCAGTGGCTAAGATTGGTTCAGTGGGTTGTGTAGGTTTCCTGGTGGAGGGGACTAGTGCCTGTGTTCTGGTGGATGAGGCTGGATCTTGTCTTTCTGGTGGGCAGGTCCACGTCTTTTGGTGTGTTTTGGGGTGTCTGTGGCCTTATTATGATTTTAGGCAGCCTCTCTGCTAATGGGTGGGTTGTGTTCCTGTCTTGCTAGTTGTTTGGCATAGGGTGGGCAGCACTGTAGCTTGCTGGTCGTTGAGTGAAGCTGGGTGTTGGTGTTGAGATGGAGATCTCTGGGAGGTTTTTGCCATTTGATATTACATGGAGCTGGGAGGTCTCTTGTGGACCAGTGTCCTAAGTTGGCTCTCCCATCTCAGAGGCACAGCCCTGACGCCAGGCTGGAGCACCAAGAGCCTGTCCTCCACATGGCTCAGAATAAAAGGGAGAAAAAATAGAAGGAAAGAAAGGAAGAAAGAGGATTAAATAAAATAAAGATAAAATAAAATTATTAAAATAAAAAATAATTATTAAGAAAATATTTTAAAACGTAAAAAAAAAAAAAAAGAAAAAAAACCTGGACGGGCAGAACCCTAGGAGAAATGGTGGAAGCAAAGCTATACAGACAAAATCTCACACAGAAGCATAAACATACACACTCACAAAAAGAGGAAAAGGGGAAAAAAATAATATATCTTGCTCCCAAAGTCCACCTCCTCAATTTTGGATGATTCGTTGTCTGTTCATGTATTCCACAGGTGCAGGGCACATCAAGTTGATTGTGGAGCTTTAATCCGCTGCTTCTGAGGCTGCTGGGAGAGATTTCCCTTTCTCTTCTTTGTTCGCACAGCTCCCGGGTTTCAGCTTTGGATTTGGCCCCGCCTCTGCGTGCAGGTCGCCTAGAGCGTCTGTTCTTCGCTCAGACAGGACGGGGTTAAAGGAGCAGCTGCTTAGGGGGCTCTGGCTCACTCAGGCCGGGGGGAGGGAGGGGCACGGAGTGCAGGGCGAGCCTGCGGAGGCAGAGGCCGGCGTGACGTTGCACCAGGCTGAGGCGCGCCGTGCGTTCTCCCGGGGAAGTTGTCCCTGGATCCCGGGACCCTGGCAGTGGCGGGCTGCAGAGGCTCCCGGGAGGGGACGTGCAGACACTGACCTGTGCTCCCACACAGGCTTCTTGGTGGCAGCAGCAGCAGCCTTAGCGTCTCCTGCCCGTCTCTGGGGTCCGCGCTGTTAGCCGTGGCTCACGCCCGTCTCTGGAGCTCCTTTAAGCAGCGCTCTTAATCCCGTCTCCTCGTGCACCAGGAGACAAAGAGGCAAGAAAAAGTCTCTTAGGCAACTCCAGACTTCTCCTGGACTCCCTCCCGGCTACCCGCGGTGCACTAACCCCCTGCAGGCTGTGTTCACGCTGCCAACCCCAGTCCTCTCCCTGCGCTCGACGGAAGCCCGAGCCTCAGCTCCCAGCCCCGCCTGCCCTGGCGGGTGAGCAGACAAGCCTCTCGGGCTGGTGAGAGCCGGTCAGCATTGATCCTCTGTGCGGGAATCTCTCCACTTTGCCCTCCGCACCCCTGTTGCTGTGCACTCCTCCGTGGCTCCGAAGCTTCCCCCCTCCGCCACCCGCAGTCTCCGCCCGCGAAAGGGCTTCCTAGTGTATGGAAACCTTTCCTCCTTCACAGCTCCCTCACACTGGTGCAGGTTCAGTCCCTATTCTTTTGTCTGTTTTTTTTTTCTTTTGCCCTACTCAGGTATGTGGGGAATTTCTTGCCTTTTGGGAGGTCCGAGGTCTACTGCCAGTGATCAGTGGGTGTTCTATAGGAGCAGTTCCACGTGTAGATGTATTTCTGATGTATGTGTGGGGAGGAAGGTGATCTCCGCGTCTTACTCTTCCGCCATCTTCTCCAGCAGCTCCGCCATCTTCTCCAGCAGCTCTGTTTTCTGTTTTACTGTCAGAAGCCAACTGGGAAGGGTCCTAAATTAGGATAACCTCTGGGAAGCAAACTGAGCTTATGAAGTGTTATCCAGCAAAACGCGTCTCTTGGCTCTGTGCGGAAATGACGGATGAGTCCAGATGCTTTTCATGGATGATCTCTGGGTGGACTGCCCCTATTCTTTACTTTTTAAAGTAATTGTTTGAATTCCCCTCTCCACCCAACCAGAAATCTAATATTATTCTCTTGAGGTCTTTACCTATCCTTGAGTTGTCTAAATCCTGGGGGCTTCAAGGCCAATGGGGGTGAATCTTCTTTCTCAAGTTAACCAGAGTGCGTCCTTTGCTGCAGCGACTGCTGGCTGCCACATGGTGTCGCTTTCAATGACTGGTCTTCACAATTGGAAAGATGTTGAAGGCTGGGATGTTTGTGAATGTTGGGATTGTGTCCTGGCGGTGGTGGTAGGGGTGCATGTTTGGCACCAAGCTTGTGTGTTCTAAGTACACTACCTTGAAGGTTTGTCTAGGGGTCTGTCTCTACCTACAGACTATGAGCTTCTAGAAGGCAGCATGTTAAACAATTTATTTATTTTTTATTGAGGAATATTTGACCAAAATGATATATATTTAAGGTGTACAATTTGATGATTTGATATGCACAATACATTGTAAAATAACCACCGCAAGCAAGCTAATTAACATATTAATCACCCTGAAATATATGTATATATATGTATATTTATTTATACACACACATATATATTTATTTTTTCCAGCAGTGTGAACACTTATCATCTACCTTCTTGGCAAATTTCAAGTATACAATAAAGTATTGTTAACTATAACCACATTGCTGTACATTAGCTCTTTAGCATTTATTCGTTTTGCTTTACTGAAACTTTGTATCCCTTGACCAACATCTTCCCATTTCCCTCTTCCCCCATCCCCTGGTAACCACCTTTCTACCCTGTTTCTATGAGTTCAGCCCTTTTAGATTCATATATAGTGTGATCATGCAGGATTTGTCTTTCTGTGTCTGGTTTATTTCATTTAGCATAATGTTCTCCAGGCTCATCCATGTTGCTGAAAGTGGCAGGATCTTTTCCTTTTTTGATGGCTGAATAATGTTCCACTGTATACACATATCACATTTTCTTTATCCATTCATTCGTCTATAGACATTTAGGTTTTTTCCATATCTTGGTTACATGAATAATGCTGAAATGAACACAGGAATGCAGATATCCCTTCGAGATCCTGGTTTCATTTCCTTTGAATGTGTATCCAGAAGTAGGATTGCTGGATCATAAGGTAATTCTATTTTTAAGTTTTTGAGTTTTTGAGGACACCTCCATTATTTTCCATGATGTCTGTCCATTTTAAAAAAATTATTGCCCAGACCAATATCAAGAAGCTTTTCCCCTATGTTTTCTTCTAGGAGTTTCACAGTTTCAGGACTTATACTTAAGTCTTTAATCCTTTTTTAGTTGATTTTTGTATATCACAAGATCAGGGTTCTATTTCCTTTTCCTGCATGTGGACATTCAGTTTTCCCAGTACCATTTATTTTATTTTATTTTAAAAATTTATTTATTTATTTATTTTTGGTTGTGTTGGGTCTTTGTTGCTGTGCATGGGCTTTCTCTAGTTGTGAGCAAGGGCTACTCTTCATTGTGGTGCAGGGGCTTTTCATTGCAGTGGCTTCTCTTGTTGAGGAGCATGGGCTCTAGGTGTGTGGGCTTCAGTAGTTGTGGCTTGTGGGCTCTAGAGCACAGGCTCAGTAGTTGTGGCGCATGGGCTTAGTTCCTCCGTGGCATGTGGGATCTTCCTGGACTAGGGCTCGAATCCGTGTTCCCTGCATTGGCAGGTGGACTCTTAACCATTGCGCCACCAGGGAAGCCCTCCCAGCACTATTTATTGAAGAGGCTGACTTTTCCTCATTTTGTGTTCTTGGCACCTTTGTTGAAGATCAGTTGACCTTAAGGTGTGGATTTATTTCTGGGCTCTCTATTCTGTTCCATTGGTCTATATGTCTGTCCTTATGCCAGTACCACACTGTTTTGATTACTGTAGTTTTGTAATGAATTTTGAAATCATAAAATGTGAAGTCTTTAGCTTTGTTCTCATTGCTCAAGATTGCTTTGGCTATCAGGGTCTTTTGCAGTTCCATACAAATTTTAGAATTGTTTTTCTATTTCTATAAATAATGCCACTGGGATTTTGATAGGGCTTGCATTGAATCTGTAGATCATTTTGGGTAGTATGGACATTTTAACAATATTAATTCTTCCAATTCATGAACATAGGATGTCTTTCCCTTTGTCTATGTCTTTAAAAATTTCCTTCATAAATGTTTTTATAATTTTTCAGAGTACAAGTCTTTCACCTGTCTTGTTATTTCCTAAGTGTTTTATTCTTTTCGTTGCTATTGTGAATGAGATTGTTTTCTTAATTTCCCTTTTGGATAGTTTGTTGTTTGTGTCTAGAAACACAATTGATTTAATAGGTTTGTTTTGTATCCTGAAACTTTACTGAATTAGTTTTGTATTTATAACAGGATTTTTGTTGTTGTTTTCGTTTAGTCTTTAGGGTTTTCTATGTATGTAATCATGTCATCTGCAAACAGAGATACTTTTATTTCTTCTTTTCCTGTTTGGATGCCTTTTATTTCTTTTTCTTGTCTAATTTCTCTAACTAGAACTTCCCTTATTATGTTGATAAGAAGTGGCAAGAGTAGGCATCCTTGCCTTATGCCACATCTTAGAGGGAAAGCTTTCAGGTTTTTTCCCCATGAACTATGAAGTTACTGTGGGCTTCTCATATATGACCATTATTGTGTTGAGATAAGGTGCTTCTGTACCTATTTTGTTGAGAGTTTTAATCATAAATCGGTGTTGAACTTTGTCAAATGCCTTTTCTGCATTTATTGAGATAATCATGTGTTTTTTTCCTTTAATTTTGTTAATGTGTTATATCACCTTGATTGATTTGCATATGTTGAACCATCCTCGCATCCCTGAGATAAAGCTCACTTAGTTATGGTTCATGATCCTTTTAATGTATTGTTGAATTCAGTTTGCTAGGATTTTGTTTAGTATTTTTGCATCTATGTTCATCAGGGGTACTGGCCTGTAGTTTTATTTCTTTGTAGAATTTTTGTCTGGTTTTGGTATCAGGGTGATTCTGGACTCAAGAACTGAGTTTGGAACTGTTCCTCCTTCTTCTATTTTTTGAAAGAGTTTAAGAAACAGTGGTATTCTTTTTTGAATGTTTGGTAGAATTCTCCCATGAAGCCATTAGATCCTGGCCTTTTTTTTTTCTTTTACCAGACAAACAAAACTGAGGGATTTTTTCGTCACTAGACCTGCCTCACAAGACATGCTTAACAGAGTTCTTCAAATTGAAATGAAAACTCACTAAACAGCAGGTAAAGGTAAATATCTGGACACATACAGTCTAATGTAACACTGTAAAGGTGTCTATTGACTTTCATGTTAGGATGGGGAAGGCTGCTGGGATACTCCTTTTCTCCCGCAGAAGGAAGTCATGGCTGGGGGGATCCCTCTTGGGTTTGGTATATGGAAGCTCTCACTGCAGCAGTGATGCCCTTGTCCAGGTGTGGGTGTGTGTGGGTCGGCTTGGTTCAGGCACTTGCTTGTAGTAATGAGAGGTAGGTGGCGGCTCTGGCGGGGGAAGGGGATATCAATTCATTTCTGTTCCCCTTCTCCCTGCACCTAGAACACAGGGCAAAATTCTGAAGAAACATCAACATTAAGGAAGAGTTGATTAAAATGTGTAGACTTAAAGTAATTTAAATGTCTTCCAATAATGGATTAATAAAATAAATTTATATACATGCAAACAAATGATCACTATGCACTTATTAAAAATCAGGCTCACATTGATTAATAGTGTGAGAACATGTCCACAGCATAACAATAATTGAAAACAGTAGTTACATCACAGTTGTGGAAGGAGGTCATCATTATATACTGGGATGGTATGGAGAGTAATTTTTTCCCAGATTGAACAAAGGCAGGGGGAAGAGCGGTGCACTATGACCTCCTACCCCCCTTCAAGCTATGGGCCAAAAATGGAGCTCCTTTTGAGTGACAAATTGTCATGCAGAGATTGTCCAAGGATGTATTGCCGTATGAAATTTTGTTAATTAGTTGTTTTCAAGGTTTTTATTTCTATTTTGTCCCTTGGCAATAGATATTGTAGTTGTGAACATTTTCCTATTTATTGCTTTTTAAAAATTATTATTTTTATTTTTTTGGCTGTGTTGGGTTTTCGTTGCTGTGTGTGAGCTTTCTCTAGTTGCAGCAAGTGGGGGCTACTTTTTGTTTCAGTGCCTGGGCTTCTCATCGCGGTGGCTTCTCGTTGCAGAGCACCCGCTCTAGGCGCATGGACTTCCGTAGTTGTGGCTCCTGGGCTCTAGAGCGCAGGCTCAGTAGTTGTGGCACATGGGCTTAGTTGCTCTGTGGCATGTGGGATCTTCCTGGACCAGGGATCGAACCCGTGTCCCCTTCATTGGCAGGCGGATCCTTAACCACTGTGTCACCAGGGAAATCCCTATTTATTGCTTTTAAATATCTGTTTAATTACTTTCCTGGAATAAATTCCCAGGGAATGATGGCTGAATCAAACGTATTCAATAACATTCTCTGCAACTTCAGCTTGGAATTGCCAAATTGTTTTACCATTTAGCAATTTGAGCCTTGTTTTTATTTTCAAAACATAAAGTATATTGATGAACCACTTGTTTGCTGAAGAAATCATTATGTTGGGTAGATGAAGGATCACTCTGGAAAATGTTTTGCCTTCAGTATTTACCTATTTTTCTCTCAAACCTTCAGGGATGCGGCGACTTAATCTCTGGTTCAATTACCTGTCCTTTGGCGCCCCCTTCTGTGAGGTTTACTCATCAGCCTGTGTGGCTCCTCCCAGGGGAGATGCATGGGTGAGATGGCGGTAGAAGGGGGTGGCAGAGAGAAGGCTTGAGATGGGGGAAGGCAGTTCAGCTGTCACTCAAAACCTGTCACCCAGATGGCACCTGTATGGAGGCCAAGCCTACACCTGGGCCCCCTTAGAGCAGATCACTTCCACTTGGCAGTCGGTTATTTCCTTATAGTAAAGGTATTCCTACTACTTCTCACCTCTCACCCATCACCCAACCCATTTAAAAATCATCTATCAGCTACTTTCTTTCTTTCTTTTTTTTTTAACATCATTATTGGGGTATAATTGCTTTACAATGGTGTGTTAGTTTCTGCTTTATAACAAAGTGAATCAGTTATACATATACATATGTTCCCATATCTCTTCCCTTTTGCGTCTCCCTCCCTCCCACCCTCCCTATCCCACCCCTCCAGGCAGTCACAAAGCACTGAGCTGATCTCCCTGTGCTATGCAGCTGCTTCCCACTAGCTATCTACCTTACGTTTGGTAGTGTATATATGTCCATGCCTCTCTCTCGCTTTGTCACAGCTCACCCTTCCCCCTCCCCATATCCTCAAGTCCATTTTCTAGTAGGTCTGTGTCTTTATTCCTGTCTTACCCCTAGGTTCTTCATGACATATTTATTTCTGAAATTACATATATATGTGTTAGCATACGGTATTTGTCTTCCTCTTTCTGACTTACTTCACTCTGTATGACAGACTCTAGGTCTATACACTTCATTACAAATAGCTCAATTTCGTTTCCTTTTATGGCTGAGTAATATTCCATTGTATATATGTGTCACATCTTCTTTATCCATTCATCCGTTGATGGATACTTAGGTTGTTTCCATCTCTGGGCTATTGTAAATAGAGCGGCAATGAACATTTTGGTACATGACTTTTTTTGAATTATGGTTTTCTCAGGGTATATGCCCAGTAGTGGGATTGCTGGGTCATATGGTAATTCTATTTGTAGTTTATTAAGGAACCTCCATACTGTTCTCCATAGTGGCAGTACCAATTCACATTCCCACCAGCAGTGCAAGAGTGTTCCCTTTTCTCCACACCCTCTCCAGCATTTATTGTTTCTAGATTATTAGATGATGGCCATTCTGACTGGTGTGAGATGATATTTCATTGTAGTTTTTTTTTTAACATCTTTATTGGCATATAATTGCTTTACAATGGTGTGTTAGTTTCTGCTTTATAACAAAGTGAATCAGTCATACATAAACATATGTTCCCATATGTCTTCCCTTTTGCGTCTCCCTCCCTCCCACCCTCCCTATCCCACCCCTCCAGGCTGTCACAAAGCACCAAGCCAATATCCCTGTGCCATGCGGCTGGTTCCCACTAGCTATCTACCTTACTACGTTTGTTAGTGTGTATATGTCCATGACTCTCTCTCGCCCTGTCACAGCTCACCCTTCCCCCTCCCCATAACCTCAAGTCCGTTCTCTAGGAGGTCTGCGTCTTTATTCCTGCCTTACCCCTAGGTTCTTCATGACATTTTTTTTCTTAAATTCCATATATATGTGTTAGCATACGGTATTTGTCTTTTTCTTTCTGGCTTACTTCACTCTGTATGACAGACTCTAGGTCTATCCACCTCATTACAAATAGCTCAATTTCGTTTCTTTTTATGGCTGAGTAATATTCCATTGTATATATGTGCCACATCTTCTTTATCCATTCATCAGATGATGGGCACTTAGGTTGTTTCCATCTCCGGGCTATTGTAAATAGAGCTGCAATGAACATTTTGATACATGACTCTTTTTGAATTTTGGTTTTCTCAGGGTATATGCCCAGTAGTGGGATTGCTGGGTCATATGGTAGTTCTATTTGTAGTTTTTTAAGGAACCTCCATACTGTTCTCCATAGTGGCTGAACCAATTCACATTCCCACCAGCAGTGCAAGAGTGTTCCCTTTTCTCCACACCCTCTCCAGCTTTTATTGTTTCTAGATTTTTTGATGATGGCCATTCTGACTGGTGTGAGATGATATCTCATTGTAGTTTTGATTTGCATTTCTCTAATGATTAATGATGTTGAACATTCTTTCATGTGTTTGTTGGCAGTCAGTATATCTTCTTTGGAGAAATGTCTATTTAGGTCTTCTGCCCATTTTTGGATTGGGTTGTTTGTTTTTTTGTTATTGAGCTGCATGAGCTGCTTGTAAAAATTAATCATTTGTCAGTAGCTTCATTTGCAAATATTTTCTCCCAGTCTGAGGGTTGTCTTTTGGTCTTGTTTATGGTTTCCTTTGCTGTGCAAAAGTTTTGAAGTTTCATTAAGTCCCATTTGTTTAATTTTGGTTTTATTTCCATTTCTCCAGGAGGTGGGTCAAAAAGGATCTTGCTGTGATTTACGTCATAGACTGTTCTGCCTATGTTTTCCTCTAAGAGTTTGATAGTTTCTGGCCTTACATTTAGGTCTTTAATCCACTTGGAGCTTATTTTTGTGTATGGTGTTAGGGAGTGATTTAATCTCATACTTTTACATGTACCGGTCCAGTTTTCCCAGCACCAGTTATTGAAGAGGCTGTCTTTTCTCCACTGTACATTCCTGCCTCCTTTATCAAAGATAAGGTGACCATATGTGCGTGGGGTTATCTCTGGGCTTTCTATCCTGTTCCATTGATCTATCTTTCTGCTTTTGTGCCAGTACCATACTGTCTTGATTACTGTAGCTTTGTAGTATAGTCTGAAGTCAGGGAGCCTGATTCCGCCAGCTTCGTTTTTCGTTCTCAAGGTAGCCTTGGCTATTCGGGGTCTTTTGTGTTTCCATACAAATTGTGAAATTTTTTGTTTTAGTTCTGTGAAAAATGCCAGTGGTAGTTTGATAGGGATTGCATTGAATCTGTAGATTGCTTTGGGTAGTAGAGTCATTTTCACAATGTTGATTCTTCCAATCCAAGAACATGGTATATCTCTCCATCTATTTGTATCATCTTTAATTTCTTTCATCAGTGTCTTATAATTTTCTGCATACAGGTCTTTTGTCTCCTTAGGTAGGTTTATTCCTAGATATTTTATTCTTTTGTTGCAATGGTAAATGGGAGTGTTTTCTTGATTTCACTTTCAGATTTTTTCCTCATTAGTGTATAGGAATGCAAGAGATTTCTGTGCATTAATTTTGTATCCTGCTACTTTACCAAATTCATTGATTAGCCCTAGTAATTTTCTGGTAGCATCTTTAGGATTCTCTATGTATAGTATCATGTCATCTGCACAGTGACAGCTCTACTTCTTCTTTTCCAATTGGTATTCCTTTTATTTCCTTTTCTTCTCTGATTGCTGTGGCTAAAGCTTCTAAAACTATGTTGAATAAGAGTGGTGAGAGTGGGCAACCTTGTATTGTTCCTGATCTTAGTGGAAATGCTTTCAGTATTTCACCATTGAGAGTGATGTTGGCTGTGGGTTTGTCATATATGGCCTTTATTATGTTGAGGAAAGTTTCCTCTATGCCTACTTTCTGCAGGGTTTTTATCATAAATGGGTGTTGAATTTTGTCGAAAGGTTTCTCTGCGTCTATTGAGATGATCATATGGTTTTTCTCCTTCAGTTTGTTAATATGGTGTATCACATTGATTGATTTGCATATATTGAAGAATCCTTGCATTCCTGGAATAAACCCCACTTGATCATGGTGTGTGATCCTCTTAATGTGCTGTTGGATTCTGTTTGCTAGTATTTTGTTGAGGATTTTTGCATCTATGTTCATTAGTGATATTGGCCTGTAGTTTTCTTTCTTTGTGACATCCTTGTCTGGTTTTGGTTTAAAGGTGATGGTGGCCTCGTAGAATGAATTTGGGAGTGTTCCTCCCTCTGCTATATTTTGGAAGAGTTTGAGAAGGATAGGTGTTAGCTCTTCTGTAAATGTTTGATAGAATTCGCCTGTGAAGCCATCTGGTCCTGGGCTTTTGTTTGTTGGAAGATTTTTAATCACAGTTTCAATTTCAGTGCTTGTGATTGGTCTGTTCATATTTTCTATTTCTTCCTGATTCGGTCTTGGCAAGTTGTGCATTTGTAAGAATTTGTCCATTTCTTCCAGGTTGTCCATTTTATTGGCATAGAGTTGCTTGTAGTAATCTCTCATGATCTTTTGTATTTCTGCAGTGTCTGTTGTTCCTTCTCCTTTTTCATTTCTAATTCTATTGATTTGAGTCTTCTCCCTGTTTTTTCTTGATGATGAGTCTGGCTAATGGTTTATCTTCTCAAAGAACCAGTTTTTAGTTTTATTGATCTTTGCTATCATTTCCTTCATTTCTTTTTCATTTATTTCTGATCTGATTTTTATGATTTCCTTCCTTCTGCTAACTTTGGGGTTTTTTTGTTCTTCTTTGTCTAATTGCTTTAGGTGCAAGATTAGGTTGTTTATTCGAGATGTTTCCTGTTTCTTAAGGTGGGCTTGTATTGCTATAAACTTCCCTCTTAGAACTGCTTTTGCTGCATCCCATAGGTTTTGGGTCATCGTGTCTCCATTGTCATTTGTTTCTAGGTATATTTTTATTTCCTCTTTGATTTCTTCAGTGATCACTTCGTTATTAAGTAGTGTATTGTTTCGCCTCCATGTGTTTGTATTTTTTACAGATCTTTTCCTGTAATTGATATCTAGTCTCATAGCATTGTGGTTGGAAAAGATACTTGATACAATTTCAATTTTCTTAAATTTACCAAGGCTTGATTTGTTACCCAAGATATGATCTATCCTGGAGAATGTTCCATGAGCACTTGAGAAAAATGTGTATTCTGTTGTTTTTGGATGGAGTGTCCTATAAATATCAATTAAGTCCATCTTGTTTAATGTATCATTTAAAACTTGTGTTTCCTTATTTATTTTCATTTTGGATGATCTGTCCATTGGTGAAAGTGGGGTGTTAAATTCCCGTACTATGAATGTGTTACTGTCGATTTCTCCTTTTATGGCTGTGAGTATTTGCCTTACGTATTGAGGTGCTCCTATGTTGGGTGCATAAATATTTACAATTGTTATATCTTCTTCTTGGATTGATCCCCTGATCATTATGTAGTGTCCTTCTTTGTCTCTTGTAATAGTCTTTATTTTAAAGTCTATTTTGTCTGATATGAGAATTGCTACTCCAGCTTTCTTTTGGTTTCCATTTGCGTGAAATATCTTTTTCCATCCGCTTACTTTCAGTCTGTATGTGTCTCTAGGTCTGAAGTGGGTCTCTTGCAGACAGCATATATATGGGTCTTGTTTTCGTATCCATTCAGCCAATCTGTGTCTTTTGGTGGGAGCATTTAATCCATTTACATTTAAGGTAATTATCAATATGTATGTTCCTATTCCCATTTTCTAAATTATTTTGGGTTCATTATTGTAGGTCTTTTCCTTCTCTTGTGTTTCTTGCCTAGAGAAGTTCCTTTAGCATTTGTTGTAAAGTTGGTTTGGTGGTGCTGAACTCTCAGCTTTTGCTTGTTGTAAAGGTTTTAATTTCTCCATCAAATCTGAATGAGATCCTTGCTGGGTAGAGTAATCTTGTTTGCAGGTTTTTCTCTTTCATCACTTTAAATATGTCCTGCCACTCCCTTCTGGCTTGCAGAGTTTCTGCTGAAATATCAGCTGTTAACCTTATGGGGATTCCCTTGTGTGTTATTTGTTGTTTTTCCCTTGCTGTTTTTAATATGTTTTCTTTGTATTTAATTTTTGACAGTTTGATTAATATGTATCTTGGCGTATTTCTCCTTGGATTTATCCTTATGGGACACTCTGTGCTTCCTGGACTTGATTAACCATTTCCTTTCCCATATTAGGGAAGTTTTCAACTATAATCTCTTCAAATATTTTCTCTGTCCCTTTCTTTTTCTCTTCTTCTGCAACCCCTATAATTCGAATGTTGGTGTGTTTAATGTTGTCCCAGAGGTCTCTGAGACTGTCCTCAGTTCTTTTCTTTCTTTTTTCTTTATTCTGCTCTGCAGTAGTTATTTCCACTATTTCATCTTCCAGGTCACATATCCGTTCTTCTGCCTCAGTTATTCTGCTATTGATCCCATCTAGAGTATTTTTCATTTCATTTATTGTGTTGTTCATTGTTGTTTGTTTCATCTTTAGTTCTTCTAGGTCCTTGTTAAATGTTTCTTGTATTTTGTCTATTCTATTTCCAAGATTTTGGATCATCTTTACTATCACTATTCTGAATTTTTTTTCAGGTAGACTGCCTATTTCCTCTTCATTTGTTAGGTCTGGTGGGTTTTTATCTTGCTCCTTCATCTGCTGTGTGTTTTTCTGTCTTCTCATTTTGCTTATCTTACTGTGTTTGTGGTCTCCTTTTTGCAGGCTGTGGGTTCATAGTTCCCGTTGTTCTTGGTGTCTGTCCCCAGTGGCTAAATTTGGTTCAGTGGGTTGTGTCGGCTTCCTGGTGGAGGGGACTAGTGCCTGTGTTCTGGTGGATGAGGCTGGATCTTGTCTTTCCGCTGGGCAGGTCCACGTCTTTTGGTGTGTTTTGGGGTGTCTGTGGCCTCATTATGATTTTAGGCAGCCCCTCTGCTAATGGGTGGGGTTGTGTTCTTGTCTTGCTAGTTGTTTGGCATAGTGTGTCCAGCACTGTCACTTGCTGGTCGTTGAGTGAAGCTGGGTGCTGGTGTTAGGATGGTGATCTCTGGGAGATTTTTGCCATTTGACATTATGTTTAGCTGGGAGGTCTCTTGTGAACCAGTGTCCCTAAGTTGGCTCTCCCACCTCAGAGGCCCAGCACTGACTCCTGGGTGCAGCAGCAAGAGCCTTTCATCCACATGGCTCAGAATAAAAGGGAGAAAATGTAGAGAGAAAGAATTAGTAGAAGTAGGAAGAAAGAAAAAAGGAAGGAAGGAAGGAAGAAAGAAAGAAAGAAAGAAAGAAGGAAAGAAGGAAAGAAGGAAAGAAAGGAGGGAGGGAGTGAGGGATTGTAGGAGGAAGGAAGGAAGGAAGGAGGGAAGGAAGGAAAAAGGAAAGAAAGAAAGAAGATAAAGTAAAATAAAATAAAGTAAAATATAATAAAGTTATTAATTTTATTATATAGTTTTATTATATAAATTATATAATAATTTATATAATTATATAAATTATATATATTTATATATATATTTATATATAATATATATATAAATATATATATAAATATATAATATATTTATATATAATATATAATATATATATATAAATATATAAAAATATATATTTATATATATAATATATATTTTATATAATTATATAATATATATAATTATATATAATATATATAATTATATTATATTTATAATATATAATATATAATTATATTTATAATATATAAATATATTATATTATATATATAATATATATTATATATATAAAATATATATAATATATATAATTATATATATTTATATATATTTATATATTTATAAATATATATATAATATATATATTTATATATAATTTATTATATAAATTATATAATTTTATTATATAAATTATTATTTATTATTTTATAATAAATAAAATATATTTATTATATTTATATATATAAAGTTATTAACTTTATTATAATAAAGTTATTATTAAATTAAAAAATAATTATTAAGAAGAAAATTAAAAAAAAAAACGGACAGATAGAACCTTAGGACAAATGGTGGAAGAAAAGCTATACAGACAAAATCTCTTATAGAAGCATACACATACACACTCACAAAAAGAGGAAAAGGGGAAAAAATCATAAATCTTGCTCTCAAAGTCCACCTCCTCAATTTGAGATGATTCGTTGTCTATTCATGTATTCCACAGATGCAGGGTACATCAAGTTGATTGTGGAGCTTTAGTCCGCTGCTTCTGAGGCTGCTGGGAGAGATTTCCCTTTCTCTTTGTTCTCACAGCTCCCGGGGTTTAGCTTTGGATTTGGCCCCGCCTCTGCGTGTAGGTCGCCGAAGGGCGTCTCTTTTTTGCTCAGACAGGATGGGGTTAAAGGAGCCGCTGATTTGGGGGCTCTGGCTCACTCAGGCCGGGGGGAGGGAGGGACACGGAGTGCAGGGCGAGCCTGCGGAGGCAGAGGCCGGCGTGACGTTGCACCAGCCTGAGGCTCGCCGTGCGTTCTCCCGGGGAAGTTGTCCCTGGATCACGGGACCCTGGCAGTGGCGGGCTGCACAGGCTCCAGGGAGGGGAGGTGTGGATAGTGACCTGTGCTCGCACACAGGCTTCTTGATGCCCGTCTCTGGGGTCCGCGCCATTAGCCACGGCTCGCGCCCGTCTCTGGAGCTCCTTTAAGCAGCGCTCTTAATCCCCTCTCCCCGCGCACCAGGAAACAAAGAGGGAAGAAAAAGTCTTTTTCCTCTTCGGCAGTTCTAGACCTTTTCCCCGACTCCCTCCCGGCTAGCCGTGGTGCACTAACCCCTTCAGGCTGTGTTCACGCGGCCAACCCCAGTCCTCTCCCCGCGCTCCGACCAAAGCCCGAGTCTCAGCTCGCAGCCCTGTCTGCCCCGGCTGGTGAGCAGACAAGCCTCTCGGGCTGATGAGTGCTGGTCGGCACCGATCCTCTGTGCGGGAATCTCCCCGCTTTACCCTCCACACCCCTGTTGCTGTGCTCTCCTCCGCGGCTCCGAAGCTCCCCAACCCCGCCACCCGCAGTCTCCGCCCGCGAAGGGGATTCCTAGTGTGTGGAAACCTTTCCTCCTCCACAGCTCCCTCCCGCTGGTGCAGGTCCCGTCCCTATCCTTTTGTCTCTGTTTATTCTTTTTTCTTTTGCCCTACTCAGGTACCTGGGCTCTTTCTTGCCTTTTGAGAGGTCTGAGGTCTTCTGCCAGCATTCAGCAGGTGTTCTGTAGGAGTTGTTCCACGTGTAGATGTATTTCTGGTGTATCTGTGGGGAGGAAGGTGATCTCCGCGTCTTACTCTTCCGCCATCTTCCCCTCGTCTCTCTATCAGCTACCTCTATGCACAGGATAAAGTTGCAGCTCTAGCTCGGCACACAGGGCCCTTCGCATTTTGTCTCCATCCCACCTCTCCAGCCCTGTTTCTTCTAGCTTGTCATGATGTACCCTGTGGACTTCATCCCCTAAGCAGGCCACTCTCTCTCATGCCCCTGAGCCTTTGTCCATGCTGTTTCCTCTGTCTGGAGTGCCTGGTTCTCCATGCGCCTCCTTGCAACCAAATTTTCAAGTGCCGTGACAAATAGCATCACCCTAAGGAAATCTTCCTCACCTTTCCAGGCAGAAGGTGCTCCTTGGGTGCCCAGGGTACCCTGTTCATGCCACTAAATTAGTAGTGTTCACAGTGCTTCTTGCCGGTGTGTGACTCTGTCCCCTCCACGCATCCCCGTCCTGTGAGCCGGCCCCACGTCTTACTCTTATTGCCTAGAGAGGGCCAGGTGCTCGAGAAATATTTGTTGGATGAGTGAATGTGCTTCATGACTGTGGAGTCTGGGGGTTCGCTAATTGGGGGAAGACATCCCAGGAAGATGTATTTAAGTTGTGTGTCTGACTCCACCCAAGCCCTGGAGCTGGGATGATGAGCTCTGAGGCAGGACGATGGATAACAAGATCTTCTGTGGTTCTGAGATGTTTCAGGCCAGGTGCTAAGGGCAGGTGGGTCCCTGAAACTGACTGAGTTAATTGTAGGAGGCAAGTGTCACGTGATGGCATCTCAGGGATGCAATTTAGACTCAGTCATGCTGCCAGGAACCTGCGGAGAGTCCCAGCACTGGCTGCCATAATTGGAGGCACCGTGGAGGGGCAGCATGCGGGACTGGGCGGTGGAGCCTGTGCTCCCACAACTGCCTCCTTCCTGAGCACAGGGGAATCTCTAGGATAAAACACAGATTGGGACGGTGGATTCGCAGCAGCCTCAGCCCAGCAGTGACTGAGGTCAGCACCCCGTCCAAGAGAGCTGTAGGGGTGGGCTGGGCTGTGTTGGGTCTGCACAGGTCCAGGAGAGCAGAGAGGGGCTGCTTACCCATTTTGGAGGATGTGTGCCGTGTAGATGGATGTCCCAACAGCATAACTGTGGCCCCGAAGGGGTTAAGGGCCCCAAATTATAAGCATGTCTTTGGGGTTGTTCCCAAAGGCATTGGTTGAATCTAGCTGGAGGTGGTCATTTGTGTGATCTGGGGAAATTTACTTAACCTCTCTGGATTTCATTTCCTCCTCAGGAAAATGAGGGAATGATGCCTCCCTTACAAGGTCATTGTGAGGATTACATGGGATGCTGTATATAAGGGGCTTCTCCCAGTGCCTGGCTGGCTCTGTAAGAGTTGGAACCAGTTGTTGTGAGTCTTATCTGCCCAGAATCCAAGGAGGACAGCTGACCCGACAGGATAGCCCTGCCTCCCGAAAACAGGGATCTCATCTCTAAAAGAAGTGGGGGGTTGGGGGTTGAGGGCATCTGTCCCTCACCTGTGCAGAACACCGGGATGGGGCTTCAGGGGGATGGGAGAGGCTGCAGTGCCCCCGCCTGCCCCCGCCACTGGGCACTGAACAGCGTCAGCACACAGAAGCTATGGGAGGCCGCGGGGCCATGCAGATGGCACACAGACTCCTTCAGAGAGGGTCACGGCAGGGGTAGGAGAAAGATGGGGATCCCTGTGCAGTCTGTATTCAACCAAGAAAGGAAAACAGCATTTGAGCAGGCCTGGGCTTTGGGATGGTGTAATTATTTCAATATTGTTTGCGGTACAAAATAGTCTATGGTATTGGGGATCTTGCCGTCTCAAGAGGTTTAAAAATATTTCCACTGGAAAACACCATCTTGCTTCGAAGAGTCTAGTGTTTTCTCATTCTTGATTTCGGGGACTCCTAAGCTGAGGGCAGGGTTGGGGGGTGGAGAACACAGCTCCTGTCCCCTGGAAGACTCCCGTCTCAGGGAAGGGACAGAGCCCTGTCCTAAGAGTTCACGGCAAAGTTTCCTGCAGGGCGGGGACTCTGAGCCAAGTTTGCAAGGGGTCAGATGGAGGGCAGGGAGGGCGCCTGAGACAGGTTGGGCAGAGGATTCTTGGAGGAAGTGCCCACCTGCTGTGGCCTGGCCTCAGTGTGGCCTGCTGTGCTGTGCTCTCCCCCAGATTCTCCACTGTCCCCTGCTGCTCCCCCGCTGCATCTCCAGAGCTGCCCCTGTGCTGGGCCCAGGCCCAGCCATCATGACAGACACGCCAGTGGAAGAATCCCTCTTCCAAATCATCCACTGCTACCACCAGTATGCGGCCCGGGAAGGGGACTTGGAGACCCTGTCCCTGGAGGAGTTGAAGGCCCTACTCATGGACAACGTGCCCCGCTTCGTGGAGACCTTGGTGTGTGGGGTCTGAGGTCGGGTGGGGATGAAGTAGGGGGTTGGTTGGGGGGTTAGAAGTGAGTGGTGAGAGTGCAGGTACAGCTGTCTCCCAAGAGCATTTCCACCTAGGGGAGGGGGCTTGAGGGAGGGTGGAGGGCAGGATCTGCGGTGGGGGGAACATGGCCCAGCCCAGCCTTATTTTCTGTCTTTCCTTGTCCTGAAACTTCCTGCCTGAAACTTAGTCCTAACCCCAAACCTGTTTATTCTTCTGCCTGACCTGCTTCTGGCGAGAACGGGTCCTAAATCTTCCCTCTGCCCACAGGCCAGTTCAATCAGCGCCTGGCCCCAGGACTGCCCTTCTCCTGGGGTTTGCACAAGCTGCTCCCCGCTTCCCCCCGGAACCCAGGCGGGGCTCAATCACCCTCTGCAGGCCGGTGCATCTCCTCTGTCATCAGGCCCAGCCCCATGATTACTAGGCTCCTTGGGGACTGCAAGGCCGGCGGAGTGTCTGTGGGGTGCTGCCCTCGGCCCTCAGTGCCCAGCCCCGGCGGGGTCTCTGGACTGTTATGTCCAGAGGACTTCAGGTCGTGCCCGACTCAAGGCCCTGCATTCCAGGAGAGGCACCTCCTCTGGTCACTTCTTGTGTCCCCTGACTGCCTTTGGAAAACATCAGAGGAGACAGACTTGCCCTGTTTATTGGAGTGTAGCCATGAGGATCACTAAGGCGGGGGCTAGGGTGGCTTTTTAGTCCCTGTTTCTAGGGAGAACTTTTTCTTTCCAGGGCCAGTTGTTTATGTCGTGGGGCTGGGCAAGGACCCTCTGACCCTGCACTCGGGGGCTCACAGGGCAGACATAGCAGCCTGGGCAGGGGGCTGAGATGAGGGAAGCCGGGGTGAGCCCGCCCAAGGCCGTAGGCTTCCAGTTTCCCGGGTCAACCAGCTTTGCAGAGGAGATAAGATTATAAGTAGATGGTGGGGCAGTGGGGGAGTTGGAGGGGGAGACCTGCCATGAGGATGAAGGTCGCCCCCAGGCCCACAGCTGCTTACGGCTGCAGCGACGTCCTTCCTGGAAGCTTTCTGAGAACGTCACGCCGGCTCCCCCATGCCCATCAGCCAAAGCCTGTTGAAAGCTGCCTCACCGACACTGCCGAGTGCTCCACCTTGTCCTCACCTGCCCTCTGACCCCTGGCTGTCCCTTCCACTTCAAGTGCTCCTTTCCTCCCTACACCATCCCCAGTTCTCAGCCCTGAGGGCCACCTCCTCTGGGACATCCTGGCCAGCTCCGGGGCCCACGGCTCTGGCCTTTCCCTTGATCTACCCCTTCCATAGGTGACATGGGCCCAGTGTCATAAACAGTTCCTGGGCCGGTTGCCACAGCATGCAGACATGTGACCCTGCCTGGTGCTGGCCCTGCAGCAGTGCTGGAGACGCAGACACGAGGGGTGGTGGGCTTTGCCCTGGGAGCTCCCAGTGTGGAGGAGGTGGGCACAGCTCTCCACCCCGAAGCCCCTGGGCTGGGCTGTCCCTGCAGGGGAGACAGGCTGAAACAGCCTCCGATGGTGGACGAATGTGGATTGTGTTGTGGGGTGTGCAGTCAGCCAGCAAATGGAGCCCTGCCCGCACCCTCTGTCTCCCATGCAGCCCCAGGTCCAGTTAGCTGAGGTGCCCACCATGCCGCTGCCTCTTTGGCCGGATTCTGCCGCATAGGCTGTCCTGGCCACTGACTGTTTGAGTGAGGAGCTATGTTCTGCAAGCCCGCTCCAGGCAGGGTCAGGCCACAGTCCCCCACCCTGTCCTCCCACCGGCAGGCAGCGGAGGGCCTGGCCATTGCTGCGGGGCGATGCCTGGGTGCGTGGTTGACCCTCTGTCCACCCCTCAGGGCCGGAAGGAGCCGTACTCCATCATGGAGTTGTTCCGGGTGGCAGACAAGAACAAGGACAACTGTTCTTTGCTTTGAGGAGTTCCTCTACCGCTTGGGCAAGCTGCTGAAGGACTACCATCCGCAGTAGCACCAGCAGCTGTGCGCCAGGCACAGCGCCCAACAGACTCTATCAAGGGGAGCACAGACAGCCTCCCCACAGGGGCCAGCTGTGGAGCAGGCGCGACCTGGCTACGGGCAGCTGAAGGGACAGCTCTGCCGTGTGTGTCTGTGGTAAGGACAGCTGTGAGGGAAGAGAATAAAGCAACTTCGTAAACATTTCGGGATGTTGTTGAGTTCCTGGTTCTGGGCATCTGCTCCAGGTCCAGAAAGAGGAGGTTTGGTCCTACTTTGAGGGTCATCCGCTTTGGGTGAGAGACAGCCCCTGCCCCCAGGAGCCCCTGTCTGAGCAGAGAGACAGAGCCCCTGCCCTCAGCTTTCAGTCTGAGAGCAAGGAGTCTCTTCTTTTGCGGAGCTGCCTCCTTGACAAGGAAGCCAGGCCTCACCAGTGATGTTCTGATCAGTCATTCACTACACATACATGACTGAATACGAGTTAGGAGGGCAGAAGTTCTTCCAACTTCAAAAGAGAGTCCCAACAATGGCGCAGCAGCCTGGGCCTGGGAAGGGGCCAGGACAGGGAGGGGAAGATGACACTGGTAACTGACATCAGGCCAGTCTGGGAGGGAAGATTGTGAGGTGGGTTTTTCCCACTATGAGTTAGAGATGGGGTCAAGGGCAAAGCCAGCAATGCAGCCTTTCAAAGGGAAGAGTGGAGTGGGACGTGGGTGACTGTCAATCAGGGAAGGCTTCCTGGAGAAGAGGAGGGTTTGGTGTGATTTTTACTAAGAAAAAAATGATGAGGGATGCGGGTGTTTTTCTGAATCTGGGCTATTTGTGACTCCCTGATCCCTCCCTGCTGAGACCTTCCCCTGCCTGTTTCTGCGTTGTTTGTTTTCGTCTCTCCCTGGGAGCCCACGAATCTGATGCAGAGTCTCTTGGGGAGGTCTCCTCCGCCTTTAGGCCCTGCTGGGTCCTTCTTGGCAGGTTTATTCTTTGAGGATGGTCTGAGGACCCACGTCCTGAGTGCATTGTGATAGAAACGATGAGTTTTAGAGGAATAATGGATAATCATCTGTGTTGCTCCCCTGTGCAGATGATTGGGGGTGTCATCTAAGGGACTTGGTTTGGTTCCCTTTGCCAACTGGGTCTGTGAACCAAACATGGGGCGCAGGGCTCTGCAGGCCGAGCCAGGGACCTTTGTTCCTGGTCAGTGGAGCTTGGAAGCAGGCCTGCCATGGATGCCCGTCCACGCTTGCCAATCCCCAGTGCTCGCCTTTTAAAAGTCAGCAGCCCCCCTCCCCCATTTCCGTCTGGACTTCCCCTGTGGAGGTGCCTGTCCTGCTGCATGGAGGTGTGTTGCTGTCTGTGTCCTCCGCCAAGACAGGCACCACGTCCTGTCGTCTCCGTGTCCCGCACAGGGCCCGGCATTGTCACACAGAGCGTGCTCAGGGAGGGAGTGATGCAGGGATGGTGCCTGCTGATCGGAATCCCATGATCCAGGTCTGTGTTGCCTCCTGCAGGTCGCTTAGTCACGTCCAGAGACTTGGAGACAGTTGGCCTGGTGACTCAGGACAGCCTTGCCCCAGGCCCAGGTGGGTCTTCCCTGCCTGTCTCACCTGAAATGTATTGTGTTCTACAGGCTTTGAGTATGAAGGGGCGGCTCAGCCCATTCCTCCTGCCCCTCCCCGGAGGGTTTCTCCACCGACCCTGTGGGCTCTCTCCACATTTCCTTAGCCGCGGGCAAGAGCCTGGTATTGGGACACACAGCTGGGACTGAGCTGTTTCTTGTAAACAGGTCTAGGTTCCGCTCCCCAGTGGTTGCCCCATGTCTGTCAGTCTGATTACAGGAGCTGCCTTTTCCCCCATGTGCTTACCCAATTCCTGACACCCTCTCCTGCCTGGTCAGCTCAGCCTGGTCCTGTTCTCCTCGAGGCCCCCAAGGCTGCCTGTCCAGGGGGAGCATCTCTGGGGGCAGCATTTCATGGCCTCGCTGGTCAGCAGGCTCCATGGACAAGCATGAGGCTGGAGGGGGTCATGGCTCATGTCTCCCTTGCTGGACCTGGGGCTTTGTTTTCCTTCCTTTCTGGATGAAGAAAGCTGTCTCTACAGGGACATTCTCAGGGGAGTGGCTTCAAGGCAGGCATCTCCCAAGGGGTCTGGGGTCTGGGAAAAACATCATCTTCATCAACCTCACCATCACCCCCCTTGACAGAGGTCAGCGTGAGCTCCATGCCGGGCTAGTGAACAAAGCCGAAATAGAATCTCAGAAAAAGCGACCCTGTTGTTCTAAAGTGTGCTTTTTGGCACCTAAGCACCAACACGAAGCAGAATGCATGCCCAGAGGACCTTAGGTGACTCCCCGTGCCTCAGTTTTCTCATCTGTCACATAGGGATAATTGTACCTGTGATGTCCATTTCACAGGGTTATCAAAAGAGTTAGTGGAGGTAAAAACACTTTGAAAATATGATGCGCTATTTGGGGTAAGATGGTATTGTGCCAGGTCATATAGAAGGGGCCTGGCAAATAATAGGTATGCACCAACTGCTTGACCATTGGCTGAAAACGTGTCATATTAGATGTCGGAAACAGCCCTATTTTCCTGTCAAGAGGTTGACTAGCCAAGGAAGGTAGACTGCATTTGGTTGACGGATCTATATCCTGTCTTGTTCCCAAAACCACTTAAAGTGGCTGGGTATGACAAAGGGGATTTTTGCATTGGGTAAGGGCTAGATCAATGTTCAATTTTGCATTCACTTATCCCCTCAGTAAGTATTAACTGAGCCCCTAGTAGGCACCAGGCCCCGGGATGTGATGTGGTTTCTGCTCTAAAGGGGCTCCCAGACCTAAAGAAAAGACAGGCAATAAACAGATGAACCCTAATACAACAGGGCAAATGCTGTGATGCAGAAGGGTTTGGTAGCATGGAGGAGAGAAGAATTAACTCCGTGTTGATAAGGGTGGGGGAAGGAGAGTCAGGGATGGATGAGAGCAGATGGTGCCTGGGCTGGGGCAGGAAGGATGAGGACGACTTTAATGGCAAAGAGGCATTCCAGGCAGGTGCAGAAAGTAGATGCTGTCACAGCGGGTCATAAGCGCCTAAGTCCTTTGATGCACCAAATGTTGTATCTCTGTGGGCCTCAGCTTCCTCTTCTGTAAAGTGGGAATTATGATAGAACATAACTCATAGGATTACTGTGAGGATTAAATGGTCTAATGTAAGTAAAGCACTTGCAATGATTCCTGGTGTATGGTAAGAACCCAGTAAATACTAGCTATTATTTTGCTATTTGTTCTTATTGATTGTTGTTGCTGTTATAGTATATGCCAGGCACTGTGCTGGGTCCCAGGGAGGCAGAGGTGGATGAGCCAGTCTGGGTCCTCGAAGGTTCACAGCCCAGCTGGGGAATCAGACATATTTACAGAGCAGTAATCACGCTGTACACTCACACAGTGCTTGCTTACTATGCGCTGCTTTAAGCACTTCACACATTTTTTGTGTGTGTGTAAACTTTAATTAAAATATAATGCAAATTAATGAAAGCCCACAAATCATAAATATTTTTCATCTATTATTAATCCTCACAACAACACTATCAGGTAGATTTTATTTTTTTTTAGGTGGAAGCGTTTCGAATTTTAAAATATTTTAAATTGCGATAATATACAAATAACATAAAATTTACCATTGTAACCATTTCTAAGTGTCCAGTTCAGTTGTGTTAAGTGTACTCACGTTGTTGTGCACCCAATCTCCAGAACCCTCATCATCTCGCAACTGAAACTCTGCACCCAATAAACAATAACTCCCGCCCTCCCCCTCCTCCTAGACCCTGGCAATCACCATTCTACTTTCTGTCTCTATGAGTTTGACTACTCCAGGTACTTCATATAAGTGGAATTATACAGTATTTGTCTTTTTGTGTCTGTCTTATTTCACTTAGCATAACGTCCTCAAGGTTCACCTATGTTGTATCATGTGTCAGGACTTCTTTCCTTTTTAAAGGCTGAATAATATTCCATTGCATGTATATACCACACTTATTTATCCATTCATCTGTGGATGGACATTTGGGTTGCTTCCACATTTTGGCTATTGTGAATAATGCTTCTGTGAACATGGGTGTACAAATATCTTTTTGAGACTGCTTTCAATTATTTTGGGTATATACCCAGAAGTGGAATTGCTGGATCATATGGTAATTCTGTTTTTAATTTTTTGAGGAACCACCATACTTTTTTCCACAGTGGTTGCACTATTTTACATTCCCACCAGCAGTACACAAGGGTTCCAATTTCTCCACCTCCTTTTCAATACTTGTTATTTTCTGTCTTTGTTGACAGCAGACATTCTAATGGGTGTGAGGTGGTATCTCATGGTGGTTTTGATTTGCCTTCCCTAATGATTAGTGAGGTGGAGCATCTTTTCCTGTGATTATGGGTCATTTGTATATCTCCTTTGGAGAAATGTCTATTCAAGACATTTGCCCAGTTTTCAGTTGGGCTGTTTGTTTTTTTTGGAGTTGAGTTGTAGGCTTTCTGTATTCTGGATATTAATCCCTTCTCAGATATATGATTTGCAAATATTCTCTCCTATTCTGTAGGCTGAGGGTAGACTCTATTTTTAATCTCTACTTAATAATTGATGTAACTAAAGCACAGAGAGGGTAAGTAATTAGCCCTAGGTCACACAGCTATAAAGTTAATGACAAAATGGAGCCCAAAGGGCTGTAGAAACATGGAGAGAGAGGCTAATCCTATCTACTTCCCCTAGGAGGCGGTGATGGCCTAGGCCTTGGGAGAGCACAGGGTAAATATTTGTTGAATGCATGAAGGAAGGAGAGAGGGGAGGAGTTTTCTCAGCAGAGTCATGTTCTTGTCAGATCACACTCTGGGAGCCTGATGCTCTGGGATCCGGTCTGGGCTTTGACACATCTGCACTGGGAAACTCTGGAGGAACCACTTCACCTTCCTGGGGGCTTGACTTCTGTGTGTGTAGACTGAGTGGGCTCTGCCCCGCCTTCCTGATAGGCATGTTCTGAGTATATTAATAGGTTATGTGAGTCTGAAGGGCTTTGTAGCAAGAGAAATGCACCACAAATCTTCAGTGTTGGAAACCAGTTCATCTGAGTGGCATTTTGTTGGGTGGGAGAGGGACTTGGTCCTCCTGAAATGGGAGGGAATTGGCCACCTCCTCTTCTCCTCCTGGACACGAAGCACTTCTGGCTTCTCCAAAGATGCCCTCCTTCTCCCACCCCCACCCCTCATGGTCTGGTTCCTCTTCAGCCCAGGCTCCTGGGGTCAGAGGCACACAATCATCCCAGAGAGGGTTGAAGGGTCCCTGCTGTTCATGCAGAGGCTCAGTGCCTCATGCATACAGTGGGACCCCAAGCCAGCTTCCGTCTCCTGGGCCACAGTGCACCCCCAGCTTCACAGAGCAGGAGCGTTGTGAAGGGGTAGGGGCAGCAGCAGAGAAATTGATTTAGGCCTTCGCAGCACATGTCCCCACCAAGTCCAGCCACACACAAAACAACAGTAGAAATACTCCACCTTTCATTACTAAAATCCAGCAGCCATGACAAGTGTTCTTAACCTTTCAGGGGCCTTTGGACCCTTTTGAGAATGTGATGAAAGCTATGGAGGAATGAGCTTATACTCATGCACTCAAAATGATGCACTCAACTTCAGTTCCATTTCTGAGATGCACAGACTGGCCACTAGCCATGGGAATAGCCACAGCAACCGTGGGAAGGACTCAGAAGTGGGCATCCTGGTTGACCAAGCCAGGGGTTGCTAGCAGCTTACAAGAGGAGTCCTCACCATGCCGTCTTCCTGATTTCTCCTGCTGTGCATCCCTGCCTGGCAAAAACCTTCCTCCTTCTACCTTTCCTGTGCTCCCCCCACACCGCTCCAAGCTCCGCATCAGAACTTTTCATTCTGTGCAGTGATTGCCCCACTCACCTTGTTGGGAAACCAGAGGCTGTAGCAATCCTCAAAGGGAGCAGCTGCCTCTGAGTGGTCTGAGGTCCTGGGCAGCTGGCCAAGCCTCGTTGCTATAAAAGGGAGCCGACACTCAGCCCTGCATATCTTTTGTCAACTCTGTTTTGGGGAGGCCTGGTAAGTGGAACTGCCCCAGTCTGTCCCACACTTTGGGCTTCCCCTGGGGAGGGCTGAGGAGTGCAGCAGCCTTCTCTGAGGAGGGGAGAGAAAGCTTGGGGAGGTCTGGACTGAGTCCAGGGCTCCCGGAAGAGAAGCGTGAGCCAGGGCTGAAGAAGGAGCCGGGTGCTCTAGTATTTTTGGGTGAGGGCACGTTTGATTCCCAAGCTGGGCCCTTCCTGGGAAGCGGCTGGGGGCATGGGGAGAGCTGGCAGTAACTGTGTGTGTGTGTATATATACCCTGCTTCCTTCCACATCCTCATCCACGTCGTCCCCCACTTCCCATCATAGCCGTAGCCCTATGCTGGGTTTAGTTATCTGGATGGTACCATCCAGGGCAGAGCCATCCCTTGGAGTATGAGCCTTCAGAGTGTCCCCCTAGGCACCCTCCCCATGTCGGGGTTGCCTGTGTGCTCTGTCTTCCAGGTAGGGCAAATCCTTGGCACTATGCTGACGGACCTGGAGACTGCCATGAACTCCCTCATTGAGGTCTACCACAAGTACTCCCTGGTGAAAGGGAATTACCACGCCATCTATAGGGATGACTTGAAGAAATTGTTAGAGACGGAGTGTCCTAAGTTTATGACGGTGAGGAGGGGCTGGGTGTGGTCGGGGTTCTCTGCTCGGCTCTGATGACGCCCTGGGTCACTGGTCCCTGGCGTTGCCCTGTGCAGACAGCCATGCCTCAGGTTCCCTGAGATCTTTACACCCTGGCTTCTTTCTCTCCAATCTTCACAGAAAAAGGATGTAGGCACCTGGTTCAAAGAGTTGGACATCAATGAGGATGGTGCACTTAACTTCCAGGAGTTCCTCTCACTGGTAATAAAGGTGGGCCTGGCAGCCCATGAAGACATTCACAAAGAATAACAGAGCTATAGAGCCCTGGGTCTGGTCCCCTGGACTTGTCCCCTCAGAGTAATAAAGTAATTGATACCTCAGGCCTCTCTTGGTTTCTTGCTTTTCTCTTGCGGAATGAGGCTCCTGGGGGTTGGAGGGAGGGTTGGAAAACCCAAGGAAGAAAAACAAACCTCTGTTGCCTCCACTCCCCATCTCTCACGAGCCCTGTGTGCTTACTGCTTGTCACCTTTCTTCCCCGTGTTCTCCCTAAATGATTCCCAAGGCTCTTCCAGCCCCACGGTCCTGAGTCATGGGTTCCATTGACTTAAGGATTCTACAGAGTCCAACACACTATAGCTGTTGATTTTCCTACTTGTTCCCAAATGGGTGATATGAGAACAGGGTGACGTAAGGAAAGCTCATAGTGTTCTCTAAGTTGTAATTTCCAGCTAATTATCTTAGATGTAACTTTTAGGAAATCAGGGAGATAACTATGTAGAAGTGTGTCTCTGTGTGTATGAGAGAAAGAGAGAGATTGATTCTATGTGTGGTGTGAATTTAGGTGGTTGCTTAGAGTTCTAACAAAGTAACACTAATAAGCCCCCTGGCTCTACACTTGTAATTTCTCCTTAAGAGATTTTGGAAGCTTTCCTTCTCTCTCCATTCCCAACCTCCTCCTAACTTGATTAAATAATAAAGGAATGGGCAGATAGGCTAATACATTAATAAAGATCAACTCAAAGAATAGGGTACTCAAATGCTTCCCTTTGGGTTGAATGCTTTGGTAATCAGTGACTTATCTAAAATAATCTCCCCATCATTACTCCGGATTTCCAAGGGTCTGGGGAAATGGGAGGGCCAGAAGATGAATGGGCACCTCTCACCAGAACCCAGCTCCCAAGTTGAGTTTCCATGTTGTGCCTTGGGACATTTTCTGTTGTCCCCACTTAGGTGATGGGGCGGTGGTGTTAGTAATGGGGAAGGGGGTTGGGAGCTGTCACCAGAATCTCTACACCAGGGGTTTTAACTTGGTCTACGGTATATCTCTGGAATGGAATCAAAGTTGAATGCATCATTTTGAGTGTATATGTATAAACTCATTCCTCTGAGTCTTTCACTATTTTTTTAAAAATATTTATTTATTTATTTATGGCTGCATTGGGTCTTCGTTGCTGTGCGCGGGCTTTCTCTAGTTGTGGTGATGGGGACTACTCTTCGTTGTGGTGCGCAGGCTTCTCTTTGTCGTCGCTTCTCTTGTTGCAGAGCACGGGCTCCAGGCGAGTGGGCTTCAGTAGCTGTGGCACGTGGGCTCAGTAGTTGTGGCTTGCGGGCTCTAGAGTGCAGGCTCAGTAGTTGTAGCGCATGGGCTTAGTTGCTCTGCTGCATGTGGGATCTTCCTGGACCAGGGCTCGAACCCGTGTCCCCTGCATTGGTAGGCAGATTCTTAACCACTGCGCCACCAGGGAGCCCTCCTTTCACTATTAAAAAAGGGTCAAAAGACCCCTAAAAGGTTAAGAACACTTGTCATGGCTGCTGGATTTTAGTAATGAAAGGTGGAGTATTTCTACTGTTGTTTTGTGTGTGGCTGGACTTGGTGGGGATGTCTGCTGCTAAGGCCTAAATCAGTTTCTTTGCTGCTGCCCCTACCCCTTCACAACGCTCCTGCTCTGTGAAGCTGGGGGTGCACTATGTCCTGGGAGACGGAAGCTGGCTTGGGGTCCCACCGTATGCATGGGGCACTGAGCCTCTGCATAAACAGTAGTGGTCCTTCAACCCTCTCTGGGATGATTGTATGCCTCTGACCCCAGGAGCCTGGGCTGAAGAGGAACCCGACCCTGAGGGGTGGGGCTGGGAGAAGGAGGGCATCTTTGGAGAAGGCAGAAGTGCTTCGTGCCCAGGAGGAGAAGAGGAGGTGGCCAATTCCCCCCCATTTCAGGAGGAGCAAGTCCCTCTCCCACCCAACAAAATGCCACTCAGATGAACTGGATCCCAATGCTGAAGATTACTCACCCCAGATCACAGGGCTTTTCCTTTGTAGTAGACTTTACTTATATAGAAATGCAAATGAACAGGGAAAGGTAACAGCTTAAACCCTTATTCACTGACCAAGGCTTTAATTACCAACCAGTTTTATTATCAGCTAACATATTAGTGAAAATGTTTGGCAGCCAGCAGAGAACTAAGACTGGGACATAAAATGGGATGGGGGGGGTGTCTAGTCATCAGATATGGAGATGGGCTCCTTCTGGGCAAGCGTGGGAAGGCTAGGGACAAAATTACTTCCTTTTCATCTTTCCTGAAGGATCACTTTATCTATTCCCCCAAGCAAGTGCTTCCACCTAATTCAGGAGTGTGAACCCACCCTCTGCGTTGAGGAAACTCTCATGCAGTTCTCAGAAGCACCTTTCAAGTTGAGCTGCTGGCCCAAATGTGGCCCAGGCAAAAAAAGATGGGAAGGGTTGGTAGCGTTCATCAAGCAGCATCCCAGGCTTCGCTCAATATTTAGGGAATATCATGGGTGAATGCACAAAAGGAGAGAGCAACCTGATTCTGCCTCTCAGTTATCCACATTGGTGGTGGTGGTGGTGGTGGTGGTGGTGGTGGGGTGTGTGTGTGTGTGTGTGTGTGTGTGTGTGTGTGTGTGTGTGTGTGTGTGTATCTGAGTGTGGGTGAGGGGCAACATATCCCAGTGCCTTTCTCTCTCCTTGAAAATGCGTTGTTAGACTTGCTGTTAATGGATCCTTTGGGGGAGATTTACCATTATTAACTGTTTGCCATTAGCTGAAAGTTCAATGAGTCTGCTTTCTCTGAGTCCTCTCAGAGGACCATGCAGAAGGTAGCCCAGAGTGCCCTTTGGAGTTTCACCATAAGTGATGGGCCACTGGTTGTGAAGAATTGCATTGACCTGGAGCTATCAAATGGTTGATACCCAGGCTCATGGTTGGACATGGGAGGTGGCCCAGCTGGCACTGGCCACCTGGAGAATGAGGTGGAGGTGAGGGAGGCCATCCTTGGAAGGTCCATGGAGTAGGCAGGCTTGCAGATGGTAATTTACGAGCAAGGCTGTGCCATTACAGGACCTACTGGGCAGAGTCAGACGGGCTTGTAGCACAGCGCAAGATAATCTGGTTTCCTGTTTCCCCAGCTACAAAAGAAGAACAAGGCGGCGGGAAGTTGAGAAATAAGTGGTGTAGCAGGAAGCCTCATGCAATATTCGAGCCCACAAAGGAGACGTTGGCTCACCAACTGAGGCAGATCTGGCCACTAAGACTTCCGGGGCCTTAGAGTATGACCTGTCTGAAATCCCACTTCTCCACCCAAGACTCCTGACTTCAGCCAAGTGTCTCACAATTGTGACAAAAGTCTTAAAGAGCGTGGGGAATATCTGGAATTGGGCAACTGGCGTCCAGCAGCTGAACACAGAGCTTATTCCAGTGGAAAAGACTTCCCCGTACATCCCTCCACTTGGGAGCCAGAATGATTCTGGTCGGGTCCAGATACCAGCCTATCTTCTGGCCTCCTGACCTAGGGAATTCATCCTAATTTCATAGGGGCTGAGGAGGGGAGGGAAAGCTGCTAACACTTACTGGGCTCCTTCTAGTTGTTGGTGTGAAAGGAAAAAAATCGCCTCAAACCTAGAGAAAGACAAACTGGTGATTGCTTAGATCTCATGCTAGAGATCTAAGCAATCATGCTTAGATCTATTGCTTAGATCTCATGCTAGAGTCTGCCTGAATTGAAGCAAGTCCTTGCTACTTGTTAACCTTCTATCGTCTGACACTCTTGGGGAATGTAACATGGTCGGCACAGCATATTTGATTAACAAGTCACGGTGGATAAAGAAGTAGGCAGTTTACATCTGCTTGATGGGGTAATATGATTTTATAGCCTGGTAGAGATGTTAAACTCCTGTTTTAATTTTTATCACCCTATTGAAAGTTAAAAGAGTCATATTTTAAATTACGAATCTTACTTAGGCATTCCTTTCCTGAATGTCTTTATGTATTCTCAAATATTCTTCAAACCAGCTTTAAAAACCTTCTTTGCTGATTCTCTCATTAATGAATTCAAACAAGAATTTTGACATGGGCCCACTATATTTGTTGATAATTTTGCTTTTAAGCACTAGACTTTGTGATAGCTTATCCTGTAACAATCTTATAAGACACGTAATTATTATTTCCATTTTGCATATGAGGAGATTCCGAGAAGTTAAGAAACTTGACAGAATTATTAATCTGGCAAATGTCAGAGCTAGGATTAGATCTGTGGTTGTCTCCAGATGAGAAACCCTGGTTCAGACATGAAAGCACTTTCTTCTAGCTGATTTCCATCCTGTGAGTGCAGAGGGCCCGCCCTTCCTCTGCTGGCCTTTCTGGTCTCTTTGAGGACCAGAAGGGTGAGGACCCCCTGAAGGGTCTCTGCCATCCAGGGGTGAAGAGCAGGGCCCCAGGTGCCAGAATGAACTTCTCTCTTGGGCCTCTTTCTTCTGCCCAGGAGCTCACCCTGCCTTGGGGCTGAATTACTGTGTTTTTTTTTTTTTCCTGGTATGAGCAATCCTCCAGACAATGACTGTAGAACAGAGGATTGACATTTTGAGGTCTGTAAGCTCTTAGGGTTTGTGCCTCCTTCTGGGTTGGGGACCTTCCTTCCAGTCTTAGGAGTGGTGGAAATTCTCATGTGAATAATTCTCATTTGCAAAATCACAGTCTGAACTGGCTGCTAAGATCAGGGCATAGACTTTTATGATCTGTACCCATTCAAATGATCTGTACCCATTCCTCTTTCTTTGGACAGAAACCTCCTCTTCTTCCTCCTGAATAGGCCTCATTAGCAGCAGAAAGCATGGGACTATCTTACAGCCAAAGCCAGAGGCTCTGCATCAACCTAGCCCAGCAAGGGCTCCATCCAGTTCAACTTGCTCAGCATCTTGTTTTGCTATGGCACATGTTTCCCCCCCTGTGCTTTCTAGAGCAAAATATCTAACCCAGATAGGATGCTCCGGATTTCTTTCCTGCTTTGGTCCTAGAAGCCTCAATGATAATGTGTATCTATTAAGACCCAATCATAAATGTCATACTTAATGGAGAAATTTATCTCTTTTTTTTGAAGTATAGTTGATTTACAATGTTGTGTTAATTTCAGGTGTACAGCACAGTGATCAGTTATATATACATATATATCGATTCTTTTTCAGATTCCTTTCCTTATAGGTTATTACAATATATTGAGCATAGTTCCCTGTTCTATACACTAGGTCCTCGTTGATCATCTACTCCATATGTAGTAGTGTGTATATGTTAATCCCAAACCTCCAACTTATCCCTGTCCCCCATTTCCACTTTGGTAAACCAAAAGTTTGTTTTCTGTCTGTGGGTCTGTTTCTGTTTTATAAATAAATTCATTTGTATCATTTGTTTTTAGATTCCACATATAAACAATATCATATGACATTTGTCTTTGTCTGGCTCACTTCACTTAGTATGATAATCTTTTGGTCCCTCCATGTTGATGCAAATGGTACTATTTCATTCTTTTTATGGCTGAGTGATATTCCATCATATATATGTACCACATTTAAAAAATTTTTTTTGAATATGCTTTTTTCTTTAAACATCTTTATTGGAGTATAATTGCTTTAAAATTGTGTGTTACTTTCTGCTTTATAACATAGTCAATCAGTTATACATTTACATATGTCCCCATAGCTCTTCCCTCTTGAATCTCCTTCCCTCCCACCCTCCCTATCCCACCTCTCTAGGTGGTCACAAAGCACCGAGCTGTTCTCCCTGTGCTATGTGGCTGCTTCCCGCTAGCTATCTATTTTACGTTTGGTAGTGTATTTATGTCCAAGGCACTCTCGCACTTTGTCCCAGCTTACCCTTCCCCCTCCCCGTATACTCAAGTCCATTCTCTAGTAGGTCTGCATCTTTATTCCCATCTTACCCCTAGGTTCTTCTGACCAATTTTCTTTTTTTAAGATTCCATATATATGTGTTAGCATACGGTATTTGTTTTTCTCTTTCTAACTTACTTCACTCTGTATGACAGTCTCTAGGTGCATCCACCTCACTACAAATAACTCAGTTTAATTTCTTTTTATGGCTGAGTAATATTCCATTTTTTATATGTGCCACTTCTTCTTTATCCTTTCATCTGTTGATGGACACTTAGGTTGCTTCCATGTCCTGGCTATTGTAAATAGAGCTGCAATGAACATTTTGGTACATGACTCTTCTCGAATTATGGTATTCTCAGGGTATATACCCCATAGTGGGATTGCTGGGTCGTATGGTGGCTCTATTTTTAGTTTTTTAAGGAACCTCCATACTGTTCTCCATAGTGGCTGTATCAATTTACATTCCCACCAACAGTGCAAGAGGGGTCCCTTTTCTCCACACCCTCTCTAGCATTTATCGTCTGTAGACTTTTTGATGATGGCTATTCTGACTGGTGTGAGATGATATCTCATTGTAGTTTAGATTTGCATTTCTCTAATGATTAATGATGCTGAGCATTCTTCCTTGTGTTTGTTGGCAATTCGTATATCTTCTTTGGAGAAATGTCTATTTAGGACTTCCGCCCATTTTTGGATTGGGTTATTTGTTTTTTTGATATTGAGCTGCATGAGCTGCTTGTATGTTTTGGAGATTAATCCTTTGTCAGTTGCTTCATTTGCAAATATTTTCTCCCATTCTGAAGGTTGTCTTTTTGTCTTGTTTGTGGTTTCCTTTGCTGTGCAAAAGCTTTGAAGTTTCATTAGGTCCCATTTGTTTATTTTTATTTCCATTTCCCTAGGAGGTGGGTCAAAAAGGATCTTTCTGTGATTTATGTCATAGAGTGTTCTGCCTATGTTTTCCTCTAAGAGATTGACAGTTTCTGGCCTTACATTTAGGTCTTTAATCCACTTGGAGCTTATTTTTGTGTATGGTCTTAGGGAGTGTTCTAATTTCATTCTTTTACATGTACCTGTCCAGTTTTCCCAGCATCACTTAATGAAGGGGCTGTCTTTTCTCCACTGTATATTCCTGCCTCCTTTATCAAACATAAGGTGACCATATGTGCGTGGGTTTATCTCTGGGCTTTCTATCCTGTTCCATTGATCTATTTTTCTGTTCTTGTGCCAGTACCATACTGTCTTGATTACTCTAGCTTTGTAGTATAGTCTGAAGTCAGGGCATCTGGTTCCTCCAGCTCTGTTATTCTTTCTCAAGATTGCTTTGGCTATTCGGGGTCTTTTGTGTTTCCATAAAAATTGTGAAAATTCTTGTTCTAGTTCTGTGAAAAATGCCAGTGGTAGTTTGATAGGGATTGCATTGAATCTGTAGATTGCTTTGGGTAGTAGAGTCATTTTCACAATGTTGATTCTTCCAATCCAAGAACATGGTATATCTTTCCATCTATTTGTATCATCCTTAATTTCTTTCATCAGTGTCTTATAATTTTCTGCATACAGGTCTTTTGTCTCCTTAGGTAGGTTTATTCCTAGTTATTTTATTCTTTTTGATGCAATGGTAAATGGGAGTGTTTTCTTGATTTCACTTTCAGATTGTTCATCATTAGTGTATAGGAATGCCAGAGATTTCTGTGCATTAATTTTGTATCCTGCTACTTTACCAAATTCATTGATTTTCTCTAGTAGTTTTCTGGTAGCATCTTTAGGATTCTCTATGTATAGTATCATGTCATCTGCAAACAGTGACAGCTTTATCTCTTCTTTTCCAATTTGGATTCCTTTTATTTCTTTTTCTTGTCTGATTGCTGTGGCTAAAACTTCCAAAACTATGTTGAATAAGAGTGGTGAGAGTGGGCAACCTTGTCTTGTTCCTGATCTTAGTGGAAATGCTTTCAGTATTTCACCATTGAGAGTGATGTTGGCTGTGGGTTTGTCATATATGGCCTTTATTATGTTGAGGAGAGTTCCTTCTATGCCTACTTTCTGCAGAGTTTTTAATCATAATTGGGTGTTGAATTTTGTTGAAAGCCTTCTCTGCATCTATTGAGATGATTATATGTTTTTTCTCCTTCAATTTGGTAATATGGTGTATCACGTTGATTGATTTGCATATATTGAAGAATCCTTGCATTCCTGGGATAAACCCCACTTGATCATAGAGTATGATCCTCTTAATGTGCCGATGGATTCTGTTTGCTAGTATTTTGTTGAGGATTTTTGCGTGTATGTCCATCAGTGATATTGGCCTGTAGTTTTCGTTTTTTGTGACATCTTTGTCTGATTTTGATATCAGAGTGATGGTGGCCTCGTAGAATGAGTTTGAGAGTGTTCCTCCGTCTGCTATATTTTGGAAGAGTTTGAGAAGGATAGGTGTTAGCTCTTCTCTAAATGTTTGATAGAATTCGCCTGTGAAGCCATCTGGTCCTGGGCTTTTGTTTGTTGGAAGATTTTTAATCACAGTTTCAATTTCAGTGCTTGTGATTGGTCTGTTCGTATTTTCTATTTCTTCCTGGTTCAGTCTTGGAATGTTGTGCATTTCTAAGAATTTGTCCATTTCTTCCAGGTTGTCTATTTTATTCGCATATAGTTGCTTGTGGTAATCTCTCATGATCCTTTGTATTTCTGCAGTGTCAGTTGTTACTTCTCCTTTTTCATTTCTAATTCTATTGATTTGAGTCTTCTCTCTGTTTTTTCTTGATGAGTCTGGCTAATGGTTTATCAATTTTGTTTATCTTCTCAAAGAACCAGCGTTTAGTTTTATTGATCTTTGCTATCATTTCCTTTATTTCTTTTTCATTTATTTCTGATCTGATCTTTATGGTTTCTTTCCTTCTGCTAACTTTGGGTTCTTTTTGTTCTTCTTTCTTGAATTGGTGTAGGTGTAAGGTTAGGTTGTTTATTTGAGATGTTTCTTGTTTCTTAAGGTAGGATTGTATTGGTATAAACTTCCCTTTTAGAACTGCTTTTGCTGCATCCCATAGGTTCTGGGTCATTGTATTTTCATTGTATTTTTTGATTACTTCAGTGATCTCTTGGTTATTAAGTAGTGTGTTGTTTAGCCTCCACGTGTTTGTATTTCTTACAGATTTTTTCCTGTAAATGATACCTCTTCTCATAGCGTTGTGGTCAGAAAAGATACTTGATACAATTTCAATTTTCTTAAATTTACCAAGGCTTGATCTGTGACCCAAGATATGATCTATCCTGGAGAATCTTCCATGAGCACTTGAGAAAAATGTGTATTCTGTTGTTTTTGGATGGAATGTTTTATAATTATCAATTAAGTCCATCTTGTTTAATGTATCAATTAAAGCTTGTGTTTTCTTATTTATTTTCATTTTGGATGATCTGTCCATTGGTGAAAGTTGGGTGTTAAAATCCCCTACTATGATTGTGCTACTGTCGATTTCCCCTTTATGGCTGTTAGTATTTGCCTTATGTATTGAAGTGCTCCTATGTTGGGCGCATAAATATTTACAGTTGTTATATCTTCTTCTTGGATTGATCCCTTGGTCATTATGTAGTGTCCTTCTTTGTCTCTTGTAATAGTCTTTGTTTTAAAGTCTATTTTGTCTGATATGAGAATTGCTATCCCACATTTCGTTTGATTTTCATTTGCATGGAATATCTTTTTCCATCCCCTCACTTTCAGTCTGTATGTGTCTCTAGGTCTGAAGTGGGTCTCTTGTAGACAGCATATATACGGGTCTTGTTTTAGTATCCATTCAGCCAGTCTCTGTCTTTTGGTTGGAGAATTTAATCCATTTACATTTAAGGTAATTATCGATATGTATGTTCCTATTACCATTTTCTTAATTGTTTTGGGTTTATTATTGTAGGTCTTTTCCTTCTCTTGTGTTTCCTGCCTAGAGAAGTTCCATTAGCATTTGTTTTAAAGCTGGTTTGGTCATGCTGAATTCTCTTGGCTTTAGCTTGTCTGTAAAGCTTTTAATTTCTCCGTCAAATCTGAATGAGATCTTTGCTGCCTAGAGTTATCTTGGTTGTAGATTTCTCTCCTTCGTTACTTTAAATATATCCTGCCAGTCACTTCTGGCTTGCAGAGTTTCTGCTGAAAGATCAGCTGTTAACCTTATGGGTATTCCCTTGTGTGTTATTTGTTGTTTTTCCCTTGCTGCTTTTAATATGTTTTCTTTGTATTTAATTTTTGATAGTTTGATTAATATGTGTCTTGGTGTGTTTCTCCTTGGATTTATCCTGTATGGGACTCTCTGTGCTTCTTGGACTTGATTAACTATTTCCTTTCCCATATTAGGGAAGTTTTCAACTATAATCTCTTAAATATTTTCTCAGTCCCTTTGTTTTTCTCTTCTTCTGGGACCCATATAATTCGAATATTGGTGTGTTTAATGTTGTTCTAGAGGTCTCTGAGACTGTCCTCAATTCCTTTTATTCTTTTTTCTTTATTCTGTTCTGCAGTAGTTATTTCCACTATTTTATCTTCCAGGTCACTTATCCGTTTTTCGCCTCAGTTATTCTGCTATTGATCCATTATAGAGAATTTTAAAATTCATTTATTGTGTTGTACATCACTGTTTGTTTGCTCTTTAGTTCTTCTAGGTCCTTGTTAAACGTTTCTTGTATTTTATCCTTTCTATTTCCTAGGTCTTGGATCATCTTTACTATCATTATTCTGAATTCTTTTTCAGGTAGACTGCCTATTTCCTCTTCATTTGTTAGGTGTGGTGGGTTTTTGCCTTGCTCATTAATCTGCTGTGTGTTTCTCTGTCTTCTCATTTTGCTTAACTTACTGTGTTGGGGGTCTCTTTTTCTCAGTCTGCAAATACATAGTTTCCGTTGTTTTTGGTGTCTGTCCCCAGTGGCTAAGCTTGGTTCAGTGGGTTGTGTAGGCTTCCTGGTGGAGGGGACTAGTGCCTGTGTTGTGGTTGATGAAGCTGGATCTTGTGTTTCTGGTGGGCAGGTCCACATCTGGTGTTGTGTTTTGTGGTGTCTGTGGCCTTATTATGATTTTAGGCAGCCTCTCTGCTAATGGGTGGGGTTGTTTTCCTGTCTTGCTAGTCGTTTGGCATAGGGTGTCCTGCACTCTGGCTTGCTGGTTGTTGAGTGGAGCTGGGTCTTGGCATTGAGATGGAGATCTCTGGTAGATTTTCGCCGTTTGATATTACATGGAGCTGGGAGGTCTGTTGTGGACCAGTGTCCTGAACTTGGCTCTCTCACCTCAGTGGTAGAGCCCTGATGCCTGGCTGGAGCACTGACAGCCTGTCCTCCATATGGCTCAGAATACAAGGTAGAGAAAAAAGAAAGAAAGAAGAAGATAAAATAAATTAAATTAAAATAAAATAAAGTGATTAAAATAAAACTTAAAAATAATTTTTAAGAAAAAAATTTTTTAAGTAAAAAAAAAAATAGAAAAGAAAAACCAAAAAAAAAAACCGGACAGACAGAACCCTAGTACAAATGGTAAAAGCAAAGCTATACAGACAAAATCTCACACAGAAGCATACACATACACACTCACAAAAAGATAAAAGCTAAAAAAATATATATATCGTTGTTCCCAAAGTCCACCTCCTCAATATGGGATGATTCGTTGTCTATTCAGGTATTCCACAGATGCAGAGTACATGAAGTTGATTGTGGACTTTTAATTCATTGCTCCTGAGGCTGCTGGGAGAAATTTCTCTTTCTCTTCTTTGTTCGCACAGCTCCTGGGGTTTAGCTTTGGATTTGGCCCCACCTCTGCGTGTAGGTCGCCTGAGGGCATCTGTTCTTCGCTCAGACAGGACAGGGTTAAAGGAACAGGTGATTTGGGGGCTCCGGCTCACTCAGGCCGGGGGGCGGGAGGGGTACGGATGTGATGTGAGCCTGGGTGGCAGAGGCCGGCGTGATGTTGCAGCAGCCTGAGGAGCGCCGTGCGTGCGTTCTCCCGGGGAAGTTGTCCCTGGACCACTGGACCCTGGCAGTGGCGGGCTGCACAGGCTCCCAGGAGGGGCGGTGCAGATAGTGACCTGTGCTTGCACACAGGCTTCTTAGTGGCTGCAGCAGCAGCCTTAGCGTCTCATGCCCGTCTCTGGGGTCTGTGCTGTTAGCCGCGGCTCGCGCCCGTCTCTGGAGTTCCTTTAAGCAGCGCTCTAAACCTCTCTCCTCGCACACCAGGAAACAAAGAGGGAAGAAAAAATCTCTTGCCTCTTTGGCAGCTCCAGACTTTTCCCGGACTCCCTCCTGGCTAACTGCGGCCCACTAGCCCCCTTCAGGCTGTGTTCACACCGCCAACCCCAGTCCTCTCCCTGCGCTCCGACCGAAGCCCGAGCCTCAGCTCCCAGCCCTGCCCGCCCCGGCGGGTGAGCAGACAAGCCTCTCGGGCTGGTGAGAGCTGGTCAGCATTGATCCTCTGTGCGGGAATCTCTCCGCTTTGCCCTCCGCACCCCTGTTACTGTGCTCTCCTCCGCGGCTTCGAAGGTTTCCCCCTCCGGCACCCACAGTCTCTGCCCGCGAAGGGGCTTCCTAGTGTGTGGAAACCTTTCCTCCTTCACAGCTCCCTCCCACTGGTGCAGGTCCTGTCCCTATTCTTTTGTCTCTTTTTTTTTCTTTTTCTTTTTTTGCTCTACCCAGGTACGTGGGGGAGTTTCTTGCCTTTTGGGAGGTCTGAGGTCTTCTGCCAGTGTTTAGTAGGTGTTCTGTAGGAGTTGTTCCACATGCAGACGTATTTCTGATGTATTTGTGGGGAGGTAGGTGATCTCCGCGTCTTACTCTTCTGCCATGTTGAAGCTCCTCCGCCCCACATCTTCTTTATCCATTCAACTGTTGATGGACATTTAGGTTGCTTCCACAGACATTCATCTTTAATGACAGGAAGAACACAAGGATGACTCCATTACCACTTCTATTTAATATTTGTATTGGAGGCCCTAGCCAGTGTTATAAGACAAGGAAAACTAAATGTGAAGTAATGGGAGATCTGGAGGCATTGACCATGTGAAGTAAACTAATACCCTGCAGGGCACTCTTGTTTCTGCATTTCATTGCCTCCCTTATTTCTTCTTCTAGATAACTGCTACTATTTTTTCAGGAATGTGTCCATCCAAGTTGAAGTTAATTCTTCCCCTGAGGCTATTAATGTCATTACTGGAAAACATTACTGGTAACATTACTGACTTGGTGTTTCTTAGTTCCCTCTGTAGGATGAACGGTCTTTTCCACAGCCTGCATCTGGAACACCCAGGCTTGGAGCAGAATAGAGGGTGCCATACTGTAGCACTCTGGAGACATCAGATACTAAGAGTCCCCTCCTCTAGGAAACAGTTCAGAAATTTGGAAATTTACAGCCTGAGGTAGGGACTTCAAAAAGTCATTTCTGGTGCACTCCTTTTCTATTATCTATTCTGGGTCTCACAGAGAATTACCTTTTCACTAATTTCAAAAAATGCTTTATTTATTTGCCTTCTTTTTACTCCAGAATATTCTGCCCACCACTCTGTACTGTCCAAGGGTATCCTGTAGGAATCCTTCAAACTCAGCCCATCCCAGCACTGACATTTGATAGTCAACATCACATCCGTCCCCATAAACCAAACTTTCAACAGTTATAGCTACTGTCTCATAAAGCAGCTGGCTCCAATTCCAGGGAAATCAATTGATCCACAAGGCAGACGGGAGTCTTCCAAGGAACGCCCAAATGCAATAGGTACGATTTGATCAATTACAGTCACGTGTTTTTTATTTTCCCAGTTAGCTGTTCAGGCTTCCACATCCCCTATTAAGAGGAAGCCTGGTATCTCTTTCTTGAGGCTAGGGCTCACTCAGGCCAGTGAGGGTGTGGGGATCAATTCTGCTCTCATGAACAGCAGCAGTCTCTTTTGTGGTTCCTTCTCTTTGCTATAGGAGCTGATGTTGAAGGCCAGTCTGCACAATGCTGTAGATGATGCTTCTCTAGAAAGCTGCTGGGATGCCCTCTATAAAGGCCAGGCTCTGTGGTGCTCTGCGCTGGGAAACAAGTTCTGTTCTTTTTACTTCCTACTTTGATGCCCAGGCATTGTCACCCAAAGCACACAGGAAGGCTGGGCTTGGAAGAATTTCCATCACTCTTATTATCCCTGGGTCTCCTTTGTCACTGGCATGGTCTCCCCTTTTCCTCGTGGTAATTTGACTTCAGGAAACTTCCTGCCTATGGATCTGGATGGAGCCAATACATTTCTCCTGCCTCACATTTCCAGGAGATTTCTCTTCCCCAGATCAGCCAGCAGTGAGGCTGACCAGGGGTCAGAGGGCAGGCAACTCAATACCACTGACCCGCAGAGCAAAACAGAAGTGCTTCAAGATAGCTCTCTGCATTCCCTATTCTGAAAACAGGTAAACAGCTCCTGTTTCAGGCTTTAATCCATCTGGATTTGGACACTAGTGGCTGATCAATCACTCATGCCATTCTCACCTGCAGGGTGGTGGACTTCTCCAGTTCTGGGGCTCCCCAGGCTGGGAAGGGGTGGCTCTCGCTCCCTGCCAAGGAAACCCTCTCTCCTTCCTCTCCTGTTCTCTGGGGTGGGGTGCAGCTGGGGGAGCAGAGATCTCTACTGACTTTCTTTTGGATGGCCACCTTTCCCTGACCTGAGTTTTTACCACCTTCCTCTAGTGTTTCTTCCCCGGGGGAAGGAAGAGGCCCTCGTATTAACTGAGCTGAATCCTGTGGGGTGGGGAGCTCCTCAGGAGCTATCTCCTGTGTACGTTACCTTAGCCTCTGGAATGCTATAGACAGATTCACCGAGTGGGGTTAGGTCAGCATAAAATGGGCATCTTTCCCACAGGTAGGTGAGAGGATGGCCATTTTCATTTTTTTCAAGGCCTTTAGAGGTTGTCTCAGAAATAGCCCCTTCTCAGACCTTCAGAGCTTTAGAAATTCACATTGACTATTGCCATGAGTGGAACTCAAAAGTCCCAGCCAGGTGGCTTGGCCTGTATGGGGCCCTAAGCTGCTTTCTCAAATGAGATGTGTCTGTCTGTCTTTTTCCTCTTGCTATGGATCGCAGCCTACTCCCCTCCACCACCTTCTGGAACTAGCCTCAGGGACACCAGTCAGGCTGGAGGCGCTCAGCACAGAGACCTTTGTGATGGGTGGCCCCCATCCCCATGACTCAGCCTGGTCGAGTCTGCCTGGTGCACCCTTGGGCCCTGGCGCCTTCTCCAGCAGCTTCTGGAGCACAGGACCTAGCAATATCAGTCGCCTTCCCAGGTTTCTAGGAAATCCCGCTGGGGCCACATAATTCATCACAGCTGCAAGTACACATTGTGTGGCCTCTGCTTCTCCACCACAGTGGCAGAGGCTTTCTCTATGTGAAGCCCATATGGATCTTGAGGGGTTTCATGACCTCCTTCATGTCTCCTTTTCTCTTAAAATTTTCAGCCAGGTTCCCAGTCCTGTCTGGAATGATGCTTCCCTGAGGCTGTAATGTCAACTCCCATCAACCACACTCCCTCTTTGTACCTGACTGCCTCCACCAACTGCCCTGGGGTTGGGTCAGAGCCTTGGGGAGGCCTCATTCCCAGAACCCTCTGATCCAAGCACTGTGGGCCAGCTTTCTTCCAGGAAGAGTCTCAGTGTCTTAAGAAATTTAGTCTGAGGTAGAGAGCTAACAAATCATTCCTTTTTTTTTTCCTAAGGGGAAGTACTTGCCTTATTTAAAATTACTGATTTTTTTTGTAGTAACAAATTATTCTTTTTTTATTAAAAGACTTTTTATTTTATTTAAATTTTTAAAAATTTTAATTGAGGTAGAGTTGATTTAAAATGTCATGTTAATTTCTGCTGTACAATAAACTGATTCACGTATAGATAGATATATATATACATTCTTTTTTATACTCTTTTTCACTATGGTTTATCTCACGATATTGAGTATAGTTCCCTGTGCTATACAGTGGGACCTTGTTGTTTATTCCTTCTTTGTGTAATAGTTTGTATCTGCTAATCACAAACTTCCAGTCCATCCCTCCCCCACTCTCCTCCCCCTTGGCAACCCCACAAGTCTGTTCTCTCTGTCTGTGAGTCTGTTTCTGTTTTGTAGGTAGGTTCATTTGTGTCATATTTTCTTTCTCCCCCCCCCCCCACATCTTTATTGGAGTATAAATGCTTTACAATGTTGTGCTGGTTTCTGCAGTACAACAATGTGAATCAGCTATATGTATACATATATCCCCATATCCCCTCCCTCTTTTAAGCCTCCCTCCCACCATCCCTATCCCATCCCTCTAGGTCATCACAGAGCACCAAGCTGATCTCCCTGTGCTATGTAGCACCTTCCCACTAGCCATCCATTTTATATTTGGTGGTGTATATATGTCAATGTTACTCTTTCACTTCATCCCAGCTTCCCCTTCCCCCGCATGCCCTCAAGTCTGTTCTCTACCTCTGCGTCTTTATTCCTGCCCGGCCACTAGGTTCATCAGTATCACTTTTTAAAATTTCATATATATGCGTTAGCATACAGTATTTGTTTTTCTTTTTCTGACTTACTTCGCAATGTATGACAGATTCTAGGTCCATCCACTGCACTACAAATAACTCAATTTCATTCCCTTTTATGGCTGAATAATATTCCATTGTATATATGTACCACATCTTCTTTATACAATCATCTGTTAATGCACATTTAGGTTGCTTCCATGTCCTGGCTATTGTAAATGGTGCTGCAATGAACATTGTGGTACATGACTCTCTCTCTTTTTTTTTTTTAAAGCCTTTTTTTTAAAAAAACTTTATTTTTATTTATTTATTTTTGGCTGCATTGATCTTCATTGCTGCAAACGGGCTTTCTCTAGTTGCAGCAAGCGGGGCTTACTCTTCGTTGTGGTGCGCAGTCTTCTCATTGTAGTGGCTTCTCTTGTTATGGAGCATGGGCTCTAGGCACGCAGGCTTCAGTAGTTGTGGCATGTGGGCTCAGTAGCTGTGGCACGTGGGTTCTAGAGTGCAGGCTCGGTAGTTGTGGCGCGTGGGCTTAGTTGCTCCGTGGCATGTGGGATCTTCCTGGATCAAGGCTCGAACCTGTGTCCCCTGCATTGGCAGGCGGATTCTTAACCACTGTACCACCAGGGAAGTCCACATGTCTCTTTTTTTTTTTTTACATCTTTATTGGAGTATAATTGCTTTACAATAGTGTGTTAGTTTCTGCTTTATAAAAAAGTGAATCAGTTATACATATACATATGTTCCCATATCTCTTCCCTCTTGCGTCTCCCTCCCTCCCACCCTCCCTATCCCACCCCTCTAGGTGGTCACAAAGCACCAAGCTGATCTCCCTGTGCTATGTGGCTGCTTCCCACTAGCTATCTATTTTACTTTTGGTAGTGTATATATCTCGATGCCACTCTCTCACTTTATCACAGCTTACCCTACCCCCTCCCCATATCCTCAAGTTCATTCTCTAGTAGGTCTGTGTCTTTAATCCTGTCTTACCCCTGGGTTCTTCATGACATTCTTTTTTTCTTAGATTCCATATGTATGCGTTAGCATACGGTATTTGTCTTTCTCTTTCTGACTTACTTCACTCCGTATGACAGACTCTAGGTCCATCCACCTCACGACAAATAACTCAATTTTGTTTCTTTTTATGGCTGAGTAATATTCCATTGTATATATGTGTCACATCTTCTTTATCCATTCATCCAATGATGGACACTTAGGTGGTTTCCATCTCCTGGCTATTGTAAATAGAGCTGCAATGAACATCTTGGTACATGACTCTTTTTGAATTATGGTTTTCTCAGGGTATATGCTCAGTAGTGGGATTGCTGGGTCATATGGTAGTCCCATTTGTAGTTTATTAAGGAACTTCCATACTGTTCTCCATAGTGGCTGTACCAATTCACATTCCCACCAGCAGTGCAGGAGTTTTCCCATTTCTGCACATCCTCTCCAGCACTTACTGTTTCTAGATTTTTTGATGATGGCCATTCTGACCGGTGTGAGATGATATCTCATTGCAGTTTTGATTTGCATTTTTCTAATGATTAATGATGTTGAGCATTCTTTCATGTTTTTGTTGGCAGTCTGTATATCTTCTTTGGAGAAATGTCTATTTAGGTCTTCCACCCATTTTTGGATTGGGTTGTTTGATTTTTTGTTATTGAGCTGCATGTGCTGCTTGTAAATTTTGGAGATTAATCCTTTGTCAGTTGCTTCATTTGCAAATATTTTCTTCCATTCTGAGGGTTGTCTTTTGGTCTTGTTTATGGTTTCCTTTGCTGTGCAAAAGCTTTGAAGTTTCATTAGGTTCCATTTGTTTAATTTTGTTTTTATTTCCATTTCTGTAGGAGGTGGGTCAAAAAGGATCTTGTTGTGATTTATGTCATAGAGTGTTCTGCCTATGTTTTCCTCTAAGAGTTTGATAGTTTCTGGCCTTACATTTAGGTCTTTAATACATTTGAACTTATTTTTGTGTATGGCGTTTGGGACTGTTCTAATTTCATACTTTTACATGCACCTGTCCAGTTTTCCCAGCACCACTTATTGAAGAGGCTGTTCTTTCTCCACTGTACGTTCCTGCCTCCTTAATCAAAGATAAGGTGACCATATGTGCGTGGGTTTATCTCTGGGCTTTCGATCCTCTTCCATTGATCTATCTTTCTGTTTTTCTGCCAGTACCATACTGTCTTCATTACTCTAGCTTTGTAGTATTTTCTGAAGTCAGACAGCCTGATTCCTCCAGCTCCGTTTTTCATTCTCAAGATTGCTTTGGCTATTCAGGGTCTTTTGTGTTTCCATACAAATTGTGAAATTTTGTGTTCTAGTTCTGTGAAAAATGCCAGTGGTAGTTTGATAGGGATTGCATTGAATCTGTAGATTGCTTTGGGTAGTAGAGTCATTTTCACAATGTTGATTCTTCCAATCCAAGAACATGGTATATGTCCCCATCTATTTTTATTATCTTTAATTTCTTTCATCAGTGTCTTATAATTTTCTGCCTACAGGTCTTTTGTCTCCTTAGGAACGTTTATTCCTAGATATTTTATTCTTTTTGATGCAATGGTAAATGGGAGTGTTTTCTTGATTTCACTTTCAGATTTTTCATCATTAGTGTATAGGAATGCCAGAGATCTCTGTGCATTAATTTTGTATCCTGCTACTTTATCAACTTCATTGAGTAGCTCTAGTAGTTTTCTGGTAGCAGCTTTAGGATTCTCTATGTATAGTATCATGTCATCTGCAAACAGTGACAGCTTTACTTTTTCTTTTCCAATTTGGATTCCTTTTATTTCCTTTTCTTCTCTGATAGATGTGGCTAAAACTTCCAAAACTATGTTGAATAAAGAGTAGTGACTGTGGGCAACCTTCTCTTGTTCCTGATCTGAATGGAAATGCTTTCAGTTTTTCACCATTGTGGACGATGTTGGCTGTGGGTTTGTCATAAATGGCCTTTATTATGTTGAGGAAAGTTCCCTCTATGCCTACTTTCTGCAGAGTTTTTATCATAAATGGGTGTTGAATTTTGTCAAAAGATTTCTCTGCATCTATTGAGATGACCATATGGTTTTTCTCCTTCAGTTTGTTCATATGGTGTATCACATTGATTGATTTGCATATATTGAAGAATCCTTGCATTCTTGGAATAAACCCCACTTGATCATGGTGTGTGATCTTCTTAATGTGCTGTTGGATTCTGTTTGTTAGTATTTTGTTGAGGATTTTTGCATGTATGTTCATCAGTGATATTGGCCTGTAGTTTTCTTTCTTTGTCACATCCTGGTCTAGTTTTGGTATCAGGGTGATGGTGGCCTCTTGGAATGAGTTTGGGAGTGTTCCTTCCTCTGCTGTATTTTGGAAGAGTTTGAGAAGGATAGGTGTTAGCTCTTCTCTAAATGTTTGATAGAATTCGCCTGTGAAGCCATCTGGTCTTGGGCTTTTGTTTGTTGGAAGATTTTTAATCACAGTTTGAATTTCAGTGCTTGTGATTGGTCTGTTCATATATTCTATTTCTTCCTGATTCAGTCTTGGCAGGTTGTGTATTTGTAAGAATTTGTCCATTTCTTCCAGGTTGTCCATTTTATTGGCATAGAGTTGCTTGTAGTAATCTCTCATGATCTTTTGTATTTCTGCAGTGTCAGTTGTTACTTCACCTTTTTCATTTCTAATTCTATTGATTTGAGTCTTGTCCCTTTTTTTCCTGGTGAGTCTGGCTAATGGTTTATCAATTTTGTTTATCTTCTCAAAGAACAAGCTTTTGGTTTTATTGATCTTTGCTATCGTTTCCTTCATTTCTTTTTCATTTATTTCCGATCTGATCTTTACACTTTCTTTCCTTCTGATAATTTGGTGTTTTTCTGTTCTTCTTTCTCTAATTGCATTAGGTGCAAAGTTAGGTTGTTTATTTGAGATGTTTCCTGTTTCTTAAGGTAGGAATGTATTGCTATAAATGTCTCCATTGTCATTTGTTTCTAGGTATTTTTTTATTTCCTCTTTGATTTCTTCAGTGATCTCTTCATTATTAAGTAGTGTATTGTTTAGCCTCCATGTGTATGTGCTTGTATTTTTTACAGATCTTTTCCTGTAATTGATATCTAGTCTCATAGAACTGTGGTCAGAAAAGATACTTGATACAATTTCAATTTTCTTAATTTTACCAAGGCTTGATTTGTGACCCAAGATATGATCTATCCTGGAGAATATTCCATGAGCACTTGAGAAAAATGTGTATTCTGTTGTTTTTTGATGGAATGTGTCCTATAAATATCAATTAAGTACATCTTGTTTAATGTATCATTTAAAACTTGTGTTTCCTTATTTATTTTCATTTTGGATGATCTGTGCATTGGTGAAAGTGGGGTGTTAACGTCCCCTAGTATGAATGTGTTACCGTCGATTTCCCCTTTTATGGCTGTTAGTATTTGCCTTATGTTATTGAGGTGCTCCTATGTTGGGTGCATAAATATTTACAATTGTTATATCTTCTTGTTGGATTGATCCCTTGATAATTATGTAGTGTCCTTGTCTCTTGTGATAGTCTTTATTTTAAAGTCTATTTTGTCTGATATGAGAATTGCTACTCCAGCTTTCTTTTGGTTTCTATTTACATGGAATACCTTTTTGCATCCCCTCACTTTCAGTCTGTATGTGTCTCTAGGTCTGAAGTTGGTCTCTTGTAGACAGCATATATATGGGTCTTGCTTTTGTATCCATTCAGCCAATCTGTGTCTTTTGGTGGGAGCATTTAATCCATTTACATTTAAGGTAATTATCGATAAGTATGTTTCTGTTCCCATTTTCTTAATTGTTTTGGGTTTGTTATTGTAGGTTTTTTCCTTCTCTTGTGTTTCTTGCCTAGAGAAGATCCATTCGCATTTGTTGTAAAGCTGGTTTGGTGGTGCTGAACTCTCTCAGCTTTTGCTTGTCTGTAAAGGTTTTAATTTCTCCATCAAATCTGAATGAGATGCTTGCTGAGTAGAGTAATCTTGGTTGTAGGTTTTTCTCCTTCATCACTTTAAATATGTCCTGCCACTCCCTTCTGGCTTGCAGAGTTTCTGCTGAAAGATTAGCTGTTAACCTTATGGGAATACCCTTGTGTGTTATTTGTTATTTTTCCCTTGCAGCTATTAATATGTTTTCTTTGTATTTAATTTCTGACAGTTTGATAAGTTTGTGTCTTGGCATGTTTGTCCTTGGATTTATCCTGTATGGGGCTCTCCGGGCTTCCTGGACTTGATTAACTATTTCCTTTCACATATTAGGGAATTTTTCAACTATAACCTCTTCAAATATTTTCTCAGTCATTTCTTTTTCTCTTCTTCTTCTGGAACCCCTATAATTCCAATGTTGGTGCATTTAATGTTGTTCCAGAGGTCTCTGAGACTGTCCTCAGTTCTTTTCATTCTTTTTTCTTTATTCTGCTCTACAGTAGTTATTTCCACTATTTTATCTTCCAGGTCACTTATCCGTTCTTCTGCTTCAGTTATTCTGCTATTGATCCCTTTTAAAGTATTTTTAATTTCATTTATTTTGTTGTTCATCTTTGCTTGTTTCATCTTCAGTTCTTCTAGGTCCCTGTTAAATGTTTCTTACATTTTGTCTACTCTATTTCCAAGATTTTGGATCATCTTTACTATCATTATTCTGAATTCTTTTTCAGGTACACTGCCTATTTCCTCTTCATTTGTTAGGTCTGGTGGGTTTTTATCTTGCTCCTTCATCTGCGGTGTGTTTTTTGTCTTCTCATTTTGTTTATCTTACTGTGTTTGTGGTCTCCTTTTTGCAGGCTGTGGGTTCGTAGTTCCCGTTCTTCTTGGTGTCTGTCCCCAGTGGCTAAATTTGGTTCAGTGGGTTGTGTAGGCTTCCTGGTGGGGGAGATTAGTGCCTGTGTTCCAGTGGATGAGGCTGGATCTTGTCTTTGTGGTGTGCCGGTCCACATCTGGTGGTGTGTTTTTGGGTGTTTGTGGCCTTATTATGATTTTAGGCAGCCCCTCTGCTAATGGGTGGGGTTGTGTTCTTGTCTTGCTAGTTGTTTGGCATAGTATGTCCAGCACTGTCGCTTGCTGGTCGTTGAGTGAAGCTGGGTCTCGGTGTTGAGATGGAGATCTCTGGTAGATTTTTGCCATTTGATATTACGTGGAGCTGGGAGGTCTCTTGTAGACCAGTGTCCTGAAGTTGGCTCTCCCACCTCAGAGGCACAGCACTGACTCCTGGCTGCAGCATCAAGGGCCTTTCATCCCCATGACTCAGAATAAAAGGGAGAAAAATTAGAAAGAAAGAAAGACAGAGGATAAAAAGAATAAAATAAAGTAAGATAAAATATAATAAAGTTATTAAAATAAAAAATAATTATTAAGAATAAATTTTTTTAAAAAGTAAAAACAAAACAAAACAAACAAAAAATGGACAGATAGAACCCTTGGACAAATGGTGAAAGCAAGGCTATACAGACAAAATCTCACACAGAAGCATACACAGAGACACTCACGAAAAGGGGAAAAGGGGAAAAAATAATAAATCTTGCTCTCAAAGTCCACCTCCTCAATTTGGGATGATTCGTTGTCTATTCAGGTATTCCACAGATGCAGGGTACATCAAGTTGATTGTGGAGCTTTAATCCACATCCTCTGAGGCTGCTGGGAGACATTTCCCTTTCTCTTTGTTCGCACAGCTCCCGGGGCTCAGCTTTGGATTTGGCCCTGCCTCTGTGTGTAGGTCGCCGAAGGGCGTTAGTTCTTCACTCAGACAGGACGGGGTTAAAGGAGCCGCTGATTCGGGGGCTCTGGCTCACTCAGGCCAGCGGGAGGGAGGGGGACGATACGGGGCGAGACTGCCGCGGCAGAGGCCAGCGGGAAGTTACACCAGCCTGAGGCGCGCCGTGCGTTCTCCCGTGGAAGTTGTCCCTGCATTTCGGGACCCTGGCAGTGGCGGGCTGCACAGGCTCCCCGGAAGCGGGGTGTCGATAGTGACCTGTGCTCACACACAGGGTTCTTGGTGGCGGCAGTAGCAGCCTTAGTGTCTCATGCCCGTCTCCGGGGTCTGCACTGTTAGACGCGGCTCACGCCTGTGTCTGGAGCTCCTTTTTTTTTTTAAACATCTTTATTGGAGTATAATTGCTTTACAATGGTGTGTTAGTTTCTGCTTTACAACAAAATGAATCAGTTTAAGCAGTGCTCTTAATCCCCTGTCCTCCCGCACCAGGAAACAAAGAAGGAAGAAAAAGTCTCTTGCCTCTTTGGCAGCTCCAGACTTTTCCCCGGACTCCCTCCCACCTAGCCATGGTGCACTAACCCCCTGCAGGCTGTGTTCACACCGCCAACCCCAGTCCTGTGCCGGTGCTCCGACCGAAGCCCGAGCCTCAGCTCCCAGCCCCGCCTGCCCCGGCGGGTGAGCAGACAAGTCTCTCGGGCTGGTGAGTGCTGGTCTGCACCAATCCCTGTGCGGGAATCTGTCCGCTTTGACCCCCGCACCCCTGTTGCTGCACTCTCCTCCGTGGCTTCGAAGCTTTCCCCCTCCGCCACCCGCAGTCTCCGCCTGCGAAGGGGCTTCCTAGTGCGTGGAAACCTTTCCTCCTTCATAGCTCCCTCCCACTGGTGTCTCTGTTTATTCTTATCCTTTTGTCTCTGTTTATTCTTTTTTCTTTTTCCGCACCCAGGTACGTGGGAACTTTCTTGCCTTTTGGGAGGTCTGAGGTCTTCTGCCAGCGTTCATTAGGTGTTCTGTAGGAGTTGTTCACGTGTAGGTGTATTTCTGGTGTATCTGTGGTGAGGAAGGTGATCTCTGCGTCTTACTCTTCCGCCATCTTTCAAGTGAGTCTCCACATGCCTCTTTCTGAATTATCGTTTTCTCAGGGTTTATGCCCAGTAGTGGCATTTCTGGGTCATATGTAGTTAGTTGTCTTTTTAGTTTTTTAAGGAACCTCCATACTGTTCTCCATATTGGCTGTATCAATTTACATTCCCACCAATGGTGAAGTAGGGTTCCCGTTTCTCCACACCCTCTCCAGCATTTATTATTTGTAGATTTTTTGATGATGGCCATCTTGACCAGTGTGAGGTGATACCTTATTGTAGTTTTGATGTGCATTTCTCTAATGATCAGTGATGTTGAGTGTCTTTTCATGCATTTGTTGCCCATCTGTATGTCTACTATGGAGAAATGTCTATTTAGGTCTTCTGCCCATTTTTGCACTGGTTTTTTTGTTTTTGTGATATTAAGCTGCATGAGTTGCTTGTATATTTTGGAGATTAATCCTTTGTCAGGTGCTTCACTTGCAAATATTTCCTCCCATGCTGAGGGTTGTCTTTTGGTCTTGTTTATGGTTTCCTTTGCTGTGCAAAAGCTTTTAAATTTCATTAGGTCCCATTTGTTTATTTTTGTTTTTATTTCCCTTACACTAGGAGGTGGGTGGGTCAAAAAGGATCTTGCTGTGATTTATGTCATAGAGTGTTCTGCCTATGTTTTCCTCTAAGAGTTTGATAGTGTCTGGCCTTACATTTAGGTTGCTAATCCATTTTGAGTTTATTTTTGTGTATGGTGTTAGGGTGTGTTCTAATTTCATTCTTTTACAAGTAGTTGTCCATTTTTCTCAGCACCGCTTATTGAAGAGGCTGTTTTTTCTCCATTGTATATTCTTGCCTCCTTAATCAAAGATAAGGTGACCCTATGTGCGTGGGTTTATCTCTGGGTTTTCTATCTTGTTCCATTGGTCTATCTTTCTGTTTTTGTGCCAGTACCATACTGTATTGATTACTGTAGCTTTGTAGTATAGTCTGAAGTCAGGGAGCCTGATTCCTCCAGCTCCGTTTTCCTTTCTCAAGATTGCTTTGGCTATTTGGGGTCTTTTGTGTTTCCATACAAATTGTAAAATTTCTTTTTCTAGTTCTGTGAAAAATGCCGTCGGTAATTTGATAGGGATTGCATTGAACCTGTAGATTGCTTTAGGTAGTATAGTTATTTTCACAATATTGTGTCTTCTAATCCAAGAACATGGTATATGTCTCCATCTGTTTATGTTAATTTTGATTTCTTTCATCCGTGTTTTATAGTTTTGTGAGTAAAAGTCTTTTGCCTCCTTAGGTAGGGTTTATTCCTAGGTATTCTTTTTGTTGTGATGGTAAATGGGATTGTTTCTTAATTTCTCTTTCTGATCTTTTGCTGTTAGTGTGTAAGTATGCAAGAGATTTCTGTGCATTAATTTTGTATCTTGTAACTTCACCAAATTCATTGATTAGTTCTGGTAGTTTTCTGGTGGCATCTTTAGGATTTTCTCTGTACAGTATCATGTTATCTGCAAACAGTGACAGTTTTACTTCTTCTTTTCCAATTTGTATTCCTTTATTTCTTTTTCTTCTCTGATTGCTGTGGCTAAGACTTCCAAAACTATGTTGAATAATAGTGGTGAGAGTAGACATCCTTGTCTTGTTCCTGATCTTAGAGGAAATGCTTTCAGTTTTCACCATTGAGAATGATTTTTGCTGTGAGTTTGTCATATATGGCTTTTATTATGTTGAGGTAGGTTCGCTCTGTGCCCACTTTCTGGAGGATTTTTATTATCAGTGGGTGTTGAATTTTGTCAAAAGCTTTTTGTGTATTTATTGAGATGATCATATGGTTTTTATTCTTTAATTTGTTAATATGGTGTATCATATTGATTGTTTTGTGTATATTGAAGAATCCTTGCATCCCTGAGATAAATCCCACTTGATCATGGTGTATGATCCTTTTAATGTGTTGTTGGATTCTGTTTGCTAGTATTTTGTTGAGGATTTTTGTGTCTATGTTCATTAGTGATATTGGTCTATAATTTTCTTTTTTTGTGACATCTTTGTCTGGTTTTGGTATCAGGGTGATGGTGGCCTCATAGAATGAGTTTGGGAGTGTTCCTCCCTCTGCTATATTTTGGAAGAGTTTGAGAAGGACACGTGTTAACTCTTCTCTAAATGTTTGATAGAATTCACCTGTGAAGCCATCTGGTCCTGGATTTTTGTTTGTTGGAAGATTTTTAATCAAATCAAATTTTTTTTCAAAAAATTAAATATTTGTAATTTCATTACTTGTGACTGGTTTGTTCATATTTTCTATTTCTTCCTGGTTCAGTCTTGGAAGGTTGTGCTTTTCCAAGAATTTGTCCATTTCTTTCAGGTTGTCCATTTTATTGGCATATAGTTGCTTGTAGTAGTCTCTTATGAGCATTTGTATTTCTGTGGTGTCAATTGTAATCTCTCCTTTTTCATTTCTGAATTTATTGATTTGCATCCTCTCCCTTTTTTTCTTGATGAGTCTGGTTAAAGGTTATTCAGTTTTGTTTATCTTCTCAGAAAACCAGCTTTTAGTTTTATTGATCTTTGCTATTGTTTTCTTGTTTCTATTTTATTTATTTCTGCTGTGATCTTCATGATTTATTTCCTTATACTAATCTTGCGTTTTCTTTGTTTTTCTTTTTCTAGTTGCTTTAGGTGTAAGGTTAGATTGTTTATTTGAGATTTTTCTTGTTTCTTGAGGTGAGCTTGAATTGTTATGAACTTCCCTCTTAGAACTGCTTTTGATGCATCCCATAGGTTTTGGATCATCGTGTTTTTGTTGTCATTTGTTTCTAGGTATTCTTTGATTTCCTCTTTGCTTTCTTCAGTGATCTCTTGGTTATTTAGCAGTGCACTGTTTAGCCTCCATGTATTTGTGTTTTTTACTGTTTTTTTTTTCTGTAATTGATTTCTAATCTCATAATGTTGTGGTTGGAAAGGATACTTGATACGATTTCAATATTCTTAAATTTTCCAAGATTTGATTTGTGACCCAAAATGTGATCTATTCTAGAGAACGTTCCATGTGCACTTGAGAAGAAAGTGTATTCTTCTGCTTTCAAGTGGAATGTCCTAAAGATATCAATTAAGTCTATCTGGTCTATTGTGTCATTTAAAGCTTGTGTTTCCTTATTTATTTTCTGTCTCAATGATCTGTCTATTGGTGAAAGTGGGGTGTTAAAGTCCCCCACTATTATTGTGTTACTGTCGATTTCTCCTTTTATGGCTGTTAACATTTGCCTTATGTATTGAGGTGATCCTATGTTGGGTGCATAAATATTTAAAATTGTTATGTTTTCTTCTTGGATCGATCCCTTGATCATTATATAATGTCCTTCCTTGTGTCTTGTAACAGTCTTTATTTTAAAGTCTATTTTATCTGATATGAGTGTTGCTACTCCAGCTTTCTTGTGATTTCCATTTGCATGGAATATATTTTTCCACCCCCACACTTTCAGTCTGTATGTGTCCCTAGGTCTGAAGTGGGTCTCTTGTAGTCAACATATATAAGGGTCTTGTTTTTGTATCCATTCAGCCAGTCTCTGTCTTTTGGTTGGAGCCTTTAATTCATTTACATTCAAGGGAATTATTGATATGTATCTTCTTATTACGATTTTCTTAAATGATTTGTGTTTGTTTTTGTGGATCTTTTTCTTCTCTTGTGTTTCCCACTTAGAGAAGTTCCTTTAGCATTTGTTGTAAAGCTGGTTTGGTGGTGCTGAATTCTTGTAGCTTTTGCTTGTCTGTAAAGCTTTTGAATTCTCCATGAAATGAGCTGAGCTCCTTGTTGGGTAAAGTAACCTTGGTTGCAGGTTTTTCCCTTTCATCACTTTAAATATGTCCTGCCACTACCTTCTGGCTTGTAGAGTTTCTGCTGAATGATCAGTTGTTAACCTTATGGGGATTTTCTTGTATGTTATTTGTTGATTTTCCCTTGCTGCTTTAATATTTTTTCTTGTATTTAATTTTTGATGGTTTGATTAATATGTGTCTTGGCATGTTTCTCTTTGGGTTTATCCTGTATGGGACTCTCTGTGCTTCCTGGAGTTGATTGACTATTTCTTTTCCCATGTTAGGGAAGTTTTCATCTATAATCTCTTCAAATATTTTCTCAGACCGTTTCTTTTTGTCTTCTTCTGGGACCCCTATAATTCGAATGTTGGTGCATTTAATGTTGTCCCAGAGGTCTCTGATTCTGTCCTCAATTCTTTTCATTCTTTTTTCTTTATTCTGCTCCCTGGCAGTTATTTCCACTATTTTATCTTCCAGCTCACTTATCCGTTCTTCTGCCTCACTTATCCTGCTATTGATTCCTTCTAGAGTAGTTTTAATTTCAGTTATTGTGTTGTTCATCATTGTTTGTTTTCTCCTTAGTTCTTCTAGATCCTAGTTGAATGTTTCTTGTATATTCTCCATTCTATTTCCGAGATTTTGGATCAACTTTACTATCATTACTCTGAATTTTTTTCAGGTAGGTTGCCTATTTTGTCTTCATTTATTTGCTCTTGTAGGTTTTTACCTTTCTCCTTTGTCTGTAACATATTTTTTTGTCATTTCATTTTTTTTTAATGGGTGGGGCTGTATTTCTGTCTTAATCATAGTTTGGCCTGAGGCATCCAGCACTGGAGTTTGTAGGCAGTTGGATAGAGCCGGGTCTTGGTGCTGAGATGAGGACCTCCGGGAGGCCTCACTTTGATTAATATTCCCTGGGGTCTGAGGTTCTCTGTTAATCCAGTGGTTTGGACTCAGAGCTCCCACCACAGGAGCTTGGGCCCAACCTCTGGCCTGGGAACCAAGATCCCGCAAGCTGTGTGGCATGGCAAAAAAAAGAAAAAAAAAAGGAGTAATACAGTAACAAAGGATAAAAAACAAAATAAAAATAGGTAAAAAATATATTAGCAAAAATAAAAATATAATTGAAACAACTGCAACAAGGTAAAAATAAAACCACAACAGAATAAAGAAAAAAAAGGGGGGGCGGAACAAGCCAAAATGAGCAGAACAATAACAAAGTATAAGGAATAAAATAAAATTAGAAAAATAAAAGATTTATTAGGATAAATAAAAATATAAATGAATTAACAACAATGAATCAACAAGGTAAAACAGAGCCCCAATCTGAAAGAGGAAAAACGGAAAAAAAAAAAAAAAGCCTTGGCTATTGGGGCAGAGTTTAGGCAGGGGTGGAATTTAGGCAGGGGTGGGGTTTAGGATGGGTGGGACCTGGGGGGGTGGGGGGGTGGTGTTTGAGTGTGGGGCGGGGCCTAGGCTCAGGACCCACTTAGCCAGAAAAGGCTCTGGGGGCGGGGCCTAGGCAGGTGATTTTCAAGCGTCGGGTGGGCGGGGCCTCTGCTTAGGACCTGCGGGGGAAGGGGAGAGGCAGCACATGGAAAGGAGGGCCTCTGGATTGTGGAGTTCCGGAGTTTGGAGGTAAGGGCCTGGTTGAGGGCATGTGGATGGGGTTTAGGCCCAGTGTGGTTGGAGGGGGTCTCAGAGGGAGTCTCCGAGTGTAGAGGTAGGGCCCTGGTGGGGCTGTAGGGGCGGGGCTTGGGCTCTGCATGGCAGCAGGGAACCTCCGAGGGCAGAGGATTAGGCCTGGGAGCCCAACGGGCTCCCCAGGTCCCTAAGTGGACAGGGAAAGCACTGGCCCCATTCCCTTCTGTTCCTCTGTGCCCCCCTCCCCGGGTCTCCCCCAGGGTCTCCCCTGTCCCCACTGGACCCCTAACCATGGGTGGATCCCGCTGGGTTTAGGAACACTCTTCCACTCCCCCAGCCACCCCTCAGGGGTGCCAGTCCTGTAGGTCTGGGCTTTACTTTTGCTCCCCCTTCCCTCCCTCTCCCTCAGGACCCATGAGGCTGGAGGGGGCCTTGGTGGACAGAGCATCAGGCCTGGGATCTCAGCAGACTCCCGGGGGCCCAAGTGGGCAGGGGAAACCTGGTCACACTCCCTTTTGATCCTCTGCCCTCCCAGTGGTCCCCCCAATTTCCCCCTTTGGACGTGGGATCTCTTCCCCTCCTCCAGCCACCCCTCAGGGACATCAGTCCCATCCCGCCTCCACTTTTCCTCCCCCCTCACTACCCCCCTTGCCCCACGTCCTACCCGGTCACTGGGGGTTCCTCCCATCCCCTTAGGTGTCCATGGTCCCCCACCGGTGCCTGGTAGGTGTCCTAGTTGTGCAGAGACCCAAATTCTGCGTCCTCCTAGTCCGTCATCTTGACTCTGCCCCCTGTGTCATATTTTTGATTCCACATATAAGTGATATCATGTGACATTTGTCTTTCTCTTTCTAACTTACTTCACTTGGTATGAAAATCTCTAGTTTCATCCATGTTGCTGCAAATGGCATTATTTCATTCTTTTTTATGACTGAGTAGTATTCCATTGTATATACATACCACATCTTCTTTATCCATTCATCTGTCCATGGACATTTAGGTTGCTTCCATGTCTTGGCTAGTAACAAATCATTCTTTTTTTTTTTTTTTTTTTTTGCGGCATGCGGGCCTCTCACTGCTGTGGCCTCTCCCGCCGCGGAGCACAGGCTCCGGACGCGCAGGCTCAGCGGCCATGGCTCACGGGCCCAGCCGCTCCGCGGCATGCGGGATCCTCCCGGACCGGGGCACGAACCCGTGTCCCCCGCATCGGCAGGCGGACTCTCAACTACCGCGCCACCAGGGAAGCCCAACAAATCATTCTTGAAGCACACCTGACTACTCTGCTGGCTTGTCTGGGGCCTCTCAGAGAATTACATTTTTTAGCAAACAAGAAATTCTTTTTTTTTTTTTTTTGTAGTATGCGGGCCTCTCACTGTTGTGGCCTCTCCCGTTGCGGAGCACAGGCTCCGGACGCGCAGGCTCAGTGGCCATGGCTCACGGTCCCAGCTGCTCTGTGGCATGTGGGATCCTCCCGGACCGGGGCACGAACCCGTGTCCCCTGCATCGGCAGGCAGACTCTCAACCACTGCGCCACCAGGGAAGCCCAACAAGAAATTCTTTAATTTCTTTCTTCTCTGCTTTCTGGAATATTTTGCCAATCACCTGGTTTCTGTCCAGGGGACTAAGACCTCCTGTAGATTTACAGATGTTTGTTGTTTTATTTTGTCTTATAAGGGACATATGCTATGTGTAGTCTTTTGTATGTCTGAAAACGATATGGAATGCAGTAGTAAGGGAGGGAAAGAAAACAAACAAAAAGAAGCATCCTTTTGGAGTTCTTTAATCAGTCTCACCCCTTCGAGTGGCATCCTCAAAGGCAGCATGACTATTATTGTTCAATGACATAAATTTACAGTCCTGCAAGATGAAAAAGACCTACAGACGTGCTGTACAACACAGTGACTGCGGTTAATGATGTGGTATCGTGCACGCAAATGTTTGTTAAGCAGCTAATGTCACTCTAAGTGTTCTTACCACAGAAACCAAAACCAGAACTAAAGGTACTCAAAGAAAATTTTGGAGGTGACGGATGTGCTTATGACATTGATTGTGGTGACGGTATCATAGGTGTTTGCATATGTCCAAACTCATTAAGTTTTACGCATTAAGTATGTGCAGTTTTTGTACATCAATTATGTCTCAATAAAGCTGTTAAAAAACCAGTTAATTTCACCTGAAAAAGTAAAAAGAAAGGAAACAGTGACCTTGGACAGTCTCTGCCACACCCAATTTCCTAACATAATCACAGCCTGGTCTCAACATCAGTTGTCTAATTATTTTTTAATTTTTTGAATTTTTTAAATTTACTTTTATATACAGCAGGTTCTTATTAGTTATCCATTTTATACATATTAGTGTATATATGTCAATCCCAATCTCCCAAATCATCACCCCCGCCAGTTGTCTAATTCTGAAGGGCAAATTAGTCCATGATGCTGAGTAATCTGGATGAAACTTCAATTTGAATCGTGACGTGATTTGTTCAGTTGCGGATAAACACACCATTGCAAGCATCTTATTTTCCTGCCATTTGCTCATGCTCCTACCTGTCCAGTTTCTCCTCTTGTGGCCTCCCCATCCCTGAATTTCTCAAACACCCCAGGGGTTTTCTTAACCCATTGCTGGGATCTGTTCTGCCTCCACAAGCCAAAGGGGCAGGGAGCTGGGGTCTCACTCACTTGTCCCCCAAAAGCAGTAGCTTCTTGTGCTTGTAAGGTGTGGTCATTGAAGCCTGGGCTGTGCAGTTTTAGGGGCAAACTGCTAGCCACTGCTGCTGGGGTGGTGCAGGTCCTCATCCACGCCTCAGTGGTGCTCCATATGGGGCCTGGACCCTCCTCCTTTCTGTATATGTTGCTATGGTAACTGGGTTACCACAAAGCATGCAGGGGAGTCTGTGGTACTGAATGGAGGTCACCAGGCTAGACTTCAAAAGATTTTATTTCAGAGGTCTTGATAACCTCTTCCTACCATGGCACTTTGATCATGGTCATCATAGCCCAACTTGACAGCTTTTTCTAACTTCCAAATTTGGAGGCTGTGACGGGAAAGTGGGGGAAGGCATAGAGGGATTGCTGTCTCACTTCCTGAAAACCCTGGGATACTTTTTGAAAGCTGGTCCAGTGACTAGCTTTGCACCCCAGAATAACTGAGGGAGAGATTTTCCTCCCCCCTTAGCCATAAAAGATTTTTGACATTCTGCTTGCCAAAACTGAGGATAAAGCTGATGATTAATTTTGTTCAAACAAGAAGAAGCAACGCCTCTCCTTTCCTGGCCTTTTTAGCTCTGTCCCCGCCTTACCAGAGAGCCTTTCCCGTCTATGTCCTCCCAAGACTGTAAGCTCAGTGAGGTCAGTACCATGTCTGTCCTGTTCATGGTTGCTTTCCCCAGTGCCTGGCCAGCAGTGACTACCAGATATGAAGGGCCAGGAAGTGTTTGCCAGGTGAAGAAACCCACACTCCTCTTCTCATCATTGCTCAGAAGTAAGAGTGGATCTGAGGCTCTCTTCACATCTCTGGGGATGGTATCCCTTTAGACCCAACGCCTCCCATCCTTTAAAGCAATGTCACCCTCTTTTTCCCTCTCTTTGCTTACCTGGGAGTTTATTTCCCTCCTGGAGAAGGATTTTTCAGAGAAGGTGCCTCTATAAGGGTAGGGCACTCATATTTATTGTCTCTACCCAGAGCCAGGCTCTGGGCTAACTTGGAGGGTAAACCCAGCTCGGTGGGTTGCCATTCTGCCCCTTCTGGTCACCCTGCCCCATTTTATGCTCTACGTGTGCCGCTCCCCACTTCTTGATGTGACTAACAGAGTCATTTCGGTTGCCATGAGTACTTTTTGGGTAATTTAAAGTTTTGGTATCATTTCAATTTGATGTAATTTAGTTTGATAAGTCCAAACTTATAGAAGAATTGCAAGTACAGTGCAGGCAATTCCCATATACTCTTTACTCAGATTTACCAGTTTAATTCATTGTTTTTTGCATTATGAAAATTTAGTTATCTTGATATACTTTTTCGGGGTGTTTACATGATCACATTCAGTGTATTCCTCCTGAAGCTCTGTCTATCTTCTACTTTAGAGCATGTGTTTATTTCTTGTTGAGGTTAGAAGAGTTAGAATGAATTCACATTTTTGCTAGTTAAAATTTTTTCTAATGTGCTAGGTTCCCCACCATTGTCAAGGTATTTTGACCAACTTTATAGAGGAAGTTGTGAAAGTAAATCTCTATCAATTTGGCTCAAAATTTACTTGAAAAGTTTGTTTCCTGTTGTGTAGTATGCTATTACTTTTTGTGCATAATGACTTCAGAGGCAGTAGTATTTTTCTTAATTAATAAACTTTATTTTTCAGGGGCAGTTTTAGGTTTACAGAAAAATTGAGCAGAAAGTCCAGCGAGTTCTCAAATACTCCCTTAGCCCTCACTCCCCCAGCTCCCTTGTTATTGACATCTTGTATTGGTGTGGTATGTTTGCTACAATCGATGAGCGAACATTAATGCATTATTGTTAACCAAAATCCGTAGTTCATGTTACTGTTCACTCTTTGCATTGTACATTCTATGGGTTTTGACAAATGTAAAATGACATGCATCTACCATTGCAGTATCATCTATATCAAACTATCAACAAAAGAGTTTCCCATACTCTTCATCCTTCTTGGTTGCCATGAGCATCAGCTTCCTACACAGTCTTGGCCTCGAGGAGTTCCTATTGATGGGGAGGTAGGACCAGCCCAAAGAATAGCCAGGAGGCCACCAGTCTCTGGAATACCCTTGGGAGCACCAAGGCCAGCAGCAGGAGGGAACATCACTTGGGCTTGGCCTTTCCTGTTGGGCCCAATCCTACCTTTTCAGTGAGGTCAGGTGGCAGGAAGGAGGAAGGTAAGACAAGTGATATTATTCCCTGTGCCAGGAACTGTGTCAGGAGCCTTCTGTGTGAACTCCCTTGACTTCTGGAAGTCCTTTCTGGACGGGCACAGGTGTAGGGACTGGTGCTCAGAGGGAAAGCTGGAGTGTAGGCTCCTCCACCAGTGGACGCTCTTCAAGACACAGAAGAGGCAGGTCTCTTTGTTCTGCTAGGAGACCCCCAGTATTCAGTGGCCAGGCCCCGGAGGGCTGGCTCTGGGCTCATGTTCATGCTGGCTGGGCTAAATGATCCACACATCCATGCTGGGTGGGTAAGGGCAAAAGTAAAACCAACTTAAAGATAGCACTTTACTGTTTTCAAGCCTTTTCTCATATATTCTGTCAGCTGAGCCTCATAACAAATCTGGGAACTAAAGGAGTCCGGTGAGGTGACCACACAAATGAAGAAACAGGCTCATAGAGGTCAAAGGCTTGCCCAAGGGCACAAGCTGGTCCCTGGCACCCTTCCCACTGTGGCCTGCCAGGCAGCCCTTGTTCTCCCAAGTCCCCCTGCCAGTGTGGAATCCAGGTCGCTAGTCTTGGCCTGACTAGTGCCCCCCAACCCCCCACCCCCATTACATGTGGTGAACTCTTCCTACGATTCAGGAAGGTGTCTGAACCCATTAGATTGCAAACTCCGGGAGAGCAGCCACGGAATTTGTGCTGCTCTGTCCCCGAGTCTCACACAGTGAGTTGGAGGGTGTGGGGGAGCGTGGAAGAAAGAATTTTTAAAAAGGCTAATCAAGAATTGATGGCATTAGGACACAAACTGGAAGAAAAAGGTCAGGGTCTGATATAAGATTGTGTCATTTACCAAAAATTAGGTTTTCTACAAAATGTATGAGCATGTAGTATTACTATTATTTTAAAAATAAATTTATTTATTTATTTTATTTATGGCTGTATTGGGTCTTCTTTGCTGCGCGCGGGCTTTCTCTAGTTGCGGCCAGCGGGGGCTACTCTTCGTTGTGATGCGCGGGCTTCTTCTCATTGTGGTGGCTTCTCTTGTTGCGGAGCATGGGCCCTAGGCACACGGGCTTCAGTAGTTGTGGCACGTGGGCTCAACAGTTGTGGCTTGTGGGCTCTAGAGCGCAGGCTCAGTTGTTGTGGCGCACGGGCTTTGTTGCTCCACGGCATGTGGGATCTTCCCGGACCAGGGCTCGAACTCATGTCCCCTGCATTGGCAGGTGGATTCTTAACCACTGCGCCACCAGGGAAGCCCCAAGCATGTATTATTTTTGATAACAAAAAACTATTCTCATTTTAGGGAAAAATTACAAAATGGCGAAGGTTTTGAAAGTAGACAATTTTGGATTTGGCACTTAGAAAAGTTCCTTAACCTTAACTCATTTTCTTCATCTGCAAAATGGGGAAACCGTTAGCGCTGTTGGAGTGAAGCCTGTTTGGAGAATTAAGTGAGGGTTTATGTAAGGCAGTGTCTGGCATGATGTGAGTGCCCAATACATGGTCACTTTTAAAAACACTTAGGGAATTCCCTGGTGGTCCAGTGGTTAGGACTAGGTGCTTTCACTGCTGTGGACTGGGTTCAGTCCCTGGTCAGGAAACTAAGATCCCGGAAGCTGCACTGCGCGGCCAACAAACAAACACTTAGACTTTAGTTCAGAACATTTTTAGATTTATGGAAAAATTGAGAAAATAATATAGAGAGTTCCAGTATTCCTGCACGCAGTCTCCCCTATTATTAACATCTTACATAGTGTGGTACATTTGTTACAATTAATCAGCTGCTCTTGACACGTTATTATCAACTAAGTTCCATACTTTATATTCAGATTTCTTTAGTTTTAAACCAATGTCCTTTTTCTTTTCCCAGATTACATGTCTACTTTGGTTGTTTTTATTATCACTATCACTTTTGTTGCATAGACACTCAGCAAATGCCTCTCCCCAGCCCTTCCCTTTCCGGGTAGGAGCCATGCCTGCAGTGAAACTTGTTCTCTTGCAATCTGAGCTGCCCATTTTGCAGTCAGTGCCGCATGTTTGAAGCTTCTCTTGAGCAACAGAGAAACATGCCCCATGGTGAATGAGAGAAGTTTCTTCACTCGAGGTCAAAGGTGACACCTGCCTTATAAAAACCTCCCTGGCTCAGGGCTCCTCACCAGTGCTGCTGCCTCCACACTTCTGTGCATTGAGGGGTAAGTGTCCTTTCCTTGGCTGGGCCTTCAGGGGGCCTCTTGGCAGGCTGTTGGAACCTACAATCCCCTGCCTGCTGGAGCTGCTCTGGGCTGACTGCATTTTGGGCCCAAGGATGCCAGCTCTTGCTGTGCTAGGAAGACCCAGTCTCAGGACTTGGGGATGGCCAAGGTGGGTGGGGTGGCTGGTATCTGTAAGGGCCCTTAAGTACCAACACTTGGGGGAAAGGGAACAGCCTGGCCAACCACAGCACCCTTCCCAGGTGAGCTTGAGTGATTAACACCCTCTGGACTATAGTCCCCAGGAGACGGGGGGACATGGAACTCCGCGACAGTTAAGGCTGATTCTTTTAGACTTTAGGCGGTATTCTATGTCCTTCTCTCCCCATCCTATCTGCAAATGAGAACATTCACCGTGGATCAAACACAGAGCAGAGAGAACGCAGAGCAGACCCAGGGGTAGTCATCCCTTGTCTAAACCTTTGATACGGACAGAGAGGAGAGAGTGGAAGTGCTGTGGGGTGGGGGAGGAACTGCCCCTTGACAAGACCTCCCTTGTCTCTTTGAAGGTGAATGCGAAGTTAGGGAGATGACGAAGCTGGAAGACCACCTGGAGGGAGTCATCAACATCTTCCACCAGTACTCCATTCGGCTGGGGGATTATGACACCCTCAACAAGAGTGAGCTGAAGAAGCTGATCACAAAGGAACTTCCAAATGCCCTCAAGGTATGTGATGCTCCTCTCTTGGAAAAGTTGCCCGACCCCCTGCAGTGGCAGAGGGCAGTGGCAAGGCCTGAAGGATGATGGTGGGACAAGGGGTGGGTTCTTCCCAGTTTGAGCTTCCAAGGATGTCTCCCCCCACCCCCCCACCAGCTGTGGGACAGGGGCTTTGCCTCCCTCTCTGAATAACTCCCACCATCACCTTAGGCTCTGCTCCTTCCTGTCTCTGTAGAGTGGAGAGAGGCAGGGCAGGGCGGGATTGGATTGCTGAGCTACACAGCATCTTCCAGGTTAAGACTTGATTCTAGGATGGCCCAAGACAGCTGCTTCTCTCTGTCTTCTGTTTTCTCACATTGGATTCTCCCACATAGTTTTGGCTAATCAGTTGGTGTTCCTGGGCCTCCCTAAGCTGAGTTCTGAGGGATTCGAGGCCTGGATAAAGGGGAGCTCACTGTCCCTGCTTCCCCTTCTCCAAGAACACCAAAGACCAACCTTCCATTGACAAAGTATTCCAAGAGCTGGATGCTGATAAAGATGGACAGGTCACCTTTGAGGAATTCGTAGCCCTGGTGTCCAGGGTGCTGAAGACTGCCCATGCTGATATCCACAAAGAGTAGAAGCTCTGATGGGCCCTTCCCAGCAATGTCCCCAAGAAGACTTTCCCTTCTCCTCACCGAAGTTTGCCTTGCCTGAAGGAAGCGAGAGTTAATAAAAGTACCCTTGAACAGTTCATAACAGTGTCTGTGTACTTTTTTTCTTTCACAAAACTTGATCCTTCCTCACCCCTGGTGTTCTGACAGTCCCCATTTAGACCTCTGAGAACCCCTGCTCTGTTCATTTGTTCACCAATAATTTATTAAATGTCCCCTATTTGTTCATTTATTCATTTATTTAACAAATATTTACTGAGCATCTATAATAGCCAGAGACCAAAGACGTGAAGTCCCTGTCCTCTTGGGTCTTGCGTTCTACTGGGGAGGGGATAGAAAATGAACCAACAGACAAACCACTAGGTATTAGCATAGAGATATATCATATGATACACTGGTAGGTAATGATATGTGATATGAAGAAAGCTAAAGCAAGGAAATAAGGGGCAGAGGGAAGGATAGGGATACTGTAAACATGATAATTGAGGGATGTGTTTGAGCAGAAATCTAAAAGAAAGGAAGGAGAGCAGCTTGCCGTTGTCTGTGGGTCAAGAGTTCCTGCAGAGAGAGGCTGAGGACCTGAGACGGGCATGTGTCTAACCTGCTCAAAGACCAGCACAGTGGCGGATGCAGATCTGAGGTGGGGCTGGTGGGAGACCAGAGCCTTCAGGAAACAGGGAGCAGGGAGCAGGGGCTTACAGCCTGTGGGGAGGGCCTTGGACTTTGTGCCAAGTGTGCTAAGGAGCCACAGGGGGTTTTGAGCAAGAGAGTGAGATGATTGATTTCACTTATGTTTCCTGTATGGGTCATGAAACTTGGGGCTGAACTTTGAAAGGGTGTGTGAAGAAGAGTGACAGAAGTTTCCTGTATGGGCCATGAAACTTGGGGCTGAACTTTGAAAGGGTGTGAGAAGAAGAGTGACAGGAGGAGGGGGAGAGCATGAGCTCTGTCCAGCACAGGATAAGGGGAGGGAAGACTTCTTGGGCCAGACTCCCTCCCCATGCTGGTCTAGTCCAGGTTCTTTGTGAAATGTTCCCCTAGGACTAAGCTGCTCTCCTTCTGTGCTCTTCTCTCCTGCTGTGATTCTGTATCCACTAATGTGTTTATTTGTTCTATGTCCATCTCCTCAATGGATGGGTGTGTGTGAGAGTAGGCACTGGGTCTCTAGCAGCAGCACTGTGCCTGGCATGCAGTAGGTGTTTCAGAAATATCTCTTACAAGGATGAATGTATGGGAATCAATAGGCTATTGATTTGATTCCCTGTAAATGGTCCAGAGGGAAACAGGAGGGAGCATGGTCTCTGAGGACAGGAATAATCTCCCTAGGGGGCAAGTGTTGGGTCACTATTCCCTGGTGAAAAGTGCATTCAGTCTGAATGGGCAGAAATCACTGGGGACCTCCCTGCCCACCAACTCCTGTCTGGTGCTGAATCAGGTCTGGGATAGATGGGGTGTCCCTTTAGTCCAGAGGTCAAGAGGTCAATTTTGTCAAGATGTCAGAATACCTGTATGTTATGGGCTGAATGTTTGTGTGCCCTCCCAAATTCACTTGTTGAAGCCCTAACCCCCAGTGTGATGGTAATTGGAGATGGGGCCTTTGGGAGGTAATTAGAGGGTGGGACCACGAGGTAATTAGAGGGTGGTCCCACGAGGGTGGGACCCTCGTGATGGGATTAGTGCCTTCATAAGAAGAAGAATAGAGAGAGATTTCTCTCTCTCTCCATGAGCACACAGCAAGTCTACAAGCCAGGAAGAGAGCCCTCCCCAGGCCCCCAACCATCGTTGGCAGCCTGATCCCAGGTGTCCAGCCTCTAGAACTGGGAGAATAAATGTCTGTTGTTTAAGCTATCCAGCCTATGGCATTCGTTCTCGCAGCCTAAGCAGGCTAGGACACCACAGTCGCAGCAGCCAGGGCACAGCCTTGGCCTCTGGCAGACGCACCAGTGGCTGCTCCCCTGCCCCCTCCTCAGCAGGAGGGACAGGCCAGGAGGGCAGAGTGTATGACGACATTTTTAAAAGGTGAGGTAACTTGCTGGAGCCCAGGTATGACTGATATGAGGAAAAGTGAGAAGAGAAGCTTTATATTGGGGCAGAGGTGGGTTTGTATTTTGGTTTATTTGGTGCAAACCTGGGGGGATATGGTGCACAGGAAGCTGGGATTCAGGACTGAGGCCAGAAAGTGACGAGTCCTGGCCACAGAAGCCCCAGGGCTGGAGGTCTGCTGGGCTGCCCAGCAGAGGAAACTACTATGTCATGAGATGTGGATCTGAGGCAAAGCTGAGGCAGGTGGGAAGTGTGGAAAGTATGCGAGGAAGCAGGAGCCTGTGGAGACCCTCTCCTGGGGATGGGGCAGGGGGAGAGGCTGAAGATGAGGGTGGAGTGGGATTGGTCAAAGATGAAGGAATTCAGGACCCAGAGAAGGCGGTCTTGGGGCCCAAGCCTGGAAGTCTTCCATCACTGAATGAGAAAGGGGGACCATTCAGGGAAAGCCCTCACTCGCTGAGTGACCTTGGGAAAAACAGTTTGCCTCTCTGGATCTCTGTCCTCATTTTTGAAGAATTCAAAGGAATTTGGTGAATTCATTTGAAGAGTTTAGACTAGGTGAACACTCAGGTGTCATCCAATTTTAATGTTCTGAGATACTTGGATGGGATGGAGAACTTTGAGTAGGATCTAGAATGAAGTTATATTTGGGCACTGAAAGGGTAGTGGCCCAAGTATGAAGATTAAAGTTATATTTCTGGATTCAGATCCTAGTTTTACCACTTACTAATTGTGAGACCTTGAGCAAGTTACTTAAAATATCTAAGCCTCAGTTGCCCCATCAATAAAATGGGAATAAAAGCAGCACCTTTCCCAGAGTTGAGGTGAGGATTAGATAACCTAGCAACACGTGTAAAGCACTTAGCACAGCATCTGATGCTGAGTAAGCACTCACTAGGTATTAGCATTAATAGTAAAATACTAATTTATATAGGAGGTTTTAGTTACAGTTGGTCAGCTATCTTCTCTCTGCTGCAGCCACAACAGGTAAAGGTTATTTTAAACCAAAGCACAGATTTAGGTTACATTTTAGGGGTAACTTGGGTAAAGTTGACCAGTATTAAACAAGTAACTAAGGGCAGTTAGGTGCTGTCTTTCTCTAAAGGCCTTTAAACGAAAGGCCAGAGCAACAAGCTGTGCCCTTGCTTAATGCATTCATGTGTATCTGTGGCCACTCTGATGTATATGGTAATGTTAGCATCTGGTAAAAACCAGCAACCAACCAACCAACCAACCAACCAACCAACAAACCAGCAACCAACCAACCAACCAACCAGCCACCAACCAGCCATCCAGCCAACCACCCAACCAAACAGCCATCCAGCCATCCATCCAGCCAACCATCCATCCATCCAGCCAGTCAACTAACCAACCAACCAGCCAGCCAGCCAACCACCCACCCACCCACCCAACCAACCAACCAATAAGAACAAAAGCGAGCACATTTGCTATTGTGAAAACAATCACAGCCATGATTTTGTTTCAAAATAGCCAACTGAACCACAAATTGAACTTCAATCATATTTAGAAAAATGTTAAGGGTCCCCAAACGTGGTCAAAATCCATCTGTTGGAGAGGCACCCAAGGCTGATGAAAAGAGCCTTCAACCTGGAATAAAATGTACTAAGTTAGCCTCCCGGCTCAACTGCTTCTTGGCTCTGTGAGTTTGAGCAAATGACCTTGCTTCTCTGAGCTGGTCTCTCATCTTTAAAGTGCGATGTTTGGACCAGGTGATCTCTGGTCCCTTCGTCAAAATGCAGAGCCTGGTCCCCGGACGATGGCAGGTAGCACGAAACAAGCAAACAGATACGAGGACAGTTAGAACCACAGGACCACAGAGATTGGACATGTCCTCTCCAGTATCTCGCCATTGACCTCCTGTCCACCGCCATAAGCCCTAGTCTCCAGCCATTCCAGAACGTTCTCCAGTTTCCCCATGGACTGTCAGACTTCTTGGATTTTGCACCTGCTGTCCTACTGTTCTCTTTGTCTGAAGTGCCCTCTTTTCCCTTCATTCACAAACATTTAAAAAGTGTCTGGGGCTTCCCTGGTGGCGCAGTGGTTGAGAGTCCGCCTGCCAATGCAGGGGATGCGGGTTCGTGCCCTGGTCCGGGAAGATCCCACATGCTGCGGAGTGGGCCCGTGAGCCATGGCCGCTGAGCCTGCGCGTCCGGAGCCTGTGCTCCGCAATGGGAGAGGCCACAACAGTGAGAGGCCCGCATACCGAAAAAAAAAAAAAAAAGTGTCTGATACCCTGTTGTAGTTACCAAGCTACCGGGCCCTTCTTTGGCTCTGGAACTCCTGGTCACCCACTAAGGCCCAATCAAAATGGCACAACCTCCAGGGAGCTCTCCTGCTCACACCCCCTCCCATATTTCCACCTCTTATCCAGAGTGGCTTTCAACTTGGGCACTCTAGGACTTACCTTCCTGTCCTGCCGACAGGCTGCTTTGGGGATGATGAGTCTGACAGAGCCCTCTGGGCAAGAGTGTTAGTATGTGATAAGGGACCCCAAGCGCTCTCTCAGGTGCTCTGTTTGCACCCATGCCCTTTGGGAGGATGTTGCAGGCCGGTAGGCTGTTGCACATTGTGAGTCAAGCCAACTTGCATATTGGGGCTTTGGAAGTCAGGAGAAGGATCTGGATTCAATGGGATGGTTACAGGGACCCCCTGGTGCAAGAATGGCTAGGACTCTTCATATAACTTGGTCAATATAAAAGTCTTCAAAGTTAAAAGGAAGCAAAGCAGGCTGTGAAGGGCAAGGCCCTGACTTCCTATGCTTCTCTGATTTCTCTCATTACCTAACCCAGCCCCAGGCAAGCAGAACCCTCGCCCTTTCAGCATTAGCCTGAGGAATGTTTCCTTAATCCTTCCTCCCCCTCAGGCAGGCCTGCACTTGCCCAAGAAGACAGAAGAAAAGCACCTCCTCTGTGCTCCCGGGGCATCTGGTCCTTATTACCGTTGCTTTTCTTTTGGCCACAACGTAATATTGAAAATAGCTATTTAGGTGTCTGTTGCCCCCATTAGGTTGAAGGCTCCTTGAGGGCAGGGGACCTAGCAGAGTGTTTGACACAAAGACTGGGCTCAATAAATCCCTGCAACAGCCTCCAACCTGGTCCCCAACCCCTCATCCACACAACAGCCAGCATGATGGCCAAACATAATTCATGTGTCACTACCTGACGAAGACCCTCCAGACTTTCTCCAGTGCTTTTTGTCACCCAGGTCTCATTTCCATTGTCACCTCCCCAGGGAAGCCCTGTCTGGTTCCCCAGCCCAGCTAGTAGTTGTTCTAGCACGTCTTCCTCTTGCAGTGGAGCTCATACCCACCTGGAATGATCTGTTCTTTCTTCCGCCATTTGTTTCTTGCCTGAGTCTCCCTAAGCATAAGCTCCAACCGAACAGGGACCTGCTGTGTTTTACGGGCTTGTGACAGTGTCCTGCCTACCGGGGTCCTTTAATGAATGAATAACTGATGAATGTTGGTTTAGTAGAATTGAGTTACTGTTTGCTAACTGAAGGGACCAACAGCTAAAAAGTGAGATGCTTGTGATGGAGGGTGGGGGGAACTGGCAGCAAATATGCCCCATCACAGAAGGCTTTGGAGACCTTGCTGTGGAGAGGACATGCTCCCGCTTCTCTTTTCCAGGCTCAATGCTCTCAAGCCTTCAACTGTTTCCCTTTGTGATTTTCTCCTTTCATTGTTAATGGGCATCTTGAAAGCTGAGCATCTTTTGTTTTGGAGGCATCATCCCTGGTGAGATGTGACCCTGAGTTACATCTCAAAGGCATTCCCCTCCCTGGCAGCACCCAAGCACCTTGGGACTGCACCTCAGCCCTGAGACCAGGAGGGCAGAAAGCAGCAAGTGAGGGAGAGACTCAGAGAGAATGTAGGAAGGGAAGATAGAGAAAGAGAGGGACAAACAAGAGGGAGAGGGAGAAGAGAGGAGGGGGATGGACGGAAGTGAGCTGGGTTGCCCCGTGCCCCAAGCCGGAATCCTGCCACCTTGATGCACCCGTCCGGGGATCATCCTCCTCTTCACCCCTCGCCTCAGGTCTTGGCAACAGTCCCCCTCTCACTGTACAATCTCACCATACATGTGACAATTCTGGGTACATGGGCAAAAGTGGGAGAGTTCGCAGAGAAAAGGGAAACCCTGGGACGCTCACAGGAGGCCAGCCGTCCCCTGGTGTCCACTTTCCCTGTCTTGTGTGTGCAGTGGGGACCTCTGAGGACAGGGGTTGGGGGTCCAGTTTGGCCAGGAGGATGACCTGAGTCTTGGGGTAGAGGAATTGTTTCAGGCCTGAGTCCCAAGAGGCAACAGGACTTGAGCAACAAATTGTTTCAGTTCTGTTGTCCCTTTGGTAATTGGAGTGTCAAAATCTATGACACTGGGCTTTCTAAACCATGTTTTCAGTAGTTCCTGGGAGGGGGCAGGGTGTAGAGGTTGGATTCTGGAGTGTACTTCACAGAAGGGCTTGTGTCAGGCTTGCGTAAGATTGCCTCAGCCGGCTGGTGAAAGCTGAGGCATTTCTTTCTGGCAAGGTCTTGGGAAACAGCACACAATTCTCTTCTTCCTCTAGGGGTTGTGGGGCATGCCTGCCTTGCTGACTTGGGGCCTGGGTAGTTTGAGACCCTGGCTGAAGGCATCATCTTCTCTGAGAAGTACCATCTCGGGCTCTCCTAGCCTCACCTGGACTATCGCAGCAGCCTCCTAACCTGTCTCATTTCCACCCCAAATCATCCCACACACCACAGACAGACTTTTCTAAAATACAAGTATGATTATATCATTTCCCTCCCCAAACCTCCACTGCTTCTGCCCTCCGTTCTCCGGATGAAATTGTAGCTCTGTGGCCTAGTGTCTGTCCCCCTCTCCTCTGCATCTCCCACCTCCCCCTTTTCCACCCCCAGGGGTCCTCATTGTTGCTCAAACCCCACATCTGACCACGTCCAGGCCTTTGCACACATGCTCTCCTCCTCCTGAAGCATCTGCACGTTTTTCCCGGGATGCCTGTGGCCACCAGACTTAACTCATGCCCTGCAGGGAGACCGCCCAGCTGAAGGACAGCCCTCCTATCTCTAAGCCTCACAGAACTTTATCCCTTTCTGGCCTTTCATTTTTTCATATCGGAATCATTTGAGGAGCTGTCTTGTCTGCCCTGCAGTCCTGGGAGTTCCTTAATGACAGAATGAAGCCATATTTATCATGGGGGCCCCTCAGAGCATTATACAGAGCCCGACATACAGCAAGTCTGGTGTTAACGTCTGATGAGTGAATGAGAAGACAAATGAGTAGATGCTATAAGAATTCATCTCTGTGGCCAGTTCTGGAAGCATTTCATACCACCGAGTCCCCAGAACATGTTCTGAGCGTTGTTAAGCCTCTGGGCAGCATCCAGCAGCTGCCACTGTACTTCTTCACCATGCCCAGAAAGGTACACAGAAGTTCAGGTTCCACTGCCAAGGAGGGCAACTCCCTCTTATAGGAACTGAGGGACAGGCATCTGACAACAGGCTTTCTCTGTTCTTTAATCACTGTTATGCTGGGGAACCCCCAAAGCTTTTGTTCCTTGAAAGGACTCATTAATCCTAGAGGTAGTCAGCAATTTTCACTTGGAGTGGGAATCTTAACCTTCACCCTGACACTCTTATTCTTTACCTGAGGGAAGAATCCAGCTCTTCTCTACTCAATAAAACCAGTCTTTTTGGGGGTGAAGGGGACTAATGGGATGGAAGGGCTAAGTCACCTCGATCAGCTCTTTTTTAAGAAAATCCTACAGGGCTTTGTGAAAGTGGATTGCTGTAGACCTTCCCGCGGGGCCTAGAACAGCCTCCTCCTCTCAGACCAAGCTAGCAGAGAGATAGGCAAAAGGGGGAACACTTGGGATCAATGAAGCTCTGTCCCCTGCCATCCTGATGCCCAGTGGCTCCACCATCTCCTGGCCTCCAGATCGCCAGACCAAGGGCACAGCCTTTATGCCCAAAGCAGTCCCCACCTTACCCTCTCCTCATGCAAGCTCCAGCTTCACCCTCCAGCTCCACAGGGTCCTAGGACCACCCTACCTTCCCTTGCCCATTTGAAATGCTCACTGAGAGCTTTTTCCACGTTGGTACCTGGGGACATGGGACAAATCAGCCATTGTCCCTGCATCCAGGGCCACTGCCAGATTTGCAGATAAGGGGTTACAGTTCCCTATTGCAAGTGCAAAGGTAGACGTACCGGAGAGTTCTACGGGCCTGGAGGAGGAAGCCCCCATGGGCTTGAGGAAGGTGGGTGGTCAGGGGAATCTTCATGGAGGTGGTGACATAGGTTCTAGGACTTCATGGGCCCTAAGGGACTCACTAGAGATCTCAGGGTGGGGAGAGCATTCCTGGTACAACTGTGTAGAGGCTGTAGGAAGCCTGGATGTGATTTTGAAGAAGTGGATGGGTAGCTGCGTGCGTGGAGGAGGTTAGATTTATTCTGCATCCCCAGTGGTGTGGGAGGAAACCAGGGTTAATGCTTGGCAGGCGTGAGGAGACAGATTTTGGCTCCGTGTAATGAAGGACTTTCTAAGTGTCAGCACCAAAGGAGGATGCTCCCTTACCTGGAGGAGTTCAGGCAGAGCTGGGCCAAGCGCATGGCAGGGATGCTGGGGAGAATCACTCAAGCATGAGGGTGAGGCAGGTTGGGTTAAACAAATAATGTTCAAACTTTTTTCAAGACAAATCGCTTTATTCAAATGGAAGCTTCTAGTGTGCAGCAGATGAAGGCAGAATTGGTAAGACTGAATAAAGCTGAGGAGGGGGCTCCAGAGTCCCATCCCCTTGCTGCCCTTACCTTCCCGTTTGAGATGCCATGATGACATCCAGAACCTTCTGGATTTTTTTTTTTTTTTTGCCGTACGCGGGCCTCTCACTGTTGTGGCCTCTCCCGTTGCGGAGCACAGGCTCCGGAGGCGCAGGCTCAGCGGCCATGGCTCACGGGCCCAGCCGCTCCGCGGCATGTGGGATCTTCCCGGACCGGGGCACGAACCCGTGTCCCCTGCATTGGCAGGCGGACTCTCAACCACTGCGCCACCAGGGAAGCCCTGGATTTTTTAAAATACATTTTTATTGGAGTATAATTGCTTCACAATACCATGTTAGTTTCTGTTGCACAATAAAGTGAATCAGCCATATGCATACACATGTCCCCATATTCCGTCCCTCTTGAGTCTCCCTCCCATCCTCCCTATCCCACCTCCTAGGTCAATGCAAAGCACCAAGCTGATCTCCCTGTGCTATGCTGCTGCCTCCCACCAGCCAAATATTTTACATTCGGTCGTGTATATACGTCGATGCTACTCACTTCGCCCCAGCTTCGCCCTCCCTCTCCATGTCCTCAAGTCCATTCTCTATGTCTACCTCTTTATTCCTGCCCTACAACTAGGTTCATCAGTAACATTTTTTTTTTTTAGGTTCCATATATATGTGTTAGCATATGGTATTTGTTTTTCTCTTTCTGACTTCACTCTGTATGACAGACTCTAGGTCCATCCACCTCTCTACAAATAACTCAATTTCATTTCTTTTTATGGCTGAGTAATATTCCATTGTATATATGTGCCACATCTTCTTTATCCATTCGTCTGTAGATGGACATTTAGGTTGTTTCCATGTCCTGGCTATTGTAAATAGTGCTGCGATGAACATTGTGGTGCATGTCTCTTTTTGAATTATGGTTTTCTCAAGGTATATGTCCAGTAGTGGGATTGCTGGGTCATATGGTAGTTCTATTTTTAGTTTTTTAAGGAACCTCCATACTGTTTTCCATAGTTAGAGCCTTCTGTTTTTTTTTTTTTTCACAGTGATTGAGGCATTTTATTGAAGCTTTGGCGACTGGTTGTGGGGACATTTTGCTGGTTTTAAGCCCACCTCCTCTCCCTCCTTTCTCTACACCTGCCCCCAAGAAGGGAGCCTGGAGCATGTGGGGAATTTTAGAACATCTATACAGTCAGTATTTGTTGAGAACCTACCGTGTATCAGCCACCTCTCTAGGTGCTCGGAATAAAGCAGAGAATAAGACAGATGCCATGGACTTGACCTCGTGGAGTTCACAGTCTAGTGAGGAAGCAGAGTCATAGACATATTTATGACACATTGTGTGGGCAGAGGGGTTGGGGGGAGCCTACCCTACCTGAGGTATCTAGTCCTGGCCAGGCCACTGGTAGAACCCAGGCCTCCCAGCTCTCTTTCTCCTGCACCAAGCTGCACAGCAGGGACGTGAGGGTGGGTTAGCAGGGCTGTCAGGAGATGAGTCTCCCCACCTATGGGATCCCCCAGGGGCTGGGGGCTTCTGAACCCTTCTCCCCAAGCTCACAGCCTGGAGTGGTTCCTGGAAGCACCCTCATACCCTCAAGTGGGAGCCCGGAAATCCCTGTCGCCACAGCAAAGGCTCTTAGAACAGGGCCTACACGGTCCACAGCAGGCAGGCCAGGGGCCAGGCTACAGCCAAGTGGCCTGGGAGGAGCTGGGGTCTGACCGCCGCTCCTGGCTTCATGCTCAGCACTGGGGAAGGAGCTGTGAGATCTAGGCTGCAGGGAAGATGGATTCAAGGCTCTCTGTAATATCTTCACCAATCACCACTGTATGACCTTGAACTGGTCCCTTCTCGACTCTATGCCTCACTTTCTTCACTTGTAACCTGGGGGATGGATGCTGTCCGTCTTTTCCCAGCACCCCCAATCCTAATCCTATCAGAGTTTTCTCTTTGCTGAAAGCACAGGGCAGAGCAGACGACCCTGATTTGGGCTCTGGAGTTTGGAAGGCCCACCCCAGCCCGGTAATGACCCAGTAGGGGGACTTTACGGCATTGCTCTAAGGCCTGGAGTCCCTTGGATGTCTCTGAAGTGAGTGGTCTGGAGGCTGCTGAGGTGAGGACCAGAGGCAGCAGCTGCAGGGAAGCTGGCAGCCAGGCCAGCCGCGAGTTTGCAGAGGAGCCAGGGTTTCTGCTGGCCTGAGGTCTCATCCACCCACTGGGGCCTGGAGGAACCCCGGCCGTCTCAGGGAGGTCAGCTTGCCCTCGAGGCTTAGGATAAGAGTCCTCAGGCCTGAGAGGCTCTCTGGACCCAGTGTCCAACCTCCGCCCCTCGGTGGTTAGGCTCTGTAGCTGCAGAGCCAGGGGTGGATCTTGTTTCTTCCAACGGGCAGGCAGGTACCCTTCTCACACTCCTGTCCACCCGGGGCCAGACCCCTGCTTCCCATCCGTGTGCTTACCTACCCCCGTATCCATGGAGGACCCTAGGTCTGCTGAGAGACACCCAATGCCCCCGTGGATTCAGAACTCCATTTGTGGGTAACACACCCCTTCTGTCCTGGACTTCAGTGTTCCTCCACAGACACGTTCTGTCTAGAGGACTAAGGTTCTGGTAGGAGAGAGATGGCCGTGTGGAGAGCACTAGGTGAAGAGGGGGTAGGGGCAGGATTGGGGGGTGGCTGGAAGGTTGAGGGGAAGGGAAACTCCCCTTTTGCTTTTTATGGTGACAAGGGCCACTTTGACTGTCTGGACAGAGAGGTCCTGAGCTGGGGAAGGGTGACGGGGACCTAAGCAGGGGGGCCTAGAGTCAGAGGTGGGGAGACGGTCAGGGAGGTGAATCCAAAGGGCCCAGAAGAGACCCACATTTTTGTTGCTTCTTGTTTTGTTCTTACTGAATGCAGACATTGAGGCCCAGTTAAGCCACAGGGCTGTCAAACCCCCAGACCTCCAGGAAGGTCAGGTTGGGAAGGGGGTGGGGAAAGAAGCACACAGAACACTGGCTTGGAGGAAGACTTTATATTTCACCCCCATCTCCCTGCCCTGCAGCTAAGGCAGCCCCGTGGCCCTAGGTGGGCAGGGGCTGGTGGCCTGACCCGATTAGTGGCTGTGGCCGTGATTGCCATGGCTGTGGCCGTGATTGTCATGGCTGTGGCCGTGGCCTGAACCACCTGCCCCGAAGCCTGGCCCGTGCCTGTGGCCTACTCCTGGGGGCGCCGTCTTGTGCATCTCCTCGTGGGAGGCTTCCGTCAGCTTGCCCACCAGCACGGAGAACTCGTGGAAGTTCAGCTCCTTGTCTACATCTGTGTCCAGGTCCTCCATGATCTCGTTTATGGCTTTGTCATCCTTTGTCTCCTTCTGCCGGTGGGAGACACAGGGCAGTCAGGGCTGGGTGTGGTCAGGGCTAAGGACGGGGAGCACAGCAAGTGACCCGATGGCAAAGGCAGAGTGACACCAGGCTCCTGGGCCTCAGTTTGAGCATCTGCTGGACACTTTCTGATTCCTGGCCACCACAATTCTCTCCATTCTACAGGAGAGGAACTGAGGTCGAGTGACTTGCCTGAGGTCACACACGTTCATAAGTACAGAGATGTCTCCTCAGTTGGTCCTTATAACAATGATAGGGAGACTTGGAATCTTCCTTGAGGAAGACTTGAGGAAATAGTCGTACAAACGGTAATTACCTTGTGCAGATTGACAAGGCTTGGGAGCAGAAGGGTGGACACGCACATTCCGATCTGGCTCAGAGCCCGGTCTTGTCCCGTTCCCTCTACTCCTATCCATGTCACGCCCTCCTCTTCCTGCCTCCCCACTCCCTCTCCAGGTTACTACTTAGTGACACTCATTTCAGCCTGCATGGCGGAAAAGCACCCGAGGGAAACGAGATGGGGACAGAGAGCAGTGTGGTGTGATAAGTGTGCAAGGGGGCATGAGGGGAGGTGAAGGGTCCAGGCCCCACTGGGTTCCAGCCCTGCCTCCCACTGGCTGGGGCAGCCCCGCTGAGGCTCCTCCTGGGAAACTGCAGGTGCCCAGCTCACCTCCCACGCCCTTCCCACTCTGCAACACTTCAGCGTGATCTGCTTTTTTGCACCTTTGGCATCACTCTGGCAGATCCCTGGCTCCTGAGCAGCCCGTAGGAGGGGGCCCAGCTTCCCATCCTGGCCTATCTGCTCTGGATGTGGGGCGTGGTGGATGGGGTGGGATAGGGGTCTCACAAAGGAAAACATTGCCCACACAACCTCTTGGCTGTATCCTCTCTTGTCTACCCTGACCGAGCGTCCTGCTTGCTGAGGTCTGCAATTTCAGGGAGCTGTCAGCAACCCCAGTACCTCCGACAGCTGTGATTCTCCACCTTTCCAAGGTGGGGAGGGGCTCCAGGCAGGGCTGGCCACCTATCCCGGAACATCTCGCTCCAGGAATGGAACTGAGTCTGGGACCTAGATGTCCCACCCTTCTTAGTCCAGTCTTCTGTGTCCCCAAAGTCACCAAATTTGTAAAGAAAACAAAAAGATCCTGTGGAACGAATCCTCCTTTTCTTAGAGCTGCTTAATCATTTTCAGATCAGGGAAATAAACTAACATGTTACTGAGTGCTTTATACACACTGGTGCTGGGCTGGGTCCTTTCCCACATGCTGTTCATTTGTTTCTTACCAGAGAGCCTTTGGATTAGAAAAGCCCTCTGGGGTCTTCCACTCCAAGTCCATCTGAGGCTTACAATCTCATTGGCTTCCTGCCAAGGGTAGTCTTCACTTGCTTCCCCCCACCAAAATTCAGGTCTCAGCTCAAAGGTCATCTCCTTAGAGGGGCCCTTCATGTCCATTTAACTAGTCTCCTCTCCCCGTACCCAGCCCACATCACCCACAGTGCTCTCTCTGTTTTTCTTTCAGGTACTTATTGGCTGTGGATCTATCCGTGTTCTTGATTGGTCAACACGTTTGTTGCGTGTCTCTCCCGTCAGGACAGTGGGTCCCGGTGGGCCACTACACGCCCTGCCCAGGATGGGACCTGGCACACCGCACATGCTCAGTCTGTTGGTGCCACCTAACATGGATGACCTCTAGTGACAGTGTCCAAATCCTGTTCCAAACACGGAGCCCACTGCCTCTGGAGGCTAGGTTGAAGGGGCAAGAGCTTTTTCCTTGACCATTGCAGATTGCACCCCTATTCTCCATCCTTAGCCCAGACTGCCCGGGTCAGTTCTGACAGGGGTCCAGCCCTACCTTGAGAAAGTTTGGCAGCTCTTTTTTCACCAGCTGTTTGAATTCTTTCTTGTTCAGGGTGTCCGGGGGCTGCAGCCGTATAGAGTACTGGTGGAAGATATTGATGATGGTTTCTATGCTGCTTTCCAGCTGCGACAGTTGGTCAGCCATCTTCCTGCACTCTGTTTGAGCAAAGGAGAAGCAAGAGTTCTGGTGCTTAGAAGAAAAGACCATTAAGCTTCCTTGACACCTCCTACTGGACGCACGCAGGAATGAAGGGGGGAAACAGAATAAAAAGAAAGCAGGGGCTGCAACAGAACTGGGAGATGACCCTGTTCCACACATGGTAGGAATGGTTTATAGACTATCTAGGGAGTGCCGAAAAGGAGAGCCTTTGAGGACAGGAGGCTGCAGCAGAACATGACCTAAGAAAACGGGAAGGAGGCTTTAAAGTGAGCAGTCAATCAAGGAGGGCTTCCAGGAGGAGGTTTGAAATGAAGATGGGTGAGGGGAGTAAAGAGTCAGCAGGCAGGCTCCGGCCCCGGGGAAACTGGCAGCTCACTTACCCAAGCCCAGGAGTCACACAGAGGGGTTTGACAGAAAGATGGGGGCCCAGCATTTATAGGCCTCTGGCTGAGAAACTCAGCCTTCTTGCGGGAAGATTGCTTCACAGGTAAGCAGTGTGGTAACCCTGAGCTAGGCTGTGTCACTGCCAGGAACGGGGCTGGGCCGGGACAAGAAATGTTCACAAAGCCCTTTTTGCCTTTTTGTGAAATTCCAAGCCCTGACCCGGAGCTGGTTTGGGAGGAAGCTGGTTGGTTAGTCCACTTCCCCTCCACACCACAGCCCTGCCCTTCCTGAGCAAGCTAGCAAGCTGCCTCTCCTCTGGCACCCCTCTCTCCCCCTGTCTCCGCTGAGGTTGTGCCTTCCCGCCTGCAATAGCCAGTGTCTGGTGGTGGGCTGAGGACCCCTGAGGTGGCCAACCCACTCTGTCTCCCCATGTTGGGCAGTCCAACAAGGATGGCCCTGCCTGGCCCTGTGATGAGTGCTCTTAGGAGGGCGAGGGACCTGCGCTCCATTGTTCGGGCTGATGGAGGAAGCACAGACAGCAGCCTGCATCCTTCCATCCCAGCAGGTGCCCAGGGCGCCTCTCCTGTGTGTGTCCACAGCGCCCTCTGCTGCCTCTACCAGGGCACATTTCACTCTGGACCAAGGATCTCAAGACACAAGCTTGCAGGAACTAGGGACCTGGAGTAAAGTGGTGAAGCGGTGTGGGCTGGAGAACACCAAGAGCACCATCAGTAGCGTGACTCGTGACAACCGACATGGGGCCTCAGGGTTGGGGACACTAGGGAGTGGTGAGGACTGTGGCAAATGAGAGCATTCCTAACTTGAAGGGGCAGCTGGTACTCTGCCTCAGGGGAAGGCAGCCACGTGGGAAAGTGGATCAGGTGTTAATGGACCTCCCGAAGGTCCAGGGAATCTGAAATTTTATGTGAAAACTCCTGCTTATAAGATTCGTCAACTAATTTTTTCTTTTTACATCTTTATTGGAGTATAATTGCTTTACAATGGTGTTAGTTTCTGCTTTATAACAAATTGAATCAGTTATACATATACATATGTTCCCATATCTCTTCCCTCTTGCATCTCCCTCCCTCCCGTGCTCCCTATCCCACCCCTCTAGGTGGTCACAAAGCACCGAGCTGATCTCCCTGTGCTATGCGGCTGCTTCCCACTAGTTATCTATTTTATGTTTGGTAGAGTATATATGTCCATGCTACTCTCTCACTTTGTCACAGCTTACCCTACCCCCTCCCCATATCCTCAAGTCCATTCCCTAGTAGGTCTGTGTCTTTATTCCCGTCTTATCCCTAGATTCTTCATGACTTTTTTTTTTCTTAGATTCCATATGTATATGTTAGCATACGGTATTTGTCATTCTCTTTCTGACTTACTTCACTCTGTATGACAGACTCTAGGTCCATCCACCTCACTACAAATAACTCTGTTTTGTTTCTTTTTATGGCTGAGTAATATTCCATTGTATATATGTGCCACATCTTGTTTATCCATTCATCCGATGATGGACACTTAGTTTACTTCCATCTGCTGGCTATTGTAAATAGAGCTGCAATAAACATTTTGGTACATGACTCTTTTTGAATTATGGTTTTCTCAGGGTATATGCCCAGTAGTGGGATTGCTGGGTCATATGGTAGTTCTATTTGTAGTTTCTTAAGGAACCTCCATACTGTTCTCCATAGTGGTTGTACCAATTCACATTCCCACCAGCAATGCAAGGGTGTTCCCTTTTCTCCGCACCCTCCCCAGCATTTATTATTTCTAGATTTTTTGATGATGGCCATTCTGACTGGTGTGAGATGATATCTCATTGTAGTTTTGATATGCATTTCTCTAATGTTTAGTGATGTTGAGCAACGCTTCATGTGTTTGTTGGCAATCTGTATATCTTCTTTGGAGAAATGTCTATTTAGGTCTTCTGCCCATTTTTGGATTGGGTTGTTTGTTTTTTTGTTATTGAGCAGCATGAGCTGCGTATAAATTTTGGAAATTAATCCTTTGTCAGTTGCTTCATTTGCAAATATTTTCCCCCATTCTGAGGGTTGTCTTTTGGTCTTGTTTATGGTTTCCTTTGCTGTGCAAAAGCTTTGAAGTTTCATAAGGTCCCATTTGTTTAATTTTGTTTTTATTTCCATTTCTGTAAGAGGTGGGTCAAAAAGGATCTTGTGATTTATGTCATAGAGTGTTCTGCCTATGTCTTCCTCTAAGAGTTTGATAGTTTCTGGCCTTACATTTAGGTCTTTAATCCATTTTGAGCTTATTTTTGTGTATGGTGTTAGGGAGTGATCTAATCTCATACTTTTACATGTACCTGTCCAGTTTTCCCAGCACCACTTATTGAAGAGGCTGTCCTTTCTCCACTGTACATTCCTGCCTCCTTTATCAAAGATAAGGTGACCATATGTGCATAGGTTTATCTCTGCGCTTTCTATCCTGTTCCATTGATCTATCTTTCTGTTTTTGTGTCAGGAACATACTGTCTTGACTACTGTAGCTATGTAGTATAGTCTGAAGTCAGGGAGCCTGATTCCTCCAGCTCCATTTTTCATTCTCAAGATTGCTTTGGCTATTCGGAGTCCTTTGTGTTTCCATACAAATTGTGAAATTTTTTGTTCTAGTTCTGTGAAAAATGCCATTGGTAGTTTGATAGGGATTGCATTGAATCTGTAGATTGCTTTGGGTAGTAGAGTCATTTTCACAATGTTGATTGTTCCAATCCAAGAATATGGTATATCTCTCCATCTATTTGTATCATCTTTAATTTCTTTCATCAGTGTCTTATAATTTTCTGCATACAGGTCTTTTGTCTCCTTAGGTAGGTTTATTAGTAAATATTATATTCTCTTTGTTGCAATGGTAAATGGGAGTGTTTTCTTGATTTCACTTTCAGATTTTTCATCATTAGTGGATAGGAATGCCAGAGATTTCTGTGATTAATTTTGTATGCTGCAACTTTACCAAATTCATTGATTTTCTCTAGTAGTTTTCTGGTAGCATTTTTAGGATTCTGTATGTATAGTATCATGTCATCTGCAAACAGTGACAGCTTTACTTCTTCTTTTCCGATTTGGATTCCTTTTATTTCCTTTTCTTCTCTGATTGCTGTGGCTAAAACTTCCAAAACTATGTTGAATAAGAGCGGTGAGAGTGGGCAACCTTGTCTTGTTCCTGATCTTAGTGGAAATGCTTTCAGTTTTTCACCATTGAGGATGATGTTGGCTGTGGGTTTGTCATATATGGCCTTTATTATGTTGAGGAAAGTTCCCTCTATGCCTACTTTCTGCAGGGTTTTTATCATAAATGGGTGTTGAATTTTGTCAAAAGCTTTCTCTGCATCTGTTGAGATGATCATATGGTTTTTCTCCTTCAGTTTGTTCATATGGTTTATCACATTGATAGATTTGCATATATTGAAGAATCCTTGCATTCCTGGAATAAACCCCACTTGATCATCGTGTATGATCCTTTTAATGTGCCGATGGATTCTGTTTGCTAGTATTTTGTTGAGGATTTTTGCATCTATGTTCATCAGTGATATTGGCCTGTAGTTTTCTTTCTTTGTGACATCCTTGTCTGGTTTTGGTATCAAGGTGATGGTGGCCTCGTAGAAGGAATTTGGGAGTGTTCCTCCCTCTGCTATATTTTGTAAGAGTTTGAGAAGGATAGGTGTTAGCGCTTCTCTAAATGTTTGATAGAATTCGCCTGTGAAGCCATCTGGTCCTGGGCTTTTGTTTGTTGGAAGATTTTTAATCACAGTTTCAATTTCAGTGCTTGTGATTGGTCTGTTCATATTTTCTGTTTCTTCCTGATTCAGTCTTGGCAGGTTGTGCATTTGTAAGAATTTGTCCATTTCTTCCAGGTTGTCCATTTTATTGGCATAGAGTTGCTTGTAGTAATCTCTCATGATCTTTTGTATTTCTGCAGTGTCAGTTACTTCTCCTTTTTCATTTCTAATTCTATTGATTTGAGTCTTCTCCGTTTTTTTCTTGATTAGTCTGGCTAATGGTTTATCAATTATGTTTATCTTCTCAAAGAACAAGCTTTTAGTTTTATTGATCTTTGCTATCGTTTCCTTCATTTCTTTTTCATTTAGTTCTGATCTGATCTTTATGATTTCTTTCCTTCTGATAACTTTGGGGAATTTTTGTTCTTCTTTCTCTAATTGCTTTAGGTGCAAGGTTAGGTTGTTTATTCGAGATGTTTCCTGTTTCTTAAAGTAGGAATATATTGCTATAAACTTCATTCTTAGAACTGCTTTTGCTGCATCCCATAGGTTTTGGGTCATTGTGTCTCCATTTTTATTTGTTTCTAGGTATTTTTTTATTTCCTCTTTGATTTCTTCAGTGATCACTTCGTTATTAAGTAGTGTATTGTTTAGCCTCCATGTGTTTGTATTTTTTACAGATCTTTTCCTGTAATTGATATCTAGTCTCATAGCGTTGTGGTTGGAAAAGATACTTGATACAATTTCAATTTTCTTAAATTTACCAAGGCTTTGTTTGTGACCCAAGACATGACCTATCCTGGAGAATGTTCCATGAGCACTTGAGAAAAATGTGTATTCTGTTGTTTTTAGGTGGAATGTCGTATAAATATCAATTAAGTCCATCTTGTTTAATGTATCATTTAAAGTTGTGTTTCCTTATTTATTTTCATTTTGGATGATCTGTCTATTGGTGAAAGTGGGATGTTAAAGTCCCGTTCTATGATTGTGTTACTGTCAATTTCCTCTTTTATGGCTGTTAGTACTTGCCTTATGTATTAAGGTGCTCCTCTGTTGGGTGCATAAATATTTACAATTGTTATATCTTCTTTTTGGAATAATCCCTTGATCATTATGTAGTGTCCTTCTTTGTCTCTTGTAATAGTCTTTATTTTAAAGTCTATTTTTTCTGATATGAGAATTGCTACTCCAGCTTTCTTTTGGTTTCTGTTTGCATGGAATATCTTTTTCCATCCCCTCACTTTCAGTCTGTATGTGTCCCAAGGTCTGAAGTGCGTCTCTTGTAGACAGCATATATATATGGGTTTTGTTTTTGTATCCATTCAGCCAGTCTGTGTCTTTTGGTGGGAGCATTTAATCCACTTATATGTAAGGTAATTATAGTTATGTATGTTCCTCTTCCCATTTTCTAAAATGTTTTGGGTTTGTTATTATAGGTGTTTTCCTCCTCTTGTGTTTCTTGCCTAGAGAAATTCCTTTAGCATTTGTTGTAAAGCTGATTTGGTGGTGCTGAACTCTCTCAGCTTTTGCTTGTCTGTAAAGGTTTTAATTTCTCCATCAAATCTGAATGATATCCTTGCAGGGTAGAGTAATATTGATTGTAGGTTTTTCTCCTTCATCACTTTAAATGTGTCCTGCCAGTCCCTTCTGGCTTGCAGAGTTTCTGCTGAAATATCAGCTGTTAACCTTATGGGGATTCCCTTGTGTGTTATTTGTTGATTTTCCCTTGCTGCTTTTAATATGTTTTCTTTGTATTTAATTTCTGACAGTTTGATTAGTATGTGTCTTGGTGTGTTTTTCCTTGAATTATCCTTACGGGACTCTCTGTGCTTCCTGGACTTGATTAACTATTTCCTTTCCCCTTTTAGGGAAGTTTTCAACTATAATCTCTTCAAATATTTTCTCAGTCCGTTTCCTTTTCTGTTCTTCTTCTGGGACCCTTATAATTCGAATGTTGGTGCGTTTAATGTTGTTCCAGAGGTCTCTGAAACTGTCCTCAGTTCTTTTCATTCTTTTTTCTTTATTCTTCTCTGCAGTAGTTGTTTCCACTATTTTATCTTCCAGGTCACTTATCCGTTCTTCTGCCTCAGTTATTCTGCTATTGATCCCTTCTAGAGTATTTTTAATTTCATTTATTGTGTTGTTCATCGTTGCTTGTTTTATCTTTAGTTCTTCGTGGTCCTTGTTAAATGTTTCTTGCATTTTGTCCATTCTATTTCCAAGATTTTGGATCATCTTTACTATCATTATTCTGAATTCTTTTTCAGGTAGACTGCCTATTTCCTCTTCATTTGTTAGGTCTGGTGGGTTTTTATCTTGCTCCTTCATCTGCGGTGTGTTTTTCTGTCTTCTCATTTTGCTTATCTTACTGTGTTTGGGGTCTCCTTTTTGCAGGCTGCAGGTTCGTAGTTCCCGTTGTTTTTGGTGTCTGTCCCCAGTGGCTAAATTTGGTTCAGTGGGTTGTGTAGGCTTCCTGGTGGAGGGGACTAGTGCCTGTGTTCTGCTGTATGAGGCTGAATCTTGTCTTTCTGGTGGGCAGGTCCACGTCTGGTGGTGTTTTTTGGGGTTGTCTGTGGCCTCATTATGATTTTAGGCAGCCTCTCTGCTAATGGGTGGGGTTGTGTTCTTGTCTTGCTAGTTGTTTGGCATAGGGTGTCCAGCACTGTAGCTTGCTGGTCGTTGAGTGAAGTTGGGTGCTGGTGTTGAGATGGAGATCTCTGGGAGATTTTCACCATTTGATATTTCGCGGAGCTGGGAGGTCTCTTGTGGACCCGTGTCCTGAAGTTGGCTCTCCCACCTCAGGCATAGCACTGACACTTAGCTGCAACACCAAGAGCCTTTCATCCACACAGCTCAGAATAAAAGGGAGAAAAAGTAGAAAGAAAGAAAGAAAGAGGATAAAATAAAATAAAGATAAAATAAAGTTATTAAAAATAATTATTAAGAAAAAAAAATTTTTTAATGTAAAACAAACAAGCAAACAAAACGGACGGACAGAACCGTAGGAGAAATGGTGAAAGCAAAGCTATACAGACAAAATCTCTCACAGAAGCATACACATACACACTCACAAAAAGGAAAAGGGGAAAAAATAATAAATCTTGCTGTCAAAGTCTACCTACTCAATTCGGGATGATTCGTTGTCTATTCAAGTATTCCACAGGTGCAGGGTACATCAAGTTGATTGTGGAGATTTAATCCGCTGCTTCGGAGGCTGCTGGGAGAAATTTCCCTTTCCCTTCTTTGTTCTCACAGCTCCCAGGGCTCAGCTTTGGATTTGGCCTCGCCTCTTAGTGTAGGTCGCCTGAGGGCGTCTGTTCCCTCTCAGACAGGACGGGGTTAAAGGAGCAGGTGATTCGGGGGCTCTGGCTCACTCAGGCCGGGGGGAGGGACGGGTACGGATGCGGTGAAGCCTGCGGCGTCAGAGGCCATCGTGACATTGCACCAGCCTGAGGCGCCGTGCGTTCTCCTGGGGAAGTTGTCCCTGAATCCCGGTACCCTGGCAGTGGCGGGCTGCACAGGCTCCCCGGAAAGGAGGTGTGGATAGTGACCTGTGCTCGCTCACAGGCTTCTTGGTGGTGGCAGCAGCATCCTTAGCGTCTCATGCCCGTCTCTGGGGTCCGTGCTTTTAGCCGCGGCTCGCGCCCGTCTCTGGAGCTCCTTTAAGCAGCGCTCTTAATCCCCATCTCCTCGTGCACCAGGAAACAAAGAGGGAAGAAAAAGTCTCTTGCCTCTTTGGCAGGTCCAGACTTTTCCCCGGACTCCCTCCCGGCTAGCCGTGGTGCACTAACCCCTCCAGGCTGTGTTCACACCGCCAATCCCAGTCCTCTCCCTGGGATCAGACCTCCGAAGCCCGAGCCTCAGCTCCCAGCCCCCGTCCGCCCTGGCAAGCAGACAAGCCTCTCGGGCTGGTGAGTGCTGGTCGGCACCGATCCTCCGTGCGGGAATCTCTCCGCTTTGCCCTTCGCACCCCAGTGGCTCCGCTCTCCTCCTTGGCTCTGAAGCTTCCCCCCTCCGCCACCCGCAGTCTCTGCCCGCAAAGGGGCTTCTAGTGTGTGGAAACCTTTCCTCCTTCACAGCCCCCTCCCACTGGTGCAGGTCCCGTCCCTATTCTTTTGTCTGTGTTTTTTCTTTTTTCTTTTGCCCTACTCAGGTACGTGAGGAGTTTCTTGCCTTTTGGGAGGTCTGAGGTCTTCTGCCAGCGTTCAGTGGGTGTTCTGTAGGAGTTGTTCCACGTGTAGATGTATTTCTGATGTATCTGTGGGGAGGAAGGTGATCTCCGCGTCTTACTCTTCCGCCATCTTTAACAATCTCCTTCGTGAACTAATTTTAAAGGAAAATGAGAACATTAACAATGAAGCATGGCGTGTGCTGAAGGCCATGACCTCTGCTCTGCCTGAAGTTCTTGACTTTCAGGTCTTTCTCCTGCACTCTGCTGAGGATCCCCGAGCCAGGGATGTGGCCTGACTCACCTCCGTGGTCCCAGGACAGAGCAATATGTTGAACTAATAAATACAGGAGTGCACGAATAAATGAAGAAACGAGTGAGCGTGAAAAACCCACCGGTCTGTTTGTTGTCCTGTGACTTTCTGTGGAGATGTTGACTGTGACCATATAGTGCTGATTAGGATGAAAGTGAATGGGTGGGGGGAGAATAGGGTGAGCGGTTGGCAGGAGTGAGCAGCTGGACTGGGCTTTGAAATAGAAGGGAGTCCACACTTGGGGATCCTGTGTTGGCGGTGGGTTCCCTCATGTCAGAAGGTCATGGCAGGCTCCAAGGTCCCAGGCTAACCCAGGCCTGGGTTGAGACCAGGGCTGAACCGTGGAGGTCCCGACCCTGGCAGGCTATTCCTGGCTTGATCCATAGGTGCCCAGACCCCACCCAGCCCCCCTCGCTGCCAACCAAGGCCAGAGGTTGGAAGGAGGGGTGGTGGGAAGTGGAGTCTTCTCCTTGGGGGAGACTCAGCCCTGGGCCTGGGTGGGTCAACAGGTGAGAACAGCAGGTGGAACCAGTGCAGCCCTTTGAGGGAGGTTTTCTGTGGATCCCTGGCCTCAGGGTGACTCTGCAGCTCCACTAAGGGCAACCCGTGCAGATTTGGGGGTGTTCCCTCAGAAGGGTCCGTTTAGGGTCTCAGGAGGCTACCCCACCCACTGGGAGGTGGGAGCCCCTGCAGGTCCCTGTGGAGGCACAATGTCCTATTGTACTTGTGCAAAGGGTCATGTGGAGTTTCCTCTGTGAAGATTCAAGGGCTCTGGAGACCAGAGCTGCAGACTGTGGAGCACGTCAGGGGATGAGTGGAGAGTGGGTGAGGGGCTGGAGAGTCTCAGTTTGTGGGGGGCTTCCTGGGTAGGTGACAGTTTGCTGCTGAGGTAGGGGTGGTGAGTGAATGGGCCCCCTGGCCACAGGGTGGGAGTAAGTTCTAGTGATGAGGACACAGTGTGTGTGGCCTCCTGGGATGTACTTTTCTACTTCTCTGCTCCCATCCTGCCCCTGCTGGTGAGGCCAGTGGAAAGGAGTGGGGTGGGGGGCTGTTGGTGAACGACCTCCATCCACAGCCTTCAAACTCCTGGAGCAGATCTGTCCCCACGGGCAGGACGTTCCCAGAGGTGACCCTCAGGTCCCACAGGCACAACCCCTGGCTTTGCCGGGTTTCCTGGGGACTGGGGATGAGGAAGGAGCTCAGGGAGCCTTGGGCAGCCATGCCCTTTCCCAGGGAGGAAGTACCGGGGCTTCTTCACAGGGCGGGTCCCCTGCTGTCAGCACCTGTCTGGTCTCACCGAGTCCCTCTCGATTCTGTGGTTGGTGGACAGAGCTCCTCAGAGCCTCAGAGCTCCGCCCTCCTCTTCTTCTCCCCATTTGGTTAGGGATCCGGGCCTTCCTCTTCTCTCTGGAAAGCCAGGGCCCAGTCTCCATTCCCGGGGAGGGAGTGCCCTCTAGTGCTAGAGAGAGAGAAGGCCGAGGAGGCAGCAGCTGGAGAAGGAGGGCAGGGCCAGAGGCCAAGCCTGAAAGGAAGGCACTGCCAGCCAATGAGGGGTGAGCCAGCTGCAGCCTGACCTGTGGGGCTGGGACAGAGAGGGACCCACAGGTATTTCTGAGTGTGTGTGTGTGTGTGTGTGTGTGTGTGTGTGTGTGTGTGTGTGTGTCTTCTTGAGAAGCCCTCACCTATTGGAGGGACTGGACTCTATCAGGTTAAAAAGTTAACATAGTGGAGAAAGTTTCCCTGATCTCCACTCTTGAATTCTTCCTCCAAGTAAGAAAACTTTCTCTATCCCAAATTGTTCTAAATGGGTTTGGTTCTACCACACCTGGATGTTTCTTGCCAAGGCTCTGGGTCCTGGGGTTACCTCTACCCAATTTCTTCCCTTTCTGTCTAACCTGGAATCCCTATGTATTATGTCTCACTTGTCTCCTGTCCTAATATTTCATCTTCATTTTAAGTACAGAGGATGCATAGCAATGTGAGCCACGGTGGCCGAACTGTGGCTGCAGCCTGTCCTGCCATCTCGGTGTATGCAGTTGGAGGTGGGGGTGGGAGACCCCACCAGCCCCTGCCCTAGTAAAATGAGGGGTTGGGCTCAAGCCTTGCAATTTCAGCTTATGATGTGACAAGCTTGGGACTGCACTCGCCTCGTTATCATTCATGGTTGGGGAAGCACCATGGCCAAGCGACCAGGGTATAAACCTCCTATTGACCAGAACTGATTGCTGGTTTCTAGGTAGCTTTGCAAGAGGCCAGCTTCTTTCCTGGGAGGCCAGCCGACAGGGCTTCCAACTTGGGCAAGTTAATCCTTGCCTCTCATTTGGCCAATGAGAGAGGCTCAACACTTTCCCACATGTTCATCAGGTGCCTGCCCTCCTCTGTGGCTGGCTGGTTTGTCATCAGGACACAGTTTTCTCGAATGACTGGATTCCTGGGCGCTAACGGCCAAGAGATTTCTTGTCCTGATCCAGGAAGCTCCTATATGCTCATCTTAAACTGGGGTTCTACACATTTTCCATCTGGGAACTACTGATTGTAATATAAAATCTCTGGAGGTCAGTGATCTGCCCCATTTTATCTCAAATCTCTCTCTATAGTTTCTCAGTAGGATAATTGGGAGAAAAGTTGATGTTTTGGTTGACATCTCACGGAATTGATAATTCATTTGGATTGAGCCCAAGTAAACTACTCATTTCAGCCTGACACAGAAGAAAATATTCCTGCAGCTGGAAAGGACCACAATAATCCCAGAGTTTAACCTCTTGGATCCTTGTTGAGAATCTCCACCATCAGAAACTCAAGCTGATTGTGGAGAAGTTCCAGGCAGAGTCTCTGGAGTCAGACAGATCTGCCCCTTCTAATTGGGTAACTTTGGGCAAGTGACTTAAACTCTCTGAAGTCCAGTTTCCTGATGATAAGTTCAGGTCTCATAGGTCATTGTGAAGATACTTAATGGAATAACTATGAAGTCCTCAGCAAATACTTGGAAAATAGGATGTGACAGTAAATGGTAGCTACTATTATTTATTACTATTCTCACTCAAGAAGAAGTTAGCTGAGCATCTGTCAGGGATCTTTGCAGGATGGAGGACCGAACTGGACGACTTAACACACGTCTGACTCAGATAGCGCTGGGGATGAAGCCCACCCCTCCCCCTATTGTAATTTGCTCCTCTGAGCCTCAGTGTTCTCACCTATAAAAATGGGGTTACAAATATCTTATGGGAATTTTATAAGGATTAAATATAAAATTGCAGCACTAGATGTGAAAACATCTACACATAGATTATTCATAATAGCTACTCAGGGATTTCAGAAATTGTTATTATCTATGCTGGAAGGCCTTAGATGAGGCACCGGGCTCCTAGGAGGGACCAAGAGCTCTCAGGGTAATAGGAGGCTGGTGAGGGTGGTGGCTAGACAGAGGTGTTAGCACCCTCACCTTTACTGAGCACCTGCCGAGGGTCAACCCTGTGCTGGGGACCCTGAGAAGCCTCGCCAGGTGCTGGCCCCAGGAGGTGCACAGGTTTGGCGGGGAGGCAGACGGGGGCCATGTAATGGGGTGGGAGCCCTCTTTGAAGAGTGAGGACGGTCCGACTAACTGTCGGTGTCTCTCCCAGGGCTGTGGTCTATACTGTCCCTGTTGGTGACCTACTTCCACAGGAGGATGCTGCTGTGGCTTCTTCTCATCTCTGCTCTGGATCTCGGGGCCTGGGGTGAGTTTCTTTCACTGGGTCACAAGTGCTTTTGGCATCAGCCCCAGCCTGGTTTCATTTGGAAATCATCCTCTCCAGGGTCCTCACTCCTCCCCACTAGCTATGTTCCCCTTCAGAGCCTGGCTCAGGTGCCCCCACGCCCTGCTGAGATGGGCTCCCATCCTTAGCAGCCTCTCCAGCCTGCCCAGCACACCTTGGCTTCAGTGTCATGGTCAAGTATTTGTTCCTGATGATTTCACAGGACAGAATCTCAGAACCATGGTGGAGACCCTTAGCAACCTCATCCTAAAGACAGAGAAACAAGCCACATTGTGGCAGTGACTTGCCCAAGGTCATCCGACAATTTTGGGGTGGCTGCAGAGTCTAGTGGCTATCAACACAGCTCTGGGGTCAGACAGCCTGGGTTGGAATGCAAGTCCACAGCTTAAAACCCATGTCGTCTTAGACAAATAACCTCTCTGAATCTCAGTTTCTCATCTGTATAGAGGAAGTAGTTGATTTGCTTTGCTTATCTCACAAAGTTGTTTTAAGCCACAAAGCTGATAGTGCCCTTGAAAATGCTTTGTACATTACAGAGCCAGCCTGTGAGAGGTGATGTGGGTGACATTGCTGGTTCTAGTGGCTATTGCCCCCATGACCTCTGGTACCGAATAGGCAGAGGGGGATGCGGCATGTTTGTGATGATTAATCCTCCATTAATCCTATCTAAAAAAATCTAGTTTGTGAGGGCAGTCACAATGATCTGTAAATTTCTGTATTTCAAGAACCTTGTCTGGATCACTAGGTGCTTCATATATGAATACGTGTTAACGTGATGATGGCCATCTTGGTACATGACACTCTGATCTATTAATTTGTATACCAGTGAACTGGGAAAGGCAGAGCTGCTCAGATGAGGATGCAGGAGAGACTGCACTGAGTCTGAAATGGAGGGAGGCTTGGGGAGGATGGGGAGAGTGAAGGTCTCATTGGGGCAGATGCGAGAGGCAGAGGTGGAGTGAGGCCAGATGCATCCGTGGCTTTCCTCTTCTTTGTTTCCTAGAGGAAGTCAGGTGACTTGGGGAGGCCCAGAGGCTGTTGGCTGGGGGGGCAGGGGGGGTGTGGAGCCTCTGCCTAAGAGCTGGTCCAGGTGTTCTCCGAGGACCAGCACCAAGTGCAGTGTTCCTTCCCAGGGGATTCCCCACAGTTGTCTTGGAATGAAACCCAAGCCAGAGGGCTGTCAGAGAAGCTTCTGGACCTGTTTGTTGGCATCTCACAGCTCATTCTCAAGGGTTGCAGTGGTGAGGCCGTTTGGGGGTGGCCTTGGGCTTCTTAGGGGGCCAGAAGTATTTCTCAGGATGTCACTATGGCTGGGCTGGGTGGGTGGGGTGGGGTGGAACCCCAACTATTCCCCTGAATTGTCCTGAGTCCTTAGGCAAAGCTGGGTTCTAGGAAAGAGACGAAACCCAGGGAGAAAAGACAAGGGTCCCAGTTCCCAGCTCTCAGGGTGGAAACACTGCATCCCTCAGAGAGCTCCTGGGAGCCCCCAAGTAAGGATAGTGAGGGAGAGCTGGGGAGGTCCTGGGTCCTCTGTGGGGCTCTCATGGCCCTGCCCACAGTGTATTTTCATCTGAAGGAGGGAGACCCGTACTCAGTGTTCATGGGGCTTCCTGTGGGCTTTGCCGGGGAGAGTGAGGAGAGTGGTTTGAGGAGAGTGGCAGAGCTTTCCTCAGAGAGTCATGTTCTGAGGGGACAGCCGATGAAAGGCAAGTCAGACACCGGGGCAAATGCCAGTGGGCACCACGCATCCCGAGGCATCCATGCTGACGTGCTTCATGAGAAGTAGGCTCAGAACCCCGGGGTTGGGCGGGGGGTGCTGCTGGGACTGCTTTCTGCAGGCAGAGAAGAGGTGAGGATGGGCAAAGTCCTCCAGGGAAGTACAAGGAGGAAGTGTTTGGAGAACAAGGCCACTTGACTTCCCAGCCTGAGTGTGGAGTCTGCATGGGGATTCGTTTTACCCTAAACAGGATATGGAGATGGGAAGGGGTGGCTGTGGTGATGCAGGCCTCCTCCTGGGGCCTCTCCCATCACAGAGGACCCAGGGTGGCCTGGACAGCCTGCGGCGGACACGGGCAGGACCTTAGCATGCCAGCCTGTGGTTCCCCCCCGAACCCCCCACCAGGTGCATCCACCGTTGTCTCCCGCAAGGAGTGGGGGTTGAGATTCCTGACCCGCAGGGCCCAGCTGACCCGGCCTGTGGCCTGTGTCATCATGGACCAGCTTACGGAGGTAGAGTGCCAGGAGCAGAATGTGTGCAGCTGGAAGCTGCGGGGCCTGCAGTCCCGTTCAGTCTACAACACAGGCTGGTGCGATGTGGCCTACATGTAAGAGGCTGGTGGGGTCCCCGGAGCCCACATTAGAGTTATCCCTTTGGGGGGGCCTCCTGCTCCCCCTTCTCTGTTTTTCTTAATTTCCCATTCATGTTGCTTTTCTAATGAATTAAAAAATGCTAAGAAAACAAAATCCAAAATCCCCCAGGGGTCATGAGGAAGACAGCTCTGAGCCATGTATGTCGTTGTGGTCTTAGCCTCTGGGAGCTCCCGGAAAGAAGCAAGAGAGGCCTTGTAATAAGTACACTCGCCCCCTTGGAGCTCGAAGAATATTTCAGTTTACAAAGGTCTTTGCAAGTATTACTCAAGTAGGCTCTCCCAGTCACTCTGAGGCATGGGCAGGAGAAATATTACCACCCCTGTGTCACAGGTGAGGATGCTGTGGTCTGGAGAAGTTAGAGAATTTGCTCAAAGTCACTCAGCGAGGGAGCATGGACCCAGAACTATTCCCAGACTGCCTCCTAGTCCTGCCTTATTCCACTTCTGCACAGACAGGGCTTTTACCCCGAGAGGTGCCAGGTACCCTGAAGGGCCACGTCATAGTGCGACTGGGATCCCATAGGAGATATCCCACTGGGGATGCAAGGAGGAGGGCCCCGTGTTAAAAGCAAATGTGTGAGGCAAAGAGATGCTTCCATTGTGTATTGAGTACCCCATCTGAGGATTATCTGTGGAGTGGAGGCCCACAACCTCCTCTTTTCCCCTCAAGAATCAGAATATATATGTATTTGTAGAAGAAGACAGAGAGAGAGAGGGAATGGTGCTCTCCCCGCTGAATTCTAAAGACAAACATAAATGCTTTCTGAATTATCCACTTTGGAAAGGATAACCCACATTTTCTTCTTGATTTATTTTTAGCTGCAAATAAGTAAAAGCAGCTTGAGGCCCCTGTTTTAGCCACCAGAGCCCCTGAGGGCCAGGGTGGGGGGTCTTCCCGTCCACCCTCTGTGGATGCTGTGTTCACTAGAGCTCAGCTGCTGTCCCTACCACTAGTGCCCCCCCCGCCCCCCCCCCCCATTGTCACTGCTGTGTTGTCTACTTCAGCCACTGCGTCTCGAAGTCAGGTTTTTGCAGTGACAGTGTAAGAGTCTCCAGTTTGTACCTTGCAGCTGCTGTAGCCATAGGGGCTATTTTCACATTGAACTGACCAAAGGCTGCAGGGACAGAGCAGCCTGTTGAAAGTACTCCAGCAAAGCCAGGGACATGGCGGACACCCTGAGGCCCCAACCTGGTCCTCAGACCAATGTCAGCACAGGGTGGGAGGTCAGCCCTACTCTATTCTGGGTCTCTCGTGACTTCAGGGAAGTGTTCTTTCTGTGCTCAGCTTGCTGTGGAAATTCATGACCTATTAAGAGCTGAATATGGCAAGAGTTGTGAAAACATCAGTTTTGAAGACTGTAACTGGAAAGTGGAGGATGAGAAATTTATAACGAGGAAGAAAGAAAGGAGGAGGTAAAACAACAACAACAAAATAGATACATTGGCTTCAAAATATAAACTGAGAAAAGGAACATCCTAAACAAATTTCTGTGATAAAGAAGAGCTTAGGAATTCCTAAGGAGAAACTGAAGAAAAAGTTAACATAAAGGAATCCCTGAATTCAGGTTGATTGTTTTCAATGTTCAAGTGCTTGGTCCTATAATTTAAAAACATGACGAATGCATTCTCATGCCCTTGAAAAATGTCGAACTAATGTTCTCAGGTTCTTGAGAGTCACACATGTGAATTCCACTTTGACCCAAATGAGTATTTTAAAATGAGGTTCTGGGAAACACATGTAAACTAAGTCAAAACAAAATTTAAAATATATTCTCACATCTCTTGGAAGTCTAAAATGCGTTATCACCCTCCCTCCCACCGTCATGTCATTGAAGCATAGTATTTTTGAGCCTCTAGAACCCTTTTCCCTTCTGAGGATAGGTGTGAAGTTTCCTGTTACAGGAATTTGCCATTAAATCATGTTTCCTTGCCTGGCAGCTTCCTGGTTGGGGACAATGGCAGGGTGTACAAAGGTGTCGGCTGGAACATCCAAGGCATGCACGCCCAGGGCTACAACAGCGTGTCCTTGGGTCTCGCTTTCTTTGGCAATAAGCTAGGTAATGGTCATCCCCTCTGTCCCTCTGCCAGGGAGTTGTCTACACTCTCTTCCTCTGCTCCGTTGTCTCAACACTCTTGTCTTTTCAGCCTCCATCATATTGTCCTCTTTGATGATGGCCCCTCTCTTGAAGTTCTTTTCTCCTTTGGATTCTATGACATGCATTTTTTGGTTCTCGTTCTCCTCTCTGGTCTGCACTCCTGTGAGACTGCTGAAGCCACCACTGACACTGCTTGAGTTCACAGTTATTGCCATCACTTCTGGAGTCTGAAGTTGACCCTGAGGCTGGGGCTTCAGAGGCAGGAAAACATGGCTTCTCTCTTCCTCCAGCATCTCCCATTGGTAGAACCCAAGCAGTGGCCAGCAAGCAAGTCAGGGAAATGTAGTTTGCAGGTTTCCAGCCCCCTGCAGAACAAAGGAGAGCACAGAGCAGGAATGGCATTAAGAGCCAATAGATAAATAACCCGCACTTGCCAGGACCCTTATCTGCCAACTGGGGCTAGTAATAGCATTTATCTCAGAGGTTTTCTGTGAGGATTACATGAGTTAATGGATGTAAAGAGCACTTGGCCACGTGTCTGATTGTAGAGGCTACTAGGTAAATACTGTCACCCTTTTCACCATGCTGGGGCATTCCTGACTTGGTCAAGTGGGCCTCCCTCTGCAAGTAGCTTTCACTGTCTCCCAGTGATTCCACCTAGAGATGGAGAGGATAAAGTTTAGTTTGGCATTTGCAAGAGGTCACCAACTTAGTTTCTAAGAGCTGTGTGCAAGTACTTCCTTGCCTTTCAGCTCCTCTGTCCTGGCTACTGGGCCAGTTTCTGCTCTTCCCACCCATGAGTTATTCAGGCTCAGGTGGTCATCTTGTCTTCCCTCCAGGTCTAGGCCATGTTGGAACTTCTTGCTGACAGTTCTGTGCTCCATGTCATCCTCTTTCAGGCAGCAGGCCCAGCCCTGCTGCCTTATCAGCCGCAGAGGATCTGATCTTCTATGCCATAAAGAAGGGTCACATGTCACTCAGGTATATTCAGCCACTTCTCTTGAAAGAAGAGAGCTGCTTGGTCCCTCAACAGCCACTGATGCCCAGGAAAGGTAAAGCTCCTCAGTCTTGCCTCACCCTCCTCCCAGTTACCACCCAACTACAGCAGGGAATGCTTTTTCTTACTGGTGTTCATTGGTTTCTTGGACCAAGAACATCTCATGCTGAGATCTGGAAAATTCTGAGAGGGCACCTTGCTGGCCTCCTCTCCTTTCCACTAGAACCATATGGCCATGGAACCATACTTGACATAAATATATATGTACACACATTTTCACTCAATTAGCAAATATTTATGGAATACCAGCCACTCTTCCAGGTACTGAGGATGCAGCAGTGAACAAAACAGAGAAAACTGCACATTTCAGTGGAGAAAGATAGAAAATGAAGACCTCAAAAAGTCAAATATGTATGATGTCAAATGGCATGAGGACTATGGAGAAGAATAGAGCATGAAAATGGGGTGGGGTAAACATATATACATATTTGTGTATATTACATGAATACACATAGACATACACAATCTCTGTCACACACACATGTACACACATACACAGACACAAATGCAAAAACAGGCCAAATTTCAATATGACCACAGCACTGAGAAAAACATGAATTCACAGATTACACTGACATGAGTATGAATATTCCAAGAAGTGGGGTAATGAAAATTATGCACTATTTTGGAATGAACAAGCAGCAACCTAAAACCAGTACCATTATAAGCACTTTCAGAAGTTTAACACTCTCTGCTAGAGTGGACCTTTTCTTGGACTCAAGGATACTTTTTTTTTTTTGCGGTACGCGGGCCTCTCACTGTTGTGGCCTCTCCCGTTGCGGAGCACAGGCTCCGGACGCGCAGGCTCAGTGGCCATGGCTCACGGGCCCAGCTGCTCCGCGGCATGTGGGATCCTCCCGGACCGGGGCACGAACCCGTATCCCCTGCGTCGGCAGGCGGACTATCAACCACTGTGCCACCAGGGAAGCCCTCAAGGATACTTTTTATTAAGCTTTCTTAGTTGTAAATCTCTAAATGAAGTTTCTCTTGCTTTCAGACAGGTGCTATCTTCAATAATGATAACTCTGACATTTGTAGAGTTCTTTAGAGATTTCAAATTATTTCCGTATGTGTGTGATAAGTTCAGAGAGTCAGCTGATTTCTGCATACTGGCCCTGTTACATAAGTACACACACCTGCATTTAGTTGCAATGCATATTCGAGCATGTAGGTATACTTTATTTTTTGAATAAAATGGCGATGCCTCTGTATGATCAACAGTCCTTTCTCTTCTGTTCACATGCTGGTTTCCATAGTTGTTATCAGAACCTGCCGAATTTGCCTCTGCCCCTTGCTCCAGCCACCTGGCCCAGACAATTGCTATCAGGACCTTCCCAGAATCTCACAGAATCCCACATGTTAGGATGTGCCAGTGGGTGTCAGAGGTTAGGGAAATTGAGGAGTAACCAGCCTGCAGTTGTGAGATTGTCCACATGTGGGCCCAGGTGAATTCCCATCGCCTTGGTTTTTCCCCTCACCACAGCTTGCCCCAATATCATCACAAGGTCAGCTTGGAAAGCCAGGCAGACACACTGCCCTACAATGAACCTTCCGGCCAAATATGTCATCATCATCCACACCGTTGGGGCGACCTGCAACATATCCATGGACTGCCGGATCTGTGTCTGAGATATACAGTCCCATCACATGGACACACAGAACTTCTGTGACATCGGATATCAGTAAGTGGGATTGGTGGAAACTTGACCCTCCTTTTCTTCAGGGCTGTAGGAAGGAAGGCCCGGGGAGGGAGCCAATATTTACTGAGCTCTTCCTTTGTGCCAGGTGCTTTACATAAGATATCATATTTTTATTTGTGCAAGTTTCTGGACTGAGCATCCTTCATTTTTAATTTTTTTATTTTTGGCCACGCCACATGGCATGTGGGATCTTAGTTCCCTGACCAGGGATTGAACCCACATCTCCTGTAGTGGAAACGTGGAATCTTAACCACTGGACTGCCAGGGAAATCCCTGGACTGAGCATCCTTCAGAGCATAGCAGGGTTGGTTATCTCCTGTGGGTGTGTTCTCCACGAGTGGTTGGGAAGACTCTGAAAAGAAGACTTAAAACAACAGTGATAAAGCAAGAGTGTGAGACCATTGTGGGAGGCCATTGAAGGACTATGCCTTTTTAATGCAATCCCTTCCAACCAGCCAGAGACACAGACCCTGTTTACCACTACTCCCATCTGGCCCAACCCCAAACTTGCTGTCTCTGATGTTAAAATCCTGCAATACCTCTGGTATTGTTAACTCCATTTATAGACACAGGAATCTTTACTTTCTGGACCTCTTTTGCCTCCTCTCTACAGTAGGGACAACAATACTTTATCTATTTAAATATATAGAGTGAAATAAAAAACATGTTCTCTTTTGGTTCCTTTTTTAAAAAATTTAATTTAATTTATTTTTTATACAGCAGGTTCTTATTAGTTATTCATTTTATACATATTAGTGTATATATGTCAATCCCAATCTCCCAATTCATCACACCACCATCACCACCCCCCACCACTTTCCCCCCTTGGAGTCCATACGTTTGTTCTCTACATCGGTGTCTCACTACCTGCCTTTCAAACCGGTTCATCTGTACCATTTTTCTAGGTTCCACATATATGTGTTAATATACGATATTTCTTTTTCTCTTTCTGACTTACTTCACTCTGTATGACAGACTCTAGATCCATCCACTTCTCTGCAAATGACCCAATTTTGTTCCTTTTTATGGCTGAGTAATATTCCATTATATGTATGTACCACAACTTATTTATCCATTCATCTGTTGATGAGCACTTAGGTTGCTTCCATGACCTGGCTATTGTAAATAGTACTGCAATGAACATTGGGGTGCATGTGTCTTTTTGATTTATGGTTTTCTCAGGGTATATGCCCAGTAGTGGGATTGCTGGGTCATATGATAATTCTATTTTTAGTTTTTTAAGGAACCTCCATACTGTTTTCCATAATGGCTGTATCAATTTACATTCCCACCAACAGTGCAAGAGGGTTCCCTTTTCTCCACACCCTCTCCAGCATTTGTTGTTTGTAGATTTTCTGATCATGCCCATTCTAACTGGTGTGAGGTGATACCTTATTGTAGTTTTGATTTGCATTTCTCTAATAATTAGTGATGTTGAGCAGGTTTTCATGTGCTTCTTGGCCATCTGTATGTCTTCTTTGGAGAAATGTCTATTTAGGTCTGTTGCCCATTTTTTTTTTTTTTTTTTTTTTTTTTGCGGTACGCGGGCCTCTCACTGCTGCGGCCCCTCCCACTGCGGAGCACAGGCTCCGGACGCGCAGGCCCAGCGGCCATGGCTCACGGGCCCAGCCGCTCCGCGGCACATGGGATCTTCCCGGACCAGGGCACGAACCCGCGTCCCCTGCATTGGCAGGCGGACTCTCAACCACTGTGCCACCAGGGAAGCCCTGTTGCCCATTTTTGGATTGGGTTTGTTTTCTTAATATTGAGCTACACGAGCTGGTTATATATTTTGGAGATTAATCCTTTGTCCGTTGATTCGTTTGCAAATATTTTCTCCCATTCTGAGGGTTGTCTTTTTGTCTTGTTTGTAGTTTCCTTTGCTTTGCAAAAGATTTTAAGTTTCATTAGGTCCCATTTGTTTATTTTTGTTTTTATTTCCATTTCTTTAGGAGATGGATCAAAGAAGATCTTGCTGTGATTTATGTCAAAGAGTGTTCTTCATAGGTTTTCCTCTAAGAGTTTTATAGTGTCCGGTCTTGCATTTAGGTCTCCAACCCATTTTGAGTTTATTTTTGTGTATGGTGTTAGGGAGTGCTCTAATTTCATTCTTTTACATGTAGCTGTCCAGTTTTCCCAGCACCACTTATTGAAGAGAATGTCTTTTCTCCATTGTATATCCTTGCCTCCTTTGTCATAGATTAGTTGAACGTAGGTGCATGGATTTAAGTCTGGGCTTTCTATCCTGTTCCGTTGATCTATATTTCTGTTTTTTGTGCCAGTACCATACTGTTTTGATTACTGTATCTTTGTAGTATAGTCTGAAGTCAGGGAGTCTGATTCCTCCAGCTCCATTTTTTCCCCTCAAGACTACTTTGGCTATTCGGAGTCTATTTTGTCTCCATACAAATTTTAAGAGTTTTTGTTCTGGTTCTGTAAAAAATGCCATTTGTAATTTGATAGGGATTGCACTGAATCTGTAGATCACTTTGGGTAGTATAGTCATTTTCACAATATTGATTCTTCCAATCCAAGAACATGGTATATCTCTCCATCTGTTTGTATCATCTTTAATTTCTTTCATCAATGTCGTATAGTTTTCTGCATACAGGTCTTTTGTCTCCTTAGGTAGGTTTATTCCTAGGTATTTTATTCTTTTTGTTGCAGTGGTAAATGGAAGTGCTTCCATAATTTCTCTTTCAGATTTTGCATCATTAGTGTATAGGAATGCAAGAGCTTTCTGGGCATTAATTTTGTATCCTGAAACTTTACCAAATTCATTGATTCGCTCTAGTAGTTTTCTGTAGCATCTTTAGGATTCTCTATGTATAGTATCATGTCATCTGCAAACAGTGACAGCTTTACTTCTTTTCTGATTTGGATTCCTTTTATTTCTATTTCTTCTCTGATTGCTGTAGCTAAAACTTCCAAAACAATGTTGAATAAGAGTGGTGAGAGTGGGCAACCTTGTCTTGTTCCTGATCTTAGTGGAAACGGTTTCAGTTTTTCACCATTGAAGACGATGTTGGCTATGGGTTTGTCATATATGGCCTTTATTATGTTGAGATAAGTTCCCTCTATGCCTACTTTCTGCAGGGTTTTTATCCTAAATGGGTGTTGAATTTTGTCAAAAGCTTTTTCTGCATCTATTGAGATGATCATATGGTTTTTATTCTTCAGTTTGTTAATATGGTGTATCACATTGATTGATTTGTGTACATTGAAGAATCCTTGTATTCCTGGGATAAACCCCATTTAATCATGGTGTATGACCCTTTTAATGTGCTGTTGGATTCTGTTTGCTAGTATTTTGTTGAGGATTTTTGCATCAATATTCATCAGTGATATTGACCTGTAGTTTTATTTCTTTGTGACATCTTCGTCTGGTTTTGGTATCAGGGTTATGGTGGCCTCATAGAATGAGTTTGGGAGTGTTCCTACCTCTGCAAAGTTTTGGAAGAGTTTGAGAAGGATGGGTGTTAGCTCTTCTCTAAATGTTTGATAGTGTTTGCCTGTGAAGCCATCTGTTCCTGGACTTTTGTTTGTTGGAAGATTTTTAATCACAGTTTCAATTTCATTACTTGTGATTGGTCTGTTCATATTTTCTATTTCTTCCTTGTTCAGTCTTGGAAGGTTATACCTTTCTGAGAACTTGTCCATTTCTTCCAGCTTGTCCATTTTATTGGCAAAGAGTTGCTTGTAGTCTCTTAGGATGCTTTGTATTTCTGCAGTGTCCATTGTGACTTCTCCTTTTTCATTTCTAATTTTATTGATTTGAGTCCTCTCCCTCTTTTTCTTGATGAGTCTGGCTAATGGTTTATCAATTTTGTTTATCTTCTCAAAGAAGCAGCTTTTGGTTTTATTGATCTTTGCTATTGTTTTCTTTGTTTCTATTTCATTTATTTCTGCAATGATGTTTATGATTTCTTTCCTTCTGCTTACTTTGGGTTTTGTTTGTTCTTCTTTCTCTAGTTCTTTTAGGGGTGAGGTTAGATTGTTTATTTGAGATTTTCTTGTTTTTTGAGGTAGCCTTGTTTGCTATAAACTTCCCTCTTAGAACTGCTTTTGCTGCATCCCATAGGTTTTGGATTGTCATGTTTCCTTGTCATTTGTCTCTAGGTATTTTCTGATATCCTCTTTGATTTCTTCAGTGATCTCTTGGTTATTTAGTAATGTGTTGTTTAATCTGCAGGTGTTTGTGTGTTTTACGTTTTATTCTGCTGTAATTGATTTCTAATCTCATAGCGTTGTGGTCAGAAAAGATGCTTGATATGATTTCAATTTTCTTAAATTTACTGAGGCTTGATTTGTGACCCAAGATGTGATCTATCCTGGAGAATGTTCTGTGTGCACTTGAGGAGAAAGTGTAATCTGCTGTTTTTGGATGGAATGACCTATAAATATCGATTAAATCTATCTGGTCTATTGTGTCATTTAAAGCTTGCATTTCCTTTTTAATTTTCTGTTTGGATGATCTGTCCATTGGTGTAAGTGAGGTGTTGAAGTTTCCCACTATTATTGTGTTACTGACAATTTCCTCTTTTATGGCTGTTAGCAGTTGCCTTATATATTGAGGTGCTCCTATGTTGGGTGCATATATATTTATAATTGTGATATCTTCTTCTTGGATTGATCCCTTGATCATTATGGAGTGTCCTTCCTTGTCTCTTGTAACATTCTTTATTTTAAAGTCTATTTTATCTGATATGAGTATTGCTACTCCAGCTTTCTTTTGATTTCCGTTTGCATGGGATATGTTTTTCTATCCCCTCACTTTCAGTCTGTATGTGTCCTTAGGTCTGAAGTGGGTCTCTTGTAGGCAACATATATATAGGGTTTTTTTTGTATCCATTCAACAAGCCCGTGTCTTTTGGTTGGAGCATTTAATCCATTCATGTTTAAGGTAATTATCAATATGTATGTTCCTATTACCATTTTCTTAATTGTTATGGGTTTGTTTTTGTACATCCTTTTCTCCTCTTGTGTTTCCCACTTAGAGAAGTTCCTTTAGCATTTGTTGTAGAGCTGGTTTGGTGGTGCTGAATTCTCTTAGCTTTTGCTTGTCTGTAAAGCTTTTGATTTCTCCATCGAATCTGAATGAGATCTTTGCCAGGTAGAGTAATCTTAGTTGTAGATTCTTCCCTTTCATCACTTTAAATATGTCATGCCATTCCCTTCTGGCTTGTAGATTTTCTGCTGAGAAATCAATTGTTAACATTATTGGAGTTCCCTTGTATGGTATTTGTTGTTTTTTCCTTGTTGCTTTCAATAATTTTTCTTTGTCTTTAATTTTTGTCAGTTTGATTACCATGTATCTCGGCATGTTTCTCCTTGGGTTTATCCTGTCTGGGATTCTCTGCACTGCCTGGACTTGGGTGGCTATTTTCTTTCCCATGTTAGGGAAGTTTTCGACTGTAATCTCTTCAAATATTTTCTTGGGTCCTTTCTCTCTCTCTTCTCCTTCTGGGACCCCTATAATGCTAATGTTGTTGCATTTAATGTTGTCCCAGAGGTCTCTTAGGCTGTCTTTATTTCTTTTCATTCTTTTTTCTTCATTCTGTTCCATGGCAGTGAATTCCACCATTCTGTCTTCCAGGTCACTTATCCGTTCTTCTGCCTCAGTTATTCTGCTATTGATTCCTTCTAGTGTATTTTTCATTTCAGTTATTGTATTGTTCATCTCTGTTTTTTCTTTAATTCTTCTAGGTGTTTGTTAAACATTTCTTACATCTTCTCAATCTTTGCCTCCATTCTTTTTCTGAGGTCCTGGATCATCTTCACTATCATTATTCTGAATTCTTTTTCTGGAAGGTTTCCTATCTCCACTTCATTTAGTTGTTTTTCTGGGGTTTTATCTTGTTTCTTCATCTGGTACAATGTCCTCTGCCTTTTCATTTTGTCTATATTTCTGTGAATGTGGTTTTCCTTCCACGGGCTGCAGGATTGTAGCTCTTCTTGCTTCCACTGTCTGCCCCCTGGTGGATCTTAACTCTGTTCTTAATTATCTTCCCTCTCTTAGTGCTTTTATGTGCACATGATGCGGTCCACACTGTGAGTGTGCATCTTCTGGTACCATGGCCCCTTAGCCCTTCAAGTTAGCTTTGGTATGCTGGCCTGTTACTGAAGCTGGCACGTGGAGATAGCATTGTATTTATATAGTAAGCCAAATAGAACTTGTATAAGGACTTTTCTGATGGATGCACGGCTTGTGGAGGGTGGATGGAGCTTCACGATCCATAGACTTCTGGTGTTTGAGGATGTTAAAGGTGTGTTACTGCTTAAAACCACACGGAATCTTAGTTTAGATTCTAGTTCCTATGAAGCCAGGGATGCTTGTTTAACCCTTTTGGTTTTCTATTCTGTCAAGTTTAAGTAATAATGAAATTTTCTGTATTGGTATTTAAAGGAAAAAGAGAGGGAGAACTTACAATGTTACACATAAATTGAAATATAAAATACCCACATATTTTCATGCTGAGTAAGCTAAAGGCAACTAATATTGCCCCTCCTTAGGGAGGTCTTCATCTGTAGATGGGTGGGAATGAGATGAGGGAGAGTCACCAGGGAACTGACATGAGGTGGTCATGGGCTGTGGACCTCAGGGCTTAACTCTGTCTGAAATGTCCTCCTCCGCCTCCTCCATTTCTTTGCCTTGTCAAGTTCTATTCATCCTTCAGTTCCCAGTCTAAATGTTATGTGTTCAGAGATGAACCCACCCCCACCCCTCCTCCCCCACAGCTATACACTCATTCATAAACTTGCCCCTTTCCAGCACTTCACGATTTGGAACTGTATCTTTAATTCTGCTGTTATTTTATACCTGTCTTCCTCACTAGACCTCCCCAGTGTACCCCCAGCTCCTGGGATGATGTCGGTACACTAGCACATAATAGTAGCCTAATAAATATTTGTGGAATGAATGAATGTCCTCAGTATCTTTTCTGCAACTGTGGGGTTGAATCAGGTGACCTGGGCATTTTCCACATCTGAGATGCCTTGGGGTCTGAGGGTCCCAGTAAGGGCTCTGAGTCCTGTGGCTCTTGGGGTGGAGGGTGGGTGAAGGAACAGCAGCAGAAGGGAGCTGGAGTCCCACCCTGGTTGGACCAGTAGATGGTGCAGGTGAGCTGGCTCCCTGGCCAGGGCTGGGGGCTGGGGAGTCACAGGTGGGTGTGGGGTTGGAGCACCTTTGCCAGAGCTGAATACCTGGACCTGCTGGGTGAGGAGGCGGGGTGCCTAGCTGGTGTAGGTGCAGGAAGGAAGGGAGAATGCCTGGAGATGTAAACATGCTGGGGCACTGGCTGCAGGGGTGTGTTGGGTGTTGGAGTCCTGGTACTTCTGGCAATAAAACCACTCTTGGCACATCAGCATGTAGAGTGGCAAGGCAGCCTCTCCTGAGACTTGGAGATCCGAGAGGAGCCCCGCCCCGCCTCCCAGAGGGGTTTCCAGTGCTGCCTTGGGACAAGTCTCCTACTTGCTCTTGGTCAGCTTCTGCTCCCACTGTTCTCACAAATATTCTCACATTTCACTTCCTTCCTCAAGCTTCCATCCCAACCCTCTTACTCTCAGCAGAGAAAATTGGGGCCCATCCATCAAGACCTCTCTCAACATCCTGTGACCTTGCAAATGTTCCTGCAACCATATTCCCACATGCAGTTCTTCATATTTTTTCTTTCTTCACATCAGCCTCAGAAGGTGATGAGTCCCCTCTTCTGTTAAGGTCCAGCTCTTTGCTTCTTCCTTTAATTTCCTTCTGTTCATGGTCTTTTGGGATCTCTCTTTTAACTCATCACCTTTACCTCTCAAATTAATATTTATGGCCAAAACACCTTTCCTTAACACTAGGTTAAAATTCTAACTCTGGTCGTATCTCCACTTGGCTATCTAGTAGCATTGACAACTTTGATGTGTAAATCTGAGCTCCTGGTCGTTCCTCTGAAACTGCTCACACTGCTGTCTTCCCCAGCTCAGCAAGTGGATGCCATGCTTCTAGTTGCCCAGGCCCAAAATCCCTGGGGCCATCACTGACTCCTTTTTTTCTCTCATTCCCCTCACCCGGCTGGCTCTCCCTTCAAAATATATTCAGAATTCAGCTGCTTCTCAGCACTTCCCTGGCTAACATGCTGGTTCCATGCATCATCATCTATCACTTGAAATGCTACGATGGCCTCCTAATTGGACTCCCTGATTTTGCCGTCTCCCAGGCCTGGAGGAGGACAGCCTCCTATTCTCAACACAGGAGCTAGAGAGAAACTGTTAAGATCCAACCAAGTCAGATCATGTCTTTCTTCTACTCAGAACCCTCTGATGGTTTCTCTCCCATGTCACTCAGAGTAAGAGCCAAAGTCCTTACTCTGGCCTGAAAGGTCCTACTCAATCTTGCTCCTCGTTTTGCCTCTGACCGTATCTCCTACTATTTCTCCCCTCTCTCGCTGTGCTCCAGCCTCGCTAGCCTCCCCCTGCACCTCCAGCACACTCTACCTCCAGTGAGCTTGTTTCATACATTTGTAATACAGTTAGATGAAAGAAAATACATCCTGTGTTCTATCTTGGAACTGTGCCTACCTCCTAAATGATTTAAAAAATGTTTGCATGCATTTAGGATCATTCTTTGTGCTGTATGGTTCAATGGGTTTTGCCAAGTGCACAGTCAAGTTTCATAATTGCAATGTCATGCAGAGTAGTTTCACTTCCCTAAAAATCCTTTGTAGTTCACCTACTCAACACCCCCCCACCCTGCCAAAGAAACCCTGAACCCCTGGCAACCATTGATCTTTTTACTGTCTGTATAGTTTTGTCTTTTTCAGAATGTCATATAATTGGAAGCATACAGTATATAGCCCTTTCAGACTGTCTTCTTTCCCTTATTAATATACATTTAAAGTCAGCCATGTCTTCTCCTGGCTTGATAGCTTGTTTCTTTTTAATTGCTGAATAATATTCCATTGTACGGACATACCACAGATTGTTTAACTGTTCACCTATTGAAGGACATCTTGGTTGCTTCCAGTTTTTGCTGATTATGAACAAAGCTGCTGTAAATACTTCCATGCAAATTTTTGTGTGAATATGTTTTCAAGTCAATTTGGATAGATCCCTAGACGCATGATTGCTAGATAAAATGGTAAGACTATGTTTAACTCTGTAAGAAACTGCCAAACAATCTTCCAAAAGAACTATATCATTTTGTGTTCCCAATGTGTTCAGCAATGAGTGAAAATTCCTGTTGCTCCACATCCTCACTAGCTTAGTTTTTTGGATTCTAGACATTCCAATAGGTGTGTAGTGGTATCTCACTCTAATTTTAGCTTGCCATTCCCTAATGACAAATGATAGCATCTTTTCATATGCTTATTTGTCATCTGTATCTCTTTTTTTGTGCAAAGTCTGTTTAGGTATTTTGTCCATTTTAAAATTGGATTGTTTGTCTTCTTGTTGAGTTTTAAGAGTTCTTTACATATTTTGGATACAAGTCCTTTATTAGATATATGTTTTGCAAATGTTTTCTCCCAGTCTGTGGCTTGTCTTTTCATTCTCTTATCATTGTCATTCACAGAGTAGAAATTTTTAATTTTAATGAAGTCCAATTTATCAATTTTTCTTTCATGAGTTGTACTTTTGATGTTGTGTCTAAATAAATTGCCAAACTCAAGGTCACATAGATTTTTCTCCTATATTTTCTTCTAGAAGGTTTACAGTTTTCCATTTTCCATTTAGGTCTAGGATTCATTTAGAGTTATTTTTGTGAAAGGTGTGAAGTCTGTGTCTAGGTTCTGTTTTTTTCTTTTCTTGCATATAGACTATCTAATGGTTCCAGCACAATTTCTTTCTTTCTTTTTCTTTTTTTGCACTCAATTTTTCATCATTTATTTTGTTGGAAATAATTTTGTGAACTAGTCAACAATAAAATCAGGAAAAGCAAATAAACAAAAACAACGGTTTAGTGCTTAAATTCACAAGGTTCTGGAATCAGATGGTTTGACTTTCCTGGCTTGCCTGCTTACTATCTTTCTGATATTAGGTAAGTTACATAATGCCTCTGTTCCTCAGTTCACTTATCTGGTAGTGTTAGTAATAACTCTGTTGGGAGGAATGAAGAAGTTAATATGCATAAAGCTCTATGAGCAACACTTGGAAACTGATGTCAGTATGTATAAATTATTATTAAGATTCAGAATTATCAATTTTTAAAAAAGTCTCAGATCTTGGATTTGAATTAGTGTTAAGAATCATCACCATTGTTAGGCTTAGGAGGTTATGAAATAATAAGATGTTAAGCAGGTTAAACAGGAGTTGGTCATTATATTGTCACCTCTTAATCACTTATTCTCTGACCTCACCGTTTTATAAATCAACCATGCTCTCCTAATTATCAAAACCTGGATAAATCTTACTCAACCTTGCTTCAGCATTTGGCCAGCACAATTTCTTAAAAAGACTATCTCTTGTTCATTGAATTGTCTTTATTCCTTTGTTAAAGATAAGTTGGGGCTTCCCTGGTGGTGCAGTGGTTGGGAGTCCGCCTGCCGAGGCAGGGGACACGGGTTCGTGCCCTGGTCCGGGAAGATCCCACATGTCGCGGAGCAGCTGGGCCCGTGAGCCATGGCCGCTGAGCCTGCGCGCCCGGAGCCTGTGCTCCGCAACGGGAGAGGCCACAGCGGTGAGACGCCCGCGTAACGCAAAAAAAAAAAAAAAAAAAAATAATAAAGATAAGTTGACTATATCTGTGTGGGTCTATTTCTGGGCTCTCTATTTTGTTCTATTGATCTATGTATCTATTCTTTTGCCAATACCACACAGTCTTGATTGCTGTAGTTTTATAACAAGTCTTGAAATTAGGTAGTGTAAGTCTTCCAGCTTCAGTCATCTCCTTCACTATTGTGTTGGCTATTCTGGGTGTGTTTCCTTTCTGTATAAACTTTAGAACCAGTTTGGCAATATATCCAGAATATCTTGCCGAAATTTGTTTGGGATTGCATTAAATCTATAGATCAAATTGGAAAGAATGGCTATCTTAACAATACTGAGTCTTCTAATCTATGAACACAGAATATCTTTCCATTTATTAAGATCATTTTTTAAATTTATTTCATCAGAGTTGGGTAGTTTGCTGCATATTCATCTTATACCTATGTAGTTAGATTTATACCTAAATATTTTATTGGTTTTGCTGCTATTGTAAATTGTATATCTCAAATTCCAACTGTTCATTTCTGGTGTAGAGGAAAGCAATTGACTTTTGTATATTAACCTTGTATCCTTTTATATGTTAACCTTGTATCCTTTTGTATATTAACCTTATAACCTTGTATCCTGTGACTTTTCTACACTTCTTAGTTCCAGGAGGGTTTTTTTGTTTGTTTTTTGTTTTGTTTTTGTCAATTCTTCGGGATTTTCTACATAGACAATCCTGCCATTTGAGAACACAGACCATTTTATTTCTGTGGACTTTGAAACACATGTTGACGGCATTCTACACCAGCTGCTCAATGTGGCACCAGGGGAGAATTTTTTTTTTTTTTCATTTGCAGGGGTCTGTCCTGAGTACAGAAATCAAAGCTCTTATGCAAGGGGAAGTATAAAAGGTGGCATTTCTGAGAGATCAACTCTAGAATGGTGTAATTTCAATGTTTTCATTGAAATTTTATCTTGGGGGTAACAGAGAACATCAAAGGGCTGACAGGCCACATGTGTTTTTTTGTTCTCTTGATTACACCAAGCTTCCCTTGGCAGAGAAAACCCAAATAGATAGGAGCCACACTGAGGGAACATGCTTGTCCTGGGTTTCCTCTTGCCGTTGGCTACCTCTTATCACCCTCCTCCACAGGTTCCTTTCCTCCAGCTCCTTGGAATATTGACATTCCCCAAAGCTCCGTCCCTGACCCTCTTGTCTTTTCCCTCTGCTGCTCCACAGATTATCTCATCCACTGTCATAGTTTTAACCTCTTATCTATTGAGAATGCTTAATTCTGTGGGTCCAGCCAAGATCCTTTTCTGAGCTCCAGATGCACACGTGTAATGGCTGTGTGATGGCCATCCCAGGGCTCCCATGTCCAGCAGCAAATGTAACTTCTTTCCCCAAAAGTATTTCCCAAGCTGGAAAACTCCATGTCACTCTTTCCCCCTCTGCTTCATCCACACCAAGTGTGGGAGGCAGTATTGTCACTGGCTCAATGCTTATACTTGGGACAGAGCTGGGGCCAAATCTAAGCCTCTGTTTACAGATCTGAAAAATAGAATACACAAACGCATAACTTCTGAGGCTCTTGTGAGGACTGAATGAGATAATGCAGATGAAGTGCCTAATGTCATCCAAGAGCATAATAGTCCTCAATAACTATGAACTATTATTTACAAGCAGTTAGCTGCAAGTCTTATGGTTTTGAGCTCAGAAATGTCTCCTGACTCTAATCTCTTCCTTCCTTTCCTATGCTAAGGCCTGAGTTAATGTCCTCATTTCTCATCCAAGCACTTCATGAGTCACATTATTGGCTATTCATTTCTCATACTGCTGATGGTGTAATCTTTCTTAAAAACAAAAGGAAAGCAAACAAACAAAAAACATGTCTGACCTGTTAGGCCTTGCTGGTTCCTTTTATCCGTAGGATAAAATTGAAACATGTTTTGGCACACCAGACCCTTCACTCTGCACATTCAGCTCTCCTAGTCTGCATCCACTCCCTTCTTTGTTTCCTTGGTTCTCTCCTGACTCAGCCAACACACCTGTTCCCTGAACTTACCAGACCCACTCCCAGGTCAGTGAGAGTGTGAATGTGCTGTTCTGTCTCCTTGGGGGTTCATCCCCTCGCTCCTCTTAAAATAATGGCTCTTAAAAATGCAGCACAAACATCACATCTTCTGTTCATCCTTCCTCAGTCATCCAAGACAGAGATTCCCTGTCCTTCATCCAAGATTTGAGACCCTGGGGCCTCTTGATTTTCATGTTGTGTTGGATTTTGGCTTATTTCTCTATATCACCTGTGAGGTTGTGAGCTTTTGAGGACAGAATACAGTGTCATATTTTGTGATGTACCCTCAACTCCTAAGGGATCAATAAACGTTTGTGGCATGATTAATGAACTAATGATATTGTTGGTCTACATGGTTGTCTCCCCACTGGAACTTGAACTCCGAAAGGGCTAAGACCTGTATGCCGTTCATTTTTGTGTCTTTAGCACCTAGCTGGGTTCCTGAATGTCATAGTTGCTTAATAGCTTGTGTGAGTGAACGGGAAAGTGAGAGCTGAATGTCCTCATGGATAAGGGCATGGGGATGCCCTCAGATTAAAATTGCTCAGCTGATACTTAGAGGGTGGGGGCTCAGGCTGAGTTGGCCCCCAGCAAGGGACCTGGGAATTTCTCTTGGGGGTTCCCTGGAATAGAATTGCCTTCCTCCATGGGAAATGACTTCCTGGTTTCTCCCTCCATTCCCTATTCCTGCACCTACACGTTCCTCCTCTACGTAATGGGTTTTTCCTTGAGTTTAAGATGATGACCACAGTTAAAATAAACAACAAAACAATAGAAATAAAAATAAACCTAGTGCTTTTGGATAGATTAACTAATCTCTCTAAGCCTCAGTTTCTTCATCTGTACCTGTAAGATGGTTGCTGTGGGAAATTTGTTCTGTTTTCTACAGTGATGGAGTGACAACCTTTTTAGTAAAGGGAAATTGCTGGTCTCAGCTAACACATTTTTATTTCTCTTAATATTTTGGTGTTTTCTTAAAAGATCAAGTGGCCTCAGAAAGGGGACAACCAAGGGCTTCCCTGGTGGTGCAGTGGTTGAGAGTCCGCCTGCCGATGCAGGGGACACAGGTTCGTGCCCCGGTCCGGGAAGATCCCACATGCCGCGGAGTGGCTAGGCCCGTGAGCCATGGACGCTGAGCCTGCGTGTCCAGAGCCTGTGCTCCGCAACGGGAGAGGCCACAACAGTGAGAGGCCCACGTACCGCAAAAAAAAAAAAAAAAAAAAGAAAAAAAAGAAAGGGGACAACCAAGTGGCTCTCAGTAAGTGCCAACGAGGAGCCCAAGGTGTCTCAGCTAGAAAGGGCACAGGGTAGGGTCTGCAAACTCAAGCATGTCTGACTTCAAAGCCAGTGCACTTTCCTCTAGCTTAACGTCCTCTAGTCTTAGGGACACTCTACCCCTTTTTTTCTGTGGAAACTATGACACCCAGTGAGCCTTTGTCAGAGAATGCTAATAACCCACGAGGCTACCTGTACAGCCCCGAGACTGAATGAGGCAAACGCTTGCTAGAGTGGAAAGGAACCCTCAAACCTTGGGGTTGGAGAGGCTCCAAATGACGGAGATAATGTGCAGTGCCAGCTGTTCACCAGCAGGGGGCCGGCGAGTCTGCCCGTGTTCTTGTGTGGCATGCAGGAACACTGGAACGTTGTCAGGAACTCTTAGGTTGGTTGAGATCATAAGGCAGCCACCACGATATCCTTCCATCTAGACAGATATTTAGAGCTGTAAGCTCCACAGTGGCCATGTGAGGTGGACTTTATTGCCCTCATTTTACAGAGGCTCAGACAGTTTGAGTGGTCTCTCCAAGGTCACACAGCCTTGCAAACCCTTGGTCCCCAAATCCAGTTATTTTACTGCACATCTTGAGCTCTTTCTGGCACATCACACTGGCTCTTTGGTAGATCTGACAATTTTATAAATAAATAAATAAATAAATAAATAAATTTCCACATACTTAATTCTATCTATTTACCTGCCCAGTCCACCAAATAACTGGCCACATTTGAAATTCCCAGTGACAAGGAACTCACTACCTCCAAATGCTTTCTTCAGGAGCAGAGGGAACAGCTTTGAAGGGAACTCTCTGGTGTTGCTTCTCCTGGGTATAGCTGCAGAATTTAGGGAAGGCTTTTATTTATTCATTTATCAACTATATGCTAGTTATCTACTAAGTAGTCACAAAGTCCATGTCTTAGTCAGTTTGGGCTGCCATAACAAAATACCATCGACTGGGTGGCTTAGCCAACAGATGTTTATTTTCTCACAGTTTTGGAGGCTTGAAGTCTGAGATCAGGGTATCACCATGGTCAGGTTCTGGGGATAGCTCTCTTCCTGGTTTTCAGACAGCTGCCTTCGTGCTGTGTCCTCACTTGGTAGGGAGAGAGAGCACGTCTCCTCTTATAAGGGCACTAATCCCATCATGAAGGCTCCATCCTCATGACCTCATCTAAACCTAATTATCTCCCAAAGGCCCCATCTCCAAATACCATTACTTTGGGAGTTAGGGCTTCAACATATGAATTTGAGGAGCGGGACTCAATTAAGCCCATAGCTGTTCAGATGCCCATTAGTATAAAGTTATATCCTGTAACACTATGATTTATAAGAAATACATATTTGTTCATCACTGATCCTTACACAGAGATCCTAAAACCCTTGGAATTTCCTGTGATGAGAGCTATAAAAATGTTTTTTTGTTATGTTAATGAGGGGTTAACACCCCTTTGGGAAAATTACCTAAGGATGGGGGTTGGTTGCCAGTGGAGTCAACCATGTGATTAGAGGGTTAAAACTTTCAGTACCACCCCCATCTCTAGGGAGGGGAGAGGGGCTGGAAATTGAGTTCAATCACCAATGGTCAATGTTTAATCAATCAAGCCTGTGTAATGAAGCCTCCATTACACATACGATAGTTCTAAAAATCGAACTACCATATGATCCAGCAATCCCATTCCTGGGTATATATCTGGAGAAAGTCATAATTTGAAAAGATACATGCACCCCAGTGTTCATTGCAGCACTGTTTATAATAGCCAAGACATGGAAGTAACCTGAATGTCCATTGACAGAGGAATGGATAAAGAAGATGTGGTACGTATACACATGGAATATTACTCAGCTATAAAAAAGAATGAATAATGCCATTTGCAGCAACATGGATGAACCTAGGGATTATCATACTAAGTGAAGTAAGTCATACAGATATCATATGATATCACTCATACATGGAATTTAATTAAAAATGATACAAATGAACTTATTTACAAAACAGAAACAGACTCACAGATTTCAAAAACAAATTTATGGTTATCAAAGGGGAAAGTGGGGGAGGGATCAATGAGAAGTTTGGGATTAACATATACACACTACTATATATAAAATAGATAACCTACAAGGACCTATTGTATAGCACAGGGTACTGTACTCAATATTCTGTAATAACCTACATGGGTAAAGAATCTGAAAAAGAATGAATATATGTATATGTATAACTGAATCATTTTGCTGTACACCTGAAACTAACACAACATTGTAAATCAACTATATTCCAATAAAAAAAAGGAAAAAACCCTAAAAGGACTGGGTTTGGGGAGCTTCTGGGTTGGTGAACATGTGGGGATTCGGGAGAGTGGTACACTGTAGAGAGCATGGGAGCTCTGCACCCTTTCCTCATACCTTGCCCTGTGCATCTCTTCCATCTGGCTGTTCTGAGTTACATCTTTTTATAAGAAACCTGTAATCTAGCAAGTAAAATGTTCCTCTGATTCTGTGAGCCACTCTAGGAAATTAATTCAATCCAACAGGAAGTCGTTGGAACCTCCAATCTACAGCACAGGTGACAACCTGGACTTGTGATTGGCATCTGAAGTGGTGGTGATGGGGCAGTCTTATAGCACTGAACACTTAACCTGTGGAATCTGACACTATTTCCAGGTAGATAGTGTCAGAGTTGAGTTGAATTGTTAGGACACCCAGCTGGTGTCAGAGAATTGCTTGGTGATTTTGGAAAACTCACACATCAGAATTGGTGTCAGATATTAACTCTCCTCTGTTCTTTGTATGAATTTTAACTTTTCCCCCATACGTGTTTGGACATTTTCCTCTATGCTGTTTGTTGTAAATTGAATTAGTCAAGATAGGCTTTGCTAGCTATCACAGCCCTCCAAATTGCAGTGTCCTAATACAACAAAGATTGACTTGTCACTCATGGCAAGTCTGATACGGGTCAGTGTAGACTCTCCTCTGTCCTGTCAGTCAGGGTTATTCTAAGTGATAACCCAATATTAATATGTGGCAGGTGAATAAAACAAACATATCAGTGGTCAAACAATGCAACCTGGTAAGTGCTACCATGGAGGTATATGGGGCTCTAAGATAACACAGATGAGAGGTTGGGGGATTGAGAAAGTCATCCTAGGAGAAAAGGAAGTAACTAGGTGAAGGATGAGAAGGGCCCATAGGAAATCATCAAAGAAAAACATCAAGTTTCATGGAATGGGCAGCATTTGACATGATCAGAGAAAAGGGTGTGAGAGGGAATAATGGGAGATGGGGCAAGCAGGTAGAAGATGTGGATGGCCTTCCATGAGAAGCTGAAGAGTTGGGATTAAAGAAAGGGATAGTTCACAATGGAAGTCAAAACACACCTTTAAATTCTCTTGATAAATTAATATTTTATGAGCACCAACAATGGGCTGGGCACTTGTACCTACATTATTTCATTTCAATTTCACATTTTCCTGTACATAAGAGTGATTATCTGCATTTTGTGATTGAAAAAGGAGCCTTAGGGAGAATAAGTGCAATTCTCTCACATCACATCCAAAATGATTTTTGCTGTGTCTCACCACCTGGCCACAAAGAACACAAAACACTAGATCAACCAACATCCCTGCTCTGTGATGGTCAAATCTTAGAACAAGTCACTGCCAGAGCTGGAGACACTCAGATAAAATCTAACTCAGTGTTTTTCAAAGAACGCACTTTGGACCATCTGCATGTGAGAATTAATAAAGAGAAACTTCAGTTAAAATAAAGTTATGAGACCAGAAGGGGGAGCTCCTATGCTCTACAACAACAGCAGAGCCCGACTAGAAAAAGAAAGACTTCCTCTTCTTGCCTGGGAAGAGCTCAGCCAATGAGAGACTGTCATAGATCAGCCAATGAAAAGCCACTATACTTTGAACTCTCAATTCCTCCAATGGATTCTTTTTTGCTATAGCCCTCCTAACTTCATTTTCCCCTCTATAAAAGCATTCTCCTCTTCTTGCTGTGTGGGGACATGCATGTGGTGTGCAGACTCCAAACTGCAATTCTTTGCTGATCCTGAATAAACGAATTTTTGCTGGAGAAATAACTGGCTTGCTATTTGTTTTAGGTCAACATGCATCAGCAATACTTTGGGTAATCATTAAAATGCAAATTCCTAGGTTCCACTCCAGACTCTTTGAGAGGTGAAGCTTGAAAATCTGCATTTATTATGATCACTTCAGGCACGTTTTATGTGCACACAAAGATTTAGAGGTGCTTATCTAGTTCATCTCTTTTGTAAAATTAAGAAATTTAGGTTCAGAGATGACTCTGAACAAGTTGTATGAGGACACACAGCTTTTGCTTGAATTTGCATTGGGATTTGGATTTCAAATCATCCAACTCAGTGATTTAGGTCCAAATTCAGCTTTGAGGAGTGACCTTACATAAATGAGTTTTACTACTCTGGACCTCAGTTTCCTCATTTATAAAATGACAATAGTTTCCACTTTACCTACATCACAGGAGTGAAGAGTCAAATAGGATGTAGCTGTGAAAGTGTTGTGTAAATTTTGTCATTGTTATTACACTGTTATGTGTATGAAATCAGAGCTCTGGATACAGGGAAAGAGATGAAGGGAAGAGTAGCTAAAAACGTAAAAGCATTCATAATAGATAGACCCAGAAAAGAAAATGACCTGAAAGGTTAACCTTTAGCTGTGTGAATGTGTGTGTATGACTCACTTTTAACCATAGTCAGTTAAGTTAGATTTTCCTTTCAGCAGAGAGTGGGGGCAAAATAGATGGAGTCAGAGGTCATTGCTTCAGAAGAGATGTGTGGGGTAGAATTAGCATGTTTTACTAGTGTTCCAGGTATAGATTTTTCTAGATGATAAAAATTCTTACACTGTATTAAAAGAAGTCCTCATATGTCAATGCATTTTGTAAAACTAGGTTATTTTTTTTTTTTTGTGATATGCAGGCCTCTCACTGTTGTGGTCTCTCCTGTTGCAGAGCATAGGCTCCGGACACGCAGGCTCAGTGGCCATGACTCACGGGCCTACCCACTCTGCGGTATGTGGGATCTTCCCGGACTGGGGCACGAACCTGTGTCCCCTGCATCGGCAGGTGGACTCTCAACCACTGCACCATCAGGGAAACCTAAAGCTAGGTTATTCTTGACACCAAAACTACAGATGGGCAGTAGTAATTTTATTCAAATGAATAAAATTAGAAAAATTGCAAGCCAATCTCTATGTATTCAGATGCAAAATCCTAAAGAAAATTATTAGTAACCCAAATCTAGAAATGCACAAAATGATATGCAATAACTTGACTTTCACTCCAGGAATGCAAATTCCTGTCCATGAATATCGAGAACTCTTATGATTCAACTAGAGAAAGACAGTCAACCTAGTAGAAAAATGGGCAAAATATATGAAAAGACATTCTGTAATAGAGAAAATATGACTGGCCAATAAATATACGAAAAAGCTTGGTCTTCTTAGTGGTCATGCTAATAATTGAGCTATGTAATTTGAGACGTCTAAAAACGAACAGAAGAATAAACCTGAAGTTCAAGTTAAAACCATAAGATATGCATAAATTAGTAAAAATTAAAGTGTCTGACAATATCAAGTACTGGTTAGGATGTGGAGGAACAGGAACTCTTATGTAGTTCTAGTGGAGATATAAGTTGTAACAACCACTTTGAAGAACAAGTGGCATTGGTAAGAGTAAAGTTGAAGATATACATAGTCTAAAACCTAGTAATTCTGCTAATTCTACAGAAACTCTTACATATGTAACAAATAAATATGTATTAGAATATTACAGTAGCATTGTAAAACTTGAAAATAATTCAATATCATCAACAGTACAATGAATAAATGTACTGTGTGATAGACACATGTAGAATACTATACAGCAGTGAAAATTAATTTTATGCTTCAAAATTGATGAACCTCAAAAACTTCATGTTGAGGAGATTGGTTCAAGATGCAGAGTAGAAGGACGTGCTCTCACTCCCTCTTGCGAGAACACTGGAATCACAACTAACTGCTGAACAATCATCGACAGAAAGACACTGGAACTCACCAAAAAAGATATCCCACATCCAAAGACAAAGGAGAAGCCAAAATGAGATGGTAAGAGGGGCACAATCACAATAAAAATCAAATCCCATAACTACTGGGTTGGTGACTCACAAACTGGAGAACACTTAAACCACAGAAGTCCACCCACTGGAGTGAAGGTTCTGAGCCCCACATCAGGCTTCCGAACCTGGGGGTCCAGCAATTGGAGGAGGAATTCCTAGAGAATCAGACTTTGAAGGCAAGCAGGATTTGATTGCAGGACTTCGACAGGACTGGGAGAAACAGAGACTCCACTCTTGGAGGGCACACACAAAGTAGTGTGCGCATCGGGACCCAGGGGAAGGAGCAGTGACCCCATAGGAGACTGAACCAGACTTACCTACTAGTGTTGGAGGGTCTCCCGCAGAGGTGGGGGGTGGCTCTGCCTCACCGTGAGGACAGGGACACTGGCAGCAGAAGTTCTGGGAAGTACTTCTTGGTGTGAGCCCTCCCAGCGTCCTCCATTAGCCCCACCAAAGAGCCCAGGTAGGCCCCAGTGTTGGGTCGCCTCAGGCCAAACAATCAACAGGGAGGAAACCCAGCCCCACGGAACAGCAGTCAAGTAGATTAAAGTTTTACTGAGCTCTGCCCACCAGAGCAACAGCCAGCTGTACCCATCACCAGTTCCTTCGATCAGGAAACTTGTACAAGCCTTTTAGATAATAGCCTCATCCACCAAAAGTGCACAGAGCAGAAGCAAGAAAACTACAATCCTGCAGCTTGTGAAACAAAAACCACATTCACAGGAGGATAGACAAAATGAAAAGGCAGAGGACATTGTACCAGATGAAGGAACAAGATAAAACCCCAGAAAAACAACTAAATGAAGTGGAGATAGGCAATCTTCCAGAAAAAGAATTCAGACTGATGATAGTGAAGATGATCCAGGACCTTGGAAAAAGAATGGAGGCAAAGATTGAGAAGTTGCAAGAAATGTATAACAAAGACCTAGAAGAATTATGGAAGAAACAAACAGAGATGAACAATAAAATAACTGAAGTGAAAAATACACTAGAAGGAATTAATAGCAGAATAACTGAGGCAGAAGAACGGATAAGTGACCTGGAAGACAGAATGGTGGAATTCACTGCTGCAGAACAGAATAAAGAAAAAAGAATGAAAAGAAATGAAGACAGCCAAAGAGACCTCTGGGACAGCATTAAATACAACAACATTCGCATTATAGGGGTCCCAGAAGGAGAAGAGAGAGAGAAAGGACTCGAGAAAATATTTGAAGAGATTATAGTCAAAAACTTCTGGAACATGGGAAAGGAAATAGCCACCCAAGTCCAGAAAGCACAGAGAGTCTCATACAGCATAAACCAAAGGAGAACACGACGAGGCATATAGTAATCAAACTGGGAAAAATTAAAGACAAAGAAAAATTATTGAAAGCAGCAAGGGAAAAATGACAAATAACATACAAGGGAACTCCCATAAGGTTAACAGCTGATTTCTCAGCAGAAACTCTACAAGCCAGAAGGGAGTGATATGATATACTTAAAGTGGTGAAAGGGAAGATCTTAAAACCAAGATTACTCTACCCGGCAAGGATCTCATTCAGATTTGATGGAGAAATCAAAAGCTTTACAGACAAGCAAAAGCTAAGAGAATTCAGCACCACCAAACCAGCTCTACAACAAATGCTAAAGGAACTTCTCTAAGTGGGAAACACAAGAGAAGAAAAGGACCTACAGAAACAAACCCAAAACAATTAAGAAAATGGTTATAGGAATATACATATTGATAATTACCTTAAACGTGAATGGATTAAATGCTCTAACCAAAGGACACAGGCTTGATGAATGGATACAAAACAAGTTACATATATATGCTATGTAAAAGAGACCCACTTCAGACCTAGGGACACATGCAGACTGAAAGTGAGGGGATGGAAAAAGATATCCCATGCAAATGGAAATCAAAAGAAAGCTGGAGTAGCAATGCTCATATCAAATAAAATAGACTTTAAAATAAAGAATGTTATAAGAGACAAGGAAGGACACTACATAACAATCAAGGGATCATCCAAGAAGAAGATATAACAATTATAAATATATATGCACCCAACATAGGAGCACCAAAATACATAAGGCAACTGCTAACAGCTATGAAAGAGGAAATTGACAGTAACACAATAATAGTGGGGGACTTTAACACCTCACTTACACCAATGGACAGATCGTCCAAATAGGAAATTAATAGGGAAACACAAGCTTTAAGTGACACAATAGAACAGATAGATTTAATTGATATTTATAGGACATTCCATCCAAAAACAGCAGATTACACTTTCTTCTCAAGTGTGCATGGAACATTCTCCAGGATAGATCACGTCTTGGGTCACAAATCAAGACTCAGTAAATTTAAGAAAATTGAAATCATATCAAGCGTCTTTTCTGACCATAACACTCTGAGATTAGAAATGAATTACAGGGAAAAAAAACGTAAAAAACACAAACACATGGAGGCTAAACAATACGTTATTAAATAACAAAGAGATCACTGAAGAAATCAAAGAGGAAATCAAAAAATATCTGGAGACAAATGACAATGAAAACATGACGATCCAAAACCTATGGGATGCAGCAAAAGCTGTTCTAAGAGGAAAGTTTATAGCTATACAATCCTACCTCAAGGAACAAGAAACAGCTCAAATAAACAATCTAACCTTACACCTAAAGGAACTACAGAAAGAAGAACAAACAAAACCCAAAGTTAGCAGTAGGGGAGAAATCCTAAAGATCCGAGCAGAAATAAATGAAATAGAAACAAAGAAAACAATAGCAAAGATCAATAAAGCTAAAAGCTGGTTCTTTGAGAAGATAAACAAAATTGATAAATCTTTAGCCAGACTCATCAAGGAAAACAGGGAGAGGACTCAAATGAATAAAATTAGAATGAAAAAGGAGAAGTTACAATGGACACCACAGAAATACAAAGCATCATAACAGACTAGTACAAGTAACTCTATGCCAATAAAATGGACAACCTAGAAGAAATGGACAAATAATTAGAAAGATATAACCTTCCAAGACAGATACAGGAAGAAATAGAAAATATTAACAGGCAAATCACAAGTAATGAAGTTGAAACTGTGATTACAAATCTTCCAACAAACAAAAGTCCAGGACTTTTGTTCACAGGTGAATTCACAGGTGAATTCTATCAAACATTTAGAGAAGAGCTAACACCCATCCTTCTCAAAGGCTTCCAAAAAATTGCAGAGGAAGGAACACTCCCAAAGTCATTCTATGAGGCCACTATCACCCTGACACCAAAACCAGACAATGATACTACAAAAAAAGAAAATTACAGACCAATAACACTGATGAATATGGATGCAAAAATCCTCAACAAAATGCTAGCAAACAGAATCCAACAACACATTAATAGGATCATACGCCATGATCAAGTGGGATTTCTCCCAGGGATGCAAGAATTCTTCAATATACACAAATCAATCAGCGTGATACACTATATTAACAAATTGAAGAATAAAAACCATATGATCATATCAATAGATGCAGAAAAACCTTCTGACAAAATTCAACACCGATTTGTGATAAAAACTCTCCAGAAAGTGGGCATAGAGGGAACCTACTTCAGCATAATAAAGGCGATATAACACAAACTCATAGCAAACATCATTCTCAATGGTGAAAAACTGAAAGCATTTCCTCTACAATCAGGGACAAGACAAGTTTGTCCACTCTCACCACTATTATTCAATATAGTTTTGGAAGTCCTAGCTATGGCAATCAGAGAAGAAAAATAAATAAAAGGAATACAAATTGGAAAAGAAGAAGTAAAACTGTCACTGTTTGCAGATAACACGACACTATACATAGAGAATCCTAAAGATGCCACCAGAAAACTACTAGAGCTGATCAATGAATTTGGTAAAGTTGCAGGATACAAAATTAATTCACAGAAATCTATGGCATTCCTGTACACTAATGATGAAATATTTGAAAGAGAAATTAAGGAAACTCTCCCATTTACCATTGCAACAAAAAGAATAAAATACCTAGGAATAAACATACCTATGTAGACAAAAGACCTGTATGCAGAAAACTATAAGACACTGATGAAAGAAATTAAAGATGATACAAACAGATGGAGAAATATACCATGTTCTTGGATTGGAAGAATCAACATTGTGAAAATGACTACACCACGCAAAGCAATCTACAGATTCAATGCAATCCCTATCAAACTCACTGGCATTTTTCACAGAACTAGAAAAAAAGTTGCACAATTTGTGTGGAGACACAAAAGACCCCGAATAGCCAAAGTAATATTGAGAAAGAAAAACGGAGCTGAAGGAATCAGGCGCCATGACTTCAGACTATACTACAAAGCTACAGGAATCAAGACAGTATGGTACTGGCACAAAAACAGAAATATAGATCAATGGAACAGGATAGAAAGCCCAGAGATAAACCCAGGCACCTATGGTCAACTAATCTATGATAAAGGAGGCAAGGATATACAATGGAGAAAAGACAGTCTCTTCAATAAGTGGTGCTGGGAAAACTGGACAGCTACATGTAAAAGAATGAAATTAGAACACTCCCTAACACCATATACAAAAATAAACTCAAAATGGATTAGCAACCTAAATGTAAGACTGGACACTATAAAACTCTCTGAGGAAAACATAGCAAGAACACCCTTTGACATAAATCACAGCAAGATCCTCTTTAATCCACCTCCTAGAGTACAGGAAATAAAAATTAAAAATGGACCTAATAGAAATTAAAAGCTTTTGCAAAGTACAATCAAGATGAAAAGACATTCCTCAGAATGGGAGAAAATATTTTCAAACTAATCAAAGGATTAATCTCCAAAATATATAAACAGCTCATGCAGCTCAGTATTAAAAAAACAAACAACCCAGTCCAAAAATGGGCAGAAGATCTAAATAGACATTTCTCCAAAGAAGACATACAGATCGCCAGGAAGCACATGAAAACCTGCTCAACATCATTAATTATTAGAGAAATGCAAATCAAAACTACAATGAGGTTCACCTTACACCAGTTAGAATGGGCATCATCAGAAAATCTACAAACAGCAAATGCTGGAGAGGATTGGAGCAAAGGGAACTCTCGTGCACTGTTGGTGGGAATGTAAATTGATACAGCCATTATGGAGAACAGTATGGAGGTTCCTTAAAAAACTAAAAATTAGAATTACCATATGACCCAGCAATCCCACTACTGAGCATATACCCAGAGAAAACCATAATTCAAAAAGACACATACACCTCAATGTTTATTGCAGCACTATTTACAATAAATAGCCAGGTCATGGAAGCAACCTAAATGGCCATCGACAGATGAATGGATAAAGAAGATGTGGTACATATATACAATGGAATATTACTAGCCATGGATAGGAACAAAATTGGGTCATTTGTAGAGACGTGGATGGATCTAGAGTCTGTCATACAGAGTGAAGTAAGTCAGAAAGAGAAAAAGAAATATCGTATATTAATGCATATATGTGGAACCTAGAAAAATGGTACAGATGAACCGGTTTGAAAGGCAGGTAGTGAGACACAGATGTAGAGAAGAAACGTATGGACACCAAGGGGGGAAAGTGGCAGGGCTGGGGGTGGTGGTGGGATGAATTGGGAGATTGGGATTGACATGTATACACTGATGTATATATAATGGATGACTAATAAGAACCTGCTGTATAAAAAAATAAATAAAATAAAATTCAAAAATTAAAAAAAATAACTAAAAATCCCCCAAACTTAATGTTGAGTGAAATAAGCATGTCATAGAAGATAACATAAAGTATGAATCTACTTATATAAATATAAAAATGTGCTTAAAATGAAACATATGATTTAGGTATATATTACACATACAGTTAACAGTTAAGGAAATGATTTTATTAAATTTAGGATGAAGTGAGATTGGAGGCTGTTACTGGGAAGAGGCACCCAATAGGCTTCCACACTACTGGTAATTATCTATTTCTTCAGATGTGTGTTGAGTATATTAAATAATTGAGGTATTAATTTTATTATTATTTTTAGATTGTAACTATACAATAATACCTGTTGAATATATGAAATATTTAACAATTCTTAAAAAGAAAACAAAAATGTATATATTTTCCCCATAAAAAAACCACTATAATGCAAGGAAAACAGCTTATAAAATTAAGGTGATCTGCTAGTAATGTAATTGCCTGCCAGAACAAAAATCAACAGTCTTTTAGAGAAAGAAAGTAGAACCAAAATTCTCAACATTACTACATGTATTCTCATCCGCCACCCCCCAAAAAAGCAGATCAAGAGATGACCAGAGGGTGGAGTTAGCAGACTTTAAAACAGTTAGCTGTATGATAAAAAGTAGATAGGAAAAAGTGGTCAAAATAGGTAATCAGATGTGAAATCTCAGTAGTAAAATGGGTTCCTTACAAAAGAAACAAATGGGCATTCTAAAATATAAAGTACCATATTGAAATGAAAAATTCAGTAGATCAGCTTTACAGAAGACTGAATTTAGCAGAAGAATCAGGGAACTTAAAGAAAGGTAAGTAGAAATTACTCAAACTGAAATAGAAGAGGAAGATAGAATGAATAAAACAGAACAAAGTGTTTAAGACTTGTGGACAATATCAAATCAGCCAACAAATGTGTAGAGTCCCAGAAAGAAAGGAAAAGAGACAAGGGAGAAAGGGAAGAATAAATCTTTGAGGGGATAATGTTAAAAATATTAAAAAAATTAATGAAACACATCAAACCACGGGTAAAAGAAACTCAGAGAATGCCATTCAGGACAAATACAAAGGAGATGATATTCAGCCTATTTTAGTCAAAACTACTGAAAACCAAGGATGAAAAGAATACATTTAAAAACCAGTCAGAGAAAAGGAACATATTACACTCAGGGGAAAAATCACTGATTCTTTTACTCTGTCATCTCCATTTTGCTGTTGAGCCTATCCAGTGAGACTTATATTTTTCAATTCTAAAATTCAATTCTACAATTGGCTACTACATTTTTTAGTTCTAAAGATGTTTACTTGATTCTTTTTTGTATCTTCTATTTCTTTGGCAAAGCTTTGTATTTTTTTCATGTTTCAAGTGTGTTTGTAATTTCTTGTTTTTGTAATATTATCTTTAAAAATCCCTTTCAGATAATCCCCCAATTAGTATCATTTCAGTGTTAGTATCGATAGTATCTTTCCCTGTTCAAGTTGAGACTTTCCTGGTTCTTGATGAGTAATTTTTGATTGTGTGCTAGACATTTTTGGCATTGTGTTATAAGACTCTGGATCTTATTCAAATCTTCTATTACAGCAGGCCTCCCTCTGCTAATACTGCACCAGTGAGGTATGGGTGGTGGTGGTGTTTACTCTCCACTGGGTACAGGTGGAAGTCTAATATTCCCAATCTTTTTTTCTCAGATGGCTGGCTAAAGTAGGATGGATATTGTCAAAAAAATTTCTGCCTTGCCAGGTCACCTCTTTTTCAGTCCTTTGAATGGAGAAAGCAGGTATTCTTGGGGCTACTTTCTGCCTGTACCTGTTGGTATTTCTTGGCTGCAGACTTTGTAGAGCTCAACCTGGACTATATAGAAGGCAAAAAGAAAACGCAGGGAACTTACCACAGTGTCAATCCTCAAGTTCTGAGAACTCTAGCTAGTCTGCCTTCTTCTCTCCACAGTTCCAGACTCTGCTTATATTTGTGTTATATATTATGCCCAGATATTTTAGTTATACTAAGCAGGGGCAATAGAATGAAATGCATCTACTCTATCTGGTACAAAACTAAAAGTCCTACTTTCATTTAAAAAATATAAAAATAATACAGTGCATGGACTATAAGATCTTTAAGGCTGCTGTTTTGATTTCTGTAAGTTACTGCTGTAAAGTGATGAAGGTGTGGTGACTCTACAAATGGAAAAATTGGGGAGGAATACTTTGTGTTTTTGTCTCCAGCAGTGACTGGATAGGGAGAGTACTGTGGTTTTTTGAGATAGGAGGTGTTTTGCTTTGAGTAAATCAATGTTAACATTTACCTAGAGCTGGTAGAATTAGGTTATGAAACGGGGCCTGCAGAGTTCCTGACCAGGCTGATGTTTTACATCTCTTTTGAGGGCTATGCAATTAACAGAGCAACTGTAGCTTCTTCCTTGTTAATTGGAATGCTACCTGTGTTTCCTCATGAACTCTCTGGTGCTGGTGTTTAACATCTCATACACTTATGCTGTATTTTCCCAAGTTGGGTGAAGGTCCTTCAAGAGAGCAGAAAATAGCTCCTTTACTTCCTCCTGTCCCTGCAGGTACTTAGAAAAGGGTCTTACACAATGTAGAGGCTCATAACTATCTGATAGGACTATTCCTTCTTCTGTGAGTCTGGTTAGCATCAGCTGCTTCTAATGTGCAGCACCTGATTTTAGAACTTGCAGACTAGGCTGTGGACTATGAGAGAGCACATCTTTCCAGGGCAGCCCTTTTTTAAAAAATTTTTTATTGAAATATAGTTGATTTACAATGTTGTGTTGGTTGTAGGTGTACAGCAAAGTGATTCAGTTATACATATATATATATATACATATACATATTCTGTTTAAGATTCTTCTCCATTATAGGTTATTAAAAGATATTGAATATAGTTCCCTATGCTATACAGTAGGTCCTTGTTTGGTTATCTACTCCATATATAGTAGTGTGTATATTTTAATCTCAAACTCCTAATTTATCCCTCCCCCCCTTTCCCCTTTGGTAACCATAAGTTTGTTTTCTACGTCTGTGAGTCTATTTCTAGTTTGTAAATAAGTTCATTTGTATCATTTTAAAAGATTCCACATATAAGCAATACCATACGATATTTGTCTTTCTCTGCCTAGCTTACTTCACTTAGTATGATAATCTCTTGGTCCATCCATGTTGCTGTAAATGGCATTATTTCATTCTTCTTTATAGTTGAGTAATATTCCATTGTGTATATATACATCTTCTTTACCCATTCATCTGTTGATGGACACTTAGGTTGCTTCCAAGTCTTAGTTATAGTAAATAGTGCTGCTGTGAACACTGGGGTGCATGTATCTTTTCAAATTATAGTTTTCTCCAGATATATGTCCAGGAATGGGATCACTGGATCATATGGTGACTTTGTTTTTAGTTTTTTAAGGAACCTCCATACTGTTCTCCATAGTGGCTGTACCAATTTACATTCCCACCTACAGTGTAGGAAAGTTCCTTTTTCTCCACACCCTCTCCACATTTATTATTTGTAGAATTTTTGATCATGGCCATTCTGATTGGTGTGATATGATATCTCATTTTAGTTTTGATTTGCATTTCTCTAATAATTAGTGATGTTGAGCATATTTTCATGTGCCTGTTGGTTATCTGTATGTCTTCTTTGCAGAAATGTCTGTTTAGGTCTTCTGCCCATTTTTTGATTGGGTTGTTTGTTTTTTTTGATATTGAGCTGTATGAGCTATTTGTATATTTTGGAAATTAAGCCCTTGTTGGTTGCATAGTTTGCAAATATTTTCTCCCAGTCCATAGGTTTTCTTTTATTTTTTCATTTTGTTTATGGTTTCCTTTGCTGTGCAAAAGTTTTTAATTTTAATTAGGTCCCGTTTGTTTACTTCTGTTTTTATTTCCATTACTCTAGGAGATGGATCTAAAATAATATTGCTGTGATTTATGTCAAAGAGGGTTCTGCCTACATTTTCCTAGGAGTTTTAGAGTATCTGGTCTTACATTTAGGTCTTTAATCCATTTTGGGTTTATCTTTGTATATGGTGTTAGCGAGTGTTCTAATTTCATTCTTTTACGTGTAGCTGTCTGGTTTTCCCAGCACCACTTGTTGAAGAAACTGTCTCTTTATTGGATATTCTTCCCTCCTTTGCTGTAGATTAATTGACCATAAGTGCGTGGGTTTATTTCTGGGCTTTCTATCCTATTCCATTGATCTATATGTCTGTTTTTGTGTCAGTACCATATTTTGGTGCAACTGCAACTTTCCCAAATCCATTGATGAGGTCTAGTAGTTTTCTGGTGGCATCTTTAGGATTTTCTATGTATAGCATCATGTCATCTGAGAACAGTGACAATTTTACTACTTCTTTTCCAATTTGGATTCATTTCATTTCTTTCTCTTTTCTGATTGCTGTGGGTAGGACTTCCAAAATTATGTTGAATAAAAGTGGTGAGGGGGGCATCCTTGTCTTGCTCCTGATCTTGGAGGAAATGTTTTCAGCTTTTCACAATTGAGTATGATGTTAGCTGTGGTTTGTCATAGATGACCTTTATTATGTTGAGGTATGTTCCCTCTATCTTACTTACTGGAGAGTTTTTATCATAAATGGATATTGAATTTTATCAAAAGCTTTTTTTGCAGTTTTTTAAAACACATGTTTATTGGAGTATAATTGCTTTACAATGGTGTGTTAGTTTCTGTTGCTTTTGCATCTGTTGAGATGATCATATGGTTTTTATTCTTCAATTTGTTAATGTGCTGTATCACACTGTTTGATTTATAGATATTAAAAAATATTTGCATCCCTGGGATAAATCCCACTTGATCATAGTGTATGATCCTTTTAATGTATTGTTGGAGTCAGTTTGCTAGTATTTTGTTGAGGATTTTTGTATCTATGTTCATCAGTGATACTGACCTGTAATTGTCTCTTTTTTTGGTGAAATCTTTGTTTGTTTTTTTTTTTTTTTTGCGGTACGTGGGCCTCTCACTGTTGTGGCCTCTCCCGTTGCAGAGCACAGGCTCTGGACTCACAGGATCAGTGGCCATGGCTCACGGGCCCAGCCGCTCCACGGCATGTGGAATCCTCCCAGACCAGGACAAGAACCTGTGTCCCCTGCATCGACAGGCACACTCTCAACCACTGCGCCACCAGGGAAGCCCATCTTTGTCTGGTTTTGGTATTAGGCTGATGGTGGCCTCATAGAATGAGTTCAGAAGTATTCCTTCCTCTACAATTTTTTGGAACAGTTTCAGAAGGATAGGTGTTAACTCTTCGATCCACCTGTGAAGCCATCTGGTCCTGGACTTTTGTTTGTTGGGAGTTTTAAAATTACTGATTCAATTTCAGTACTGGTAACTGGTTTGTTGATATTTTCTATTTCTTCCTGGTTCAGTCTTGGGAGATTGTACTTTTTAATGAATTTGTCCATTTCCTTTAGGTTGTCCATTTTATTGGTATATAGTTGCTTGTCGTAGTCTCTTATGATCCTTTGTGTCGGTTGTAACTTCTCCTTTTTCATTTCTGATTTTATTGATTTGGGCCCTCTCTCTTTTTTTCTTGGTAAATCTGGTTAAAGGTTTATCAATTTTGTTTATCTTTTCAAAGAAGCAGCTTTTTAGTTTCATTGATATTTTCTATTTTTTTTCAAGTTTCATTTATTTCTGCTATGATCTTTATGATTTATTTCCTTCCAATAACTTTGGGTTTTGTTTGTTCTTCTTTCTCTAGTTGCCTTAGGTACAGGGCAGCCCTGTTTAAAAAAGCACTGAGCTCAAGGAGTAGACCCAAGGTGGCTACTCAACCCACCTGGGGCTGTTTATTGAAGTCTCCTCCCAGGATCTTTGTGTTTTGGGATCACCTCACGATTTTAAGCCATAAATCAGAGAATTTATATTTTTGGTCCTTGGTTGCCAGCCATTCCTCCCTCCCCTGATGACTCCCACCTATCCACCCACTCTCCACCAATAGAATAAATATATTTGTTTAATGAATGTCCCTGTGGATGAGTGGGTGGAGGAAAAGAGAGGAATGGAATGGAATGGAATGAACGAACTTGGAAGCCACAAAGATGTCTGGAAACGCAGAAATTCTCATGAATTGCAAATTTATTGACTGAGGAGGCAGTGGGGTTGGGAGGTAGTTGCACAGAAACAAAGGAGGGAAAACTGCAGAACAAGATGCAGCCCCAGAGCTCAATGGCTTCGTTTGGGAGGATGAAGACGTGAGGGGTTGAGAAACATCAGTGCAATATCATGAGAGCGCTAAGCCCATCGGCGCCCACGGAGAACACCTCCAGCTCCTTCGTCTCCGTGGCGTCCAGGGGGCCTTATTTGCATGGCCAGGAAGGCGTCTGCTTCTGCTGGGTCTGATGGCAAACAGGGACGCCCTGGCTACCCCCGGAGCCGCACCCGGAGGAGCCGTCCCCGGAAGAGGCACCACTAGAGACGCCTCCGTGGCTCTGGCCCTGGACCTTCTGGTCGGAGGAACCGCCGCCGCTGGAGTTCTTCCCACCGGAACCTCCTCTGCAGCCTCCAGAGCCGTCGCTCCCGGAGAAGCCCCCGCCGCAGCTGGAGCCGCCACCAGCAGAGTGGTCTCCGCCGCCGGAGCTGCCACAGCTCCCGGAGGACTTGACGCCTTTACCGGAGCCGCCATCGGAACCACCGGAGCCGCCGTCGCCGGATTTGCCGCCGCCGCCAGAGGTTTTCCCGCTGCCCACTGCGGGTTGGGGGGTGGGCTGCTTTGTCTGGCAAGACATGTTTGTCTAAGGAGGAACGGAAACCTGGAAGGAAAGCAGAGAGCATCACTGGACCAGCTGCAAGAGGATGCTGCGGCAGAGGCAGCTGCATCTACGGCAACGCCCGTCGTCTTCTGAGCAGCGCTGCCTGGGCCAGGCTTGAGCTCTCTCTGACTGGATATGGGGAAGAGCGCTCAGCTGGGACTCCTAGGATTAGTGCTTTTAGAAAAAAGTTGTGTTTCCCCTGCGAAAGTCTTTACCAAGTTTTAAATAGCCCACTTAGTGGTGCCCATTTCTCTTTCTCTCCCAGCTCTGCTTCTGCCCTCTACTGTGTGATCTTGGGGCGAATGACCCACACTTTGCCTGTTTCCTCACTTCCTGTAAGATGAGATGGTTTGAGTATTTCACTTCTCAGTTCTCCTCTGATCCCAACACTGATTCTCTGAGTGCAAATATAAAATTACCACAAACCTCCACCTAGGGTGGGGGATTTTATCTATCCCTGGCACAACAGAGGGAAGTTTGTCTGAATGTCAGAGGGCTGTTGTATCCCATTCCTTGCAAAAGAGAATTAGTTCAAACTCTTGGTCTGTTCCACTGACCTCAGCCATGATCTCTGACCAGTTATCAGAAAAGGCAGCCTCCCCCATGGTCCTGTCTGGAAACAGATGAAGGACCCCCATGGTCCTTTGGACCAGCATCTCTGACCAGAAGATATCGGCTTTGCTTACACCCAAGCTTGGCTGAGGGAACCCTAACTAGGAGGAAACTGTGTCCCAACATCTCACAAGTCATTTCCCTCTCAGAACATCTTGTGTAAAACAGGCATTGGGTTCCTATGACTCCTAAAACCTTCCCCCTCTGCAGCATTCTCTAAATCATTCTTCCTGTTCTCTGAGAATACATTCAGCCTGTAGTCCTTACAAGTTCACAAGTCCCATCCAGCCCATTCACAGGCTGCCTGGGATAATCTCTGCAGAATGCACCTCTGTGCTGGGCACAGGGCATGTCCCTTACAAGGGTGCCAGAGAGACAGGAGATAATCTTGTTTTTGTGGTATTTACATTCTGGCCAGAAGATCAGAAACACCATCTGCACAGCAGCAGCTCAGCTCTCTTTCCTGTCTGAAGCCCCTCTAAACATGAATGCAGTTGGAAAGGCAGAGGTCCTGTAGGTCCCAAAGAGGAAAGAGGACTTGCCTACCTGTCCCCTGGTCCACATAGCCCATGCAGGCCTGAGCAAGACCAGCTGGGAAGATGAGAGCCAGTAGAACCCACACTTACCCAAAGCACCAGGAAGAGTGAGTGAGGAGAGGAGATGCTGGCTATGTGAGGAGAACTGGAGCTCCTGAGGTTTTATACTCTTGAGTCCTGACTCATCTATTGATCTGGACCAGCCTCTCATGTTTGGCCTCATTTACGTGATCTATGGCTGTCACCCCACCTCCCTGTGATTGCAGTCACAGGGTGACACATTCATGAAGATTTTGGCATTCTTGAGATGGGAAGCCTCATGTGTGACTGGCCCCTTCTCTGTTGCAACTGTGAGGCAGGCTGGCCAGCGGGGACGGCCAGCCAGAGTGGATGGCGGACTTTGTTTCCAAAACCAATGGCATGGGGTGCATGCCATAACCAGAGGGCTGTGCTTGAGGAATAGGTCTCAGACTCTTCAGGCAGCCTAAGAGAGTCACACTGGAGATCTTAGTCTTTGGTCCAAGGAGTAGGACTTTTCAAATCCCACTGTTTGGCTTCTGATCCTATTGCTTGGAACTTCTTAGAATTTTATTTATTGATTAAAAAAATTTTTATTGGAGTATAGTTGATTTACAATGTTGTGTTAGTTTCAGGTGTACAGCAAAGTGAATCTGTTACACAAATACATATATCGCCTCTGTTTTAGATTCTTTTCCCATATAGGCCTTTACAGAGTATTGAGTAGAGTTCTGGAGCTTCTCAGAACATTAGAGAGATCCTGTTTCTCCTTTCCAAAAATTTTCTCCCCCAGGATTTCATGTGTGCTTCACTGGGATGTTCCTGTTGCTCCCAAGAGAGTGTGTGAGCCCCCAGTACCCAGTTCTGTGTTGCACACCATGGACAGTGCCATAAATAATGGGACACTGGTACCTACTTTGATTTATTCCTGAAGGCAGTGAATGTCTAAAAATACTGGTCCTCACTACTGACTTCCTTTGTGGAGGAACAAGCTAAAGAGATCAACCATGTGGTCCTTCCCACCATAGCCCTTTGTCTCTGGGGTCCTGTTGTCTTGTGCAGTAACACTGACCTCAGCCTAAGAGGCAGCCTTGGAATGGAATGGACTTGAGATTAGGTGACTGGGTTTGGGTGCTCCCTATGCTACTTGCTAGCTGTGTCACCTGTGTCACCTTGGGCAAAGTCATAGCACCTTACCCAGTGCCTGCACACAGGAGGCACTTGGTAAGCATTTGCTGATTGTTGAATGAACAACGTTTCTGACACTCATTTACCTTGTCTATCAAATAGTAATGGAATGGTAATACCTGTTTCACTAAAGCCATGAGGGAGTCCACAGATGGCTTGAGGCAAGCTCTTATCTAGAAAAATAACTCAAAAATTCCTAGTTGACCCTGACGAGTAGCTTCAAACTCTGTGTATGAAGAGCAGCATTTTTTTTAAACATCTTTATTGGAGTACAATTGCTTTACAATGGTGTGTTAGTTTCTGCTTTATAACAAAGTGAATCAGTTATATATATACATATGTGCCCATATCTCTTTCCTCTTGCATCTCTCTCCCTCCCACCCTCCCTATCCCACCCCTCTAGGTGGTCACAAACCACCGAGCTGATCTCCCTGTGCTATGCGGCTGCTTCCCACTAGCTATCTATTTTACATTTGGTAGTGTATATATGTCCATGCCACTCTCTCGCTTTGTCACAGCTTACCCTTCCCCCTCCCCATGTCCTCAAGTCCATGCTTTAGTAGGTCTGTGTCTTTATTCCCGTCTTACCCCTACGTACTTCATGACCTTTTTTTTCTTAGATTCCATATATATGTGTTAGCATACGGTATTTGTTTTTCTCTTTCTGACTTACTTCACTCTGTATGACAGACTCTAGGTCCATCCACCTCACTACAAAGAACTCAATTTCATTTCTTTTTATGGCTGAGTAATATTCCATTGTATATATGTACCACATCTTCTTTATCCATTCATCTGTTGATGGACACTTAGGTTGCTTCCGTGTCCTGGCTATTGTAAATAGAGCTGCAATGAACATTTTGGTACATGACTCTTTTTGAATTATGGTTTTCTCAGGGTATATGCCCAGTAGTGGGATTGCTGGGTCATATGGTAGTTCTATTTGTAGTTTTTTAAGGAACCTCCATACTGTTCTCCATAGTGGCTGAACCAATTCACATTCCCACCAACAATGCAAGAGGGTTCCCTTTTCTCCACACCCTCTCCAGCATTTATTGTTTCTAGATTTTTTGATGATGACCAGTCTGACCGGTGTGAGATGATATCTCATTGTAGTTTTGATTTGCATTTCTTGAAGAGCAGCATTTTGCCCTCTTCTTTCATCACTGGAACTCAATTGCTATTGTTTCAGATACTACATTTGAAGTTAGTTCCACACAGCTATGTATTGAAATGGCATACATAATAGTAAATAATAATAAATTGACGGTTAATTATGGTGGAGTTTTAATGATCCAAATGATCTGATTAGACTGTGGCCTTCAGACACTTGTGGCACTAGTTTCAGTTTGGACAGTTTTAGTTTGGACAGCATGAAGGTGCTCCCCTTCTGAGAGAATAACCAGGAGGGAGGAGCCAGCATGTTTCAACTTGAAGCTGAGGCACCGTGGAGATTTTGGAGGAAAACAGGCTCCAACTAGATGATTGTCATGGGTATAACAAAGAACAGTTTTATTTAGCTGGGTTCACTGGAGAAGTGGAGAAGATGTGGACCATGGTTCCCACACTAATCCCACACTAATGTTGTCCCATTACTGTGTGTACCCTTGTCCTTAGGAAAATGTAAGTAAAAGGATGCCAGCAGAGTATTCATGAGAAAGAAAGTCTAATTCTGAAGTCACAGCCCTCCTACCTTTTTTTGGTGTGTGTTAAAACTTCATTTCTTTTAAAAGTGATGCTGACAAGATGTTGTAGTTGTTTCTTTCATGTCCTTACTTGTCAAAATGAGAATTTGGCTATCGTATAATTTTGTTATCACATTCTTTTTGAGGGAGATGTGTTACTTCTCCATGAAATTCCAAAGTTTGGGAACCTCAAGGGCAGGTGACTCTAAAGAGCTAATAATCTTGAAATTGCCCATATTGATTTGGAGGACTCATGTTCTTATAAGAAAGATATGATATATTCTTTCTTTTTATCAGACTTAATATCCTAATGCTTTGTTCATTAATCCAGCCAACACCAGTGTACTGGGAAGTATGCTAAGGATTATGGAGGAGAGTTTTCAGAGCTGTATGTGGATCTCCTTGGTAGATTTGGGGGAGGGGTACTCCATGCCTACCTCTGCCGCCCTATATGACATTTAATAAGGAAAATCTTCCAGCTAGTGCATCTACTTTGTTAACATATAGAAGAGGCTGATGCAACATGGTATTGACAGCAGTGCTCGATCTTGTGGCTCTGAGTTAGCCTTGCCTGAGGTGTGAGTTTGTGAACCTAGTTCTCCATTTTATCCCTCTAGTCCAGACGTAGGGGGATATCTGTGTGGACAGAGGTTGATGATCACGTATTATCATATCAATGAGGAAATGATGGAAGTTTTTAGAATTATGACACTTAGGTATTTGGAGTTTTGCAAGCCTTGGCATGTCAGATTTCTAAGACTTTTAGCCTTTACATTCTTAAACTTGCATGTGTGCTTGCTAGCTCGTCGGAGTTCAGCAGCCTCACAAATTAGGTCATAATTCCTGCCTATACCTGTATCCTCAGAGGGGATGGCCCATAAAGCAAATCTTCCACAACTTGGCATTAGTAGGTATGCAGTAAATCTTGATGGAAAATTGAAGGGAATTCTTGAGTCCCATTGACTAACAGCCCTGTAGGAGGCAGGACCTGGTCTGTGTCCCCAGGCAGTCCCCAGTGTGAGGGGAGATCACAGCTCTTGAGCTGAGGGAGCCCCCGATCTGATAGAAACCCGTTCGTCACAGTTTTTAAGTACCTAAAGTTTCACACATGCATTCTCATGACAGTACTGACAACCTACCTAACTGAGGGAAAAAGGGCAATGGATGGTTTGTAAAGAATAAAATGGACACAGGGCAGGACTTTGTGAACATTGGCAGGGCAGGTATAGAGCTTGCAAGCCCTTGGTGTTGTTTATATTCAATGGGAAAAGTTTTCTCTTAGGGTAGCGACCCAGGAGGTATCTCAGAGCCCCGGGAACCCCTTGGGCTGCCATTTACCTTCTCTCTCCAGCTCTCCTGGGTCAGCAGTCTCTGGTTGTTACTTAGAGGTCTGGGAGAAGGACAGCTCTACGGTGGCTCCCAGCTGCTGGAATTCCTTCTCCAGGAAGCTTCCCTGGGTTCATCCCAACCACCGGCTCCATCTTTCTCGCCAGTTTCCCTTTCCAAGGCCTTAAGGAATGATTGTACTGTTACAGCCTGCTAATGACACAACCAGTAGCCTTGTCCCCTTTATCAAGTGACAACAGACAAACCTTGAGACCAGGGTCCCCTTTAGTTCTTTAGTCTGCATCTTACGGTTTAAAGAGTTTATAGTCCCCTGGGGCCTTCTCAGGACATGTTGACTCTTGAGATGAGTCTCTTTTGTGTGCTCCTGGAGCTCATCCTTGCAGGAAGGGGGAGGACCACAGATGAGTTGTTCCGCATTCCCGAAGAGCTTATAGCTGCTTGCTGGGTGAGCTGTGCTCCTAGGGACTTCTTGTCTGGACAGACACGGATTTATAGACCACTGTCATTTACATGTCTTGTTTATTTCTCACAACGGTCCTGTGTGCTCGGGGATATGTTATTTTCATTTCCCAGATGAGGAAGCAGCTCACAGAGGCCAACACAATTGCTCAAATTCCCAAAGCCAGGATTTGGACTCAGTTCTTTTGATTCTAAATCTTGTGTTCTTTCCAAGCACTACATACCTCTTCTTTTGGATCAATGTGGGCAGAATTAAGGGATGACTCCCCCAGTCAGGCTCAGGTTTCTGCCCTCTGGGAGGCAGGGGACAGAGGTTGCTCTCAGCAACGGTGCTTCCAGCTCCTCAGGGACGCTTGTACGCATTGGTGGATGGCAGGAGATGGGAGGACAGTAGAGATCATCCAATCAGCTTCTGTCATTTGTAGAGGTAGAGGACAAGCCCAAAGTCCAGAGAGGCTAACCTACTTCTCAAGGGCACACAGCAGGGCCAAGACTAGAACCTGGGTCTCTGGCCTCCCAGCTCAGTACTCCTACTGCAGATCCAGGTTGTGAGTTTCTGCTTTCTCCTGACAAGAGTACCTCCAGGTGTTGGCAGTGAGACCAGAGAGTCGTTAAAACAACAGTAAAAGTATTTCAGAGCTGAGTAGACATGCTCAAGGAAGCTGCTGGGCCTGGGCATTTTAGCCTCTGGGCCTGGAAGTTAACTGCTGATGTCATGAGGTCCTTTCACAGGTGGGCAGCTGCTTTGTAGCCTGAGGGCTCAGGGCCTACTTCCTCGGCTCACACATAAACTTTATAGCAGGGAGGAGCAGTGAGCAGCATTTGTGGGCCCCAGGACTGCTCTGAGATAGACAATGACCCTTGATCCCTCTCAGGACTTTTATGCATGGTGGTAGTTGGAGGTCCCAGAATGCTGGCTCCTTGACCACCCTCTCCACTGATATCTGTGGGTGGATAATCCAGGTTGTTTTAACAGAATCCCAAGTCAAAAGGAATCTGGAAGTCAATACGACACAGAGAAAAAAGCAAAAGCATTTCAAATCCATAGGCTTGTAGGCTCTTTGGCCTAAAGCTTTAACTGCAGTTTTTCAGGCGTGTGCTGCTTTAAGTGACTGCGCCAATGCACTTCTTTCCTGGGGGTTATTGAAAAGCAAGGCAAGGTCAGTGCTCTCTTCACTTCGGTTTTGAATCCTATTTGGTACTTACGTGCTACTTTCAGGAATTGCCTGGGCTGCAGTGGGCTTTGGGTGTGACTTCTCTCTCTTACCCACAAACTATTCATAGCATTTACTACTGAAGGTCAGAATCTGGATCCAGTCTCTGTCTTGGCCAGTAAACCTTGTTCTTCAGACTTGTTGGTTACTCTTAATTTTTACTCATTCTTCCAACCACACTCTTTATTTCATAGCTGAAACTGTTGAAATTAGGTGGATGACTTGGGGCAAACTTTCCCACTGCCTAAAGAGTGGAAATGATCACAGTTTTGTTGGTGGGTCTCTAGTGACTTCTTTGTTTAGTTCCATCCATGTGCTCAGAGAATCCCAAGGTGAGAGACCCTGCAACTATTGTTCACATCTGTGTAGGTTCCCAGGGCCTTTCCTTCTGGCCTACGAGCACCATCCAGGCAAGATGGGATCCTCTTAAACCTCCAAATCCCCATCTAACTCAGGGCTGGGCCTCAGCCTGAATATTTGATAAATATTTGTTGATCAGCCAAGAAGGTGATCCCAGGGCATATATAACCTGATGTATTTTTCCATGGAAAGTAGTTTATCTAAATTGGCCATGACAAACTGTTCTCCCTTGCCATACCCCGTCTTCCATCCAAGGCACCTGATTCCCCCATTGTTTCTTGTTTCTTAGTTTTCAGAATATGCCTTGGATCGTGACTTCCAGAGATCTTGACCACCTATGGTCCAGTGGTAGCTTTTTGGCTGGGTCTGAAGCAGCTCCAGGAGAGCTGTGAGGTTTGCCAGTCTCTGATCTGTTCTGAAGGGGAGGGATCAGAATCTTTTCTGAGGACTGGGGGTCAGGGAGGACCTGTGCTCTAAACTTGGACCAACCACCAATGACCTGTGAGTTTGGGCAAGGCACGGTCCCCACAGACCTCTGTTTCTTCACCGATAAGGTCAATCTGACTTACTCCTGTCCTGGTTTCCTTTTGTCCTCCCTCCCTACTCTGCCCCCGCTCCATTCCCAGGGCATGGGACAGAGAGGAGGGAAACATGAGGGGCGTCAGAGGCAGTGATAGAGAAAAAACTAGATGGAATGACAAGAATCATGGGCCTCTTGGAAAAGAGCATAGAAACTCTCATATCTCCCTGGGTGCCAGCCTCAGGCTCAAATCAGAGGCATTTTGGGAACTTCTCCACCCAAGAGCATTTCTCCACCTGAGCTGACTGTGGAGGAAGAGGGAGGGGTACAGCAGGAGGGCAGGGTGAGGAAAGTTGGCCTGTGTTATGAGTAATCTTTGCTGCTTGTCATTACCCAGGGTGGATATGATTGCTCGGAATTAAGAAGGGCATGTGAACAGCCTGTGTTGATTTAGATCTTCTTGCAGTTGACATCTATCCATTTGGGTCTTAGAGGAGGGATTAATTGGCTCCTAAACTATCCTTGGCAGTGAATCCCCTGGTGGTGGAACTGGCCTTACTACCCTCTAGTGAGTCATTATGCTGTAAAATGCAAAGAAAAAAAAAAGTAGCCTCACTACAAATAATTTGAAAAACAAAGCAAAGAAAAACAGTCACCTATAATTCCAGTATTCAAATACAACTGGTGTTAAAGTTTTGGTGAGTATTTTATCTTGCTCTTTTTTCTTTTCATTTATCCTTCTCTTTCATATAAATTCTCAGGTTTGGGTGCTGATTTTTCCATATGACTTTGTTATCATGCACATACCCCCTTGTCCCTCCATGGTCTATTAACCACTAGTCTTAGTCACTGTGCTCCGCTGCCCATTCCGAGTCTTACCACTTAGACCTTCCAGCTGTGCTGGAACCTCTGTACCCTCGAGACCTCATTACTGAATGTCTTTGGGTCTTGGTTGTCTCTCTGATGGACTGCTGGCTGGGACTTTATATGCAGGATGGCTGCACAGTAGAGGAGGAGAAAGTTTTGTTATGTGAGGACACCCCCGTCAACCTTTACTTCTCGTCTCCCCTGACTCTCATTGTGCAGGATCTAGTGCCTCAGTTCCCCTAGATTCTGTCTAACTCCACAGTATCATTGTTTTCCTCCAGATGTTTTCATCTTGTCTCCTTCAATGCCATCTTCTCTTCACAGGCTGCTGGGCCACCACTCCCTTGGGAATGTGTGGTTGGAAGCAACATCTTCTAATTTGTGTGTGAGAGGGTTTGCAGGAGGGGCAGAGAAGGAGTACACAGTTTAGTTGGGTATTTGGAAAAGAGGTCACTCAGGATGCTAGAGTGTAATGGGAGCTGAGTGACTGAGCGTCAAGGGATCGCGGAGAAAAGAAGTGGCTGGAAAATTCTTCTTGAAAGAGGTAAGTATTTTTTTTTTTTACATCTTTATTGGAGTATGATTGCTTTAAAATGATGTGCTAGGTTCTGCTTTATAACAAAGTGAATCAGTAACACACACACACATGTTCCCATATCCCTTCCCCCTCGCGACTCCCTCCCTCCCACCCTCCCTATCCCACCCTCTAGGTGGTCACAAAGCACCGAGCTGATCTCCACGTGCTATGCGGCTGCTTCCCACGAGCTATCTATTTTACGTTTGGTAGTGTATATATGTCCATGCCACTCTCTCGCTTTGTCACAGCTTACCCTTCCCCCTCCCCATATACTCAAGTCCATTCTCTAGTAGGTCTGTGTCTTTATTCCTGTCTTGCATTTCTCTAAGGATTAATGATGTTGAGCATTCTTTCATGTGTTTGTTGGCAGTCTGTATATCTTCTTTGGAGAAATGTCTATTTAGGTCTTCTGCCCATTTTGAATTGGGTTGTTTGTTTTTTTTGTTATTGAGTTGCATGAGCTGCTTGTAAATTTTGGAGATTAATCCTTTGTCAGTTGCTTCATTTGCAAATATTTTCTCCCATTTTGAGGGTTGTCTTTTGGTCTTGTTTATGGTATCCTTTGCTGTGCAAAAGCTTTGAAGTTTCATTAGGTCTCATTTGTTTATTTTTGTTTTTATTTCCATTTCTCTAGGAGGTGGGTCAAAAAGGATCTTGTGATTTATGTCATAGAGTGTTCTGCCTAAGTTTTACTCTAAGAGTTTGATAGTTTATGGCCTTACATTTAGGTCTTTAATCCATTTTGAGCTTATTTTTGTGTATGGTGTTAGGGAGTGATCTAATCTCACACTTTTACATGTACCTGTCCAGTTTTCTCAGCACCATTTATTGAAGAGGATGTCCTTTCTCCACTGCACATTCCTGCCTCCTTTATCAAAGATAAGGTGACCATATGTGCATGGGTTTATCTCTGGGCTTTCTATCCTGTTCCATTGATCTATATCTCTGTTTTTGTGTCAGTACCATACTGTCTTGATTACTGTAGCTTTGTAGTATAGTCTGAAGTCAGGGAGCCTGATTCCTCCAGCTCCGTTTTTCATTCTCAAGATTGCTTTGGCTATTCGGGGTCTTTTGTATTTCCATACAAATTGTGAAATTTTGTGTTCTAGTTCTGTGAAAAATGCCAGTGGTAGTTTGATAGGGATTGCATTGAATCTGTAGATTGCTTTGGGTTGTAGAGTCATTTTCACAATGTTGATTCTTCCAATCCAAGAACATGGTATACCTCTCCATCTATTTGTATCATCTTTAATTTCTTTCATCAGTGTCTTATAATTTTCTGCCTACAGGTCTTTTGTCTCCTTAGGTAGATTTATTCCTAGATATTTTATTCTTTTTGATGCAATGGTAAATGGGAGTGTTTTCTTGATTTCACTTTCAGATTTTTCATCATTAGTGTATAGGAATGCCAGAGATTTCTGTGCATTAATTTTGTATCCTGCTACTTTACCAAATTCATTGAGTAGCTCTAGTAGTTTTCTGGTAGCATCTTTAGGATTCTCTATAGATAGTATCATGTCATCTGCAAACAGTGACAGCTTTACTTCTTCCTTTCCGATTTGGATTCCTTTTATTTCCTTTTCTTCTCTGATTGCTGTGGCTAAAACTTCCAAAACTGTTGAATAAGAGTGGTGAGAATGGGCAACCTTGTCTTGTTCCTGATCTTAGTGGAAATGGTTTCAGTTTTTCACCATTAAGGATGATGTTGGCTGTGGGTTTGTCATATATGGCCTTTATTTTATCGAGGAAAGTTCCCTCTATGCCTACTTTCTGCAGGTTTTTTAACATAAATATGTGTTGAATTTTGTCGAAAGATTTCTCTGCATCTGTTGAGATGATCATATGGTTTTTCTCCTTCAATTTTTTAATATGGTGTATCACATTGATTGATTTATGAATATTGAAGAATCCTTGCATTCCTGGAATAAACCCCACTTGATCATCGTGTATGATCCTCTTAATGTGCTGTTGGATTCTGTTTGCTAGCATTCTGTTGAGGATTTTTGCATCTATGTTCATCAGTGATATTGGCCTGTAGTTTTCTTTCTTTGTGACATCCTTGTCTGGTTTTGCTATCAGGGTGATGGTGGCCTCGTTGAATGAGTTTGGGGGTGTTTCTCCCTCTGCTATATTTTGGAAGAGTTTGAGAAGGATAGGTGTTAGCTCTTCTCTAAATGTTTGATAGAATTCGCCTGTGAAGCCATCTGGTCCTGGGCTTTTGTTTGTTGGAAGATTTTTAGTCACAGTTTCAATTTCAGTGCTTGTGATTGGTCTGTTCATATTTTCTATTTCTTCCTGGTTCAGTATCTGCAGGTTGTGCATTTCTAAGAATTTGTCCATTTCTTCCAGGTTGTCCATTTTATTGGCATAGAGTTGCTTGTAGTAATCTCTCATGATCCTTTGTATTTCTGCAGTGTCAGTTGTTCCTTCTCCTTTTTCATTTCTAATTCTATTGATTTGAGTCTTTTCCCTTTTTTTATTGCTGAGTCTGGCTAATGGTTTATCAATTTACCTTCTCAAAAAGCCAGCTTTTAGTTTTATTGATCTTTGCTATCGTTTCCTTCATTTCTTTTTCATTTATTTCTGATCTGATCTTTATAATTTCTTTCCTTCTGCTAACTTTGGGGTATTTTTGTTCTTCTTTCTCTAATTGCTTTAGGTGCAGGGTTAGGTTGTTTATTTGAGATGTTTCCTGTTTCTTAAGGTAGGATTGTATTGCTATAAACTTCATTCTTAGAACTGCTTTTGCTGCATTCCATAGGTTTTGGGTCATCGTGTCTCAATCGTCATTTGTTTCTAGGTATTTGTTGATTTCCTCTTTGATTTCTTCAGTGATCACTTCGTTATTAAGGAGTGTATTGTTTCGCCTCCATGTGTTTGTATTTTTTACAGATCTTTTCCTGTAATTGATATCTAGTCTCATAGCGTCGGATAAGATGCTTGATACAATTTCAGTTTTCTTATATTTACCAAGGCTTGATTTGTGACCCAAGATATGATCTATCCTGGAGAATGTTCCATGAGCACTTGAGGAAATTTTTTATTCTGTTGTTTTTGGATGGAATGGCCTGTAAATATCAATTAAGTCCATCTGTTGAATGTATCATTTAAAGCTTGTTTTCCTTATTTATTTTCATTTTGGATGATATGTCCATTGGTGAAAGTGGGGTGTTAAAGTCCCCTACTATGAATATGTTACTGTCGATTTCCCCTTTTATGGCTGTTAGTATTTTCCTTATGTATTAAGGTGCTCCTGTGTTGGGTGCATAAATATTTACAATTGTTATATCTTCTTGTTGGATCGATCCCTTGATCATTATGTAGCGTCCGTTTTGTCTCTTCTAATAATCTTTATTTTAAAGTCTCTTTTGTCTGATATGAGAATTGCTACTCCAGCTTTCTTTTGATTTCCATTTGCATGGAATGTCTTTTTCCATCCCCTCACTTTCAGTCTGTATGTGTCTCTAGGTCTGAAGTGGGTCTCTTGTAGACAGCATATATATGAGTCTTGTTTTTGTATCCATTCAGGCAGTCTGTGTCTTTTGGTGGGAGCATTTAATCCATTTACATTTAAGGTTATTATCAATATGTATGTTCCTATTCCCATTTTCTTAAAGAGGTAAGTTTTGAGTTAGGATTGGAAAACAGTTTAAACTTTAGATAGGTTTCTCCAGATTTAGGCTTTGGCTCTGGCACTGCCTTCACATGTATGTGTATGTGTATACATGGGATGGGTGTACATATGTGTATGTGTATGTGTGTTTATGCATGTGATGTGTGTATATAAATCCGTGTATGGGTACATGTGTCCTGTCTCCTCTCCTCATGCCCGACTCTTTCTTGGAGAACCTGCTCCTTCTCTCCTGGGAATGCAGACAGGATTGTGGGCACTCCTCCCTGGCCCTGGGGTTGCTCTCGACCCTCACTTGTCAGCCAGTCCTTGGTGTCCACAACAACTGTATTGTGTGTGGAACTGACCGACATAATTCATCACCTGTGTCTCTAGCCGTGGCAGTGGATTTGCCCTATTATGTCATTCTTCTCCTAAAAATCTTCAGTGTCCCCACATCAGGATGAAGTCCAGATTTCTTAGTTCAAAGGGCCTTTTGTGGGTCAGTTTCTGCCCACTTCTGACTATTGCCCTAGAGAGGCATTTTGCTGTAGACAAACTCAATGACATCCTCCCCTGCTGAGCCAGGCTGTGTTTAATGCCTTTGTGTTTTTTCCTGTGCTTTCCCCTGCATCTCTGAATGCCCTCTTTCCTCCATTTGTCAAACTTTTATTTTCCTTTCAACACTCTGTCAGACATCACCCCTCTAGGAAAACTTCCCCAGCACCCCAGTCTGATGGAGAGAGCACTTCACTTACAGGATGGTCATCCTGTCTCCCACTAGAATGAGGTCTTCTTGGAGGGGGTGTCAGGTCTTGTTCACTGTCCTGTACCTCAAGCATTCAGCACAATACCTGGCACAGCCCACAAGGAATGCGTGTAGAATGGATGGATGAATGAATGAACTGCTCCCCATCTGCCTACTCCTGGAATTGTCAGTGGCCTGGATAGTAGTTTCTTTAGCCTGGGTGGGGAGAGTATTAAGTCTTCGTCCTATTTTCACCTCCCCAACAAGACTGCTCCTGGAGGGTAGGGATGGCACTGTAGCTCTTAGTAAACCTGGAGCCCATGGACACATCAGGCCCTGAGTCAGTGTTTATTGAAAAGAGAAGAAAAAAAAGAAAGAATGAAGTAGAGAATGGAGGGAAGGACAGAGAGAAGGGACCGAAGGATTGTTTCAGGATTTATAACAATGCTGATTTGAGTCTGGTCAGAATGTCTTTCTCTCCCTTCACAAGTTTGGGTTCTCTGATCTACTTCTGGCAACTCCAAGAAATTATAAGGCCTGTTTGGCCCACAAAGATGGAGAGAATTGAGATTATATAGTTTTAGAAGTTTTAGGGCTTCCCTGGTGGCGCAGTGGTTAAGAATCCGCCTGCCAATGCAGGGGACATGGGTTCGAGCCCTGGTATGGGAAGATCCCACATGCCACAGAGAAACTAAGCCCGTGCACCACGGCTGCTGAGCCTGTGCTCTACAGCCTGTGAGCCACAACTACTGAGCCTGCGCGCCTAGAGCCTGTGCTCTGCAACAAGAGAAGCCACTGCAATGAGAAGCCCCGCTCACTGCAACAAAGAGCAGCCCCCACTCACTGCAACTAGAGAAAGCCTGCGTGCAGCAACGAAGACCCAATGCAGCCAAAAATAAATAAAATAAATAAATTAAAAAAAAAGAAGTTTTAAAGTGGATGTCAGAACAGGCTTTTGAATTATTGATGTGATTTCATTATCAACATGATTACTACATATTAACCTACTAATTATTAATATCTGATTAAATTATTCATGTATTTAATTGTTCTCTATGGTTCATTAGGACAATTTACTCCTCATAATCCCCACTGTATCCTATGTAGATTACAGAAGAGTTATATAAAGTGAGGTGTGTTTGCTACTGGTGAATCTCATACCCTCCTTATTTTAATAGCTATGCACTACTTTTTTCCTGTTAGGAAAATATTGAAGTTTGTGCTAGACTGTGTGTTTGGATCCTGAGTTCTTTCCTTACTAGTCTTGGAATTTGAGACAAGTCACTTGACCTTACCTTAAAACAAGGTATAAAATAATATCAACCTCACAATTATTGGGTTAGCATATGAGAAAACCAAATTCCAACCCTGGGCAATGAATGAACATTTTTATTTTTAAATTTTAAAAAAAACTAAAAAAATTTGTATTGGAGTATTGTTGATTTACAATGCTGTGTTATTTTCAGGTGTACGCAAAGTGAATCTGTTATACATATACATATATCCACTCTTTTTTTTTAGATTCTTTTCCCATATAGGTCATTACAGAGTATTGAGTAGAGTTCCCTGTGCATTTTTATTTTTTAAATTAAAATTTTTTTCTTTAGATCTTTATATAATACCTAGTATTTTATATAAATCTATAGGGGATTCTTTCATCCACAACCAGACATATATCTCCAGTTTCTGAATTTCAGTGTCCCTGAAGTCAATGCTACATTCCACTTTGAATTATCTTCCTCCAGGAAATATGAGAATGAACATTTTTAATTGGGAGAAAGGAATAGGAAATGCAATCTGGGGATATAAACCACTCATTTGAACACTTGAGAAGGAAGAGCAAAAGAGAAGAGGTACTTCTCCCCATCCCTCCCTTTAAAAATAAAAAATGACCTGTTTATATTTGAAGACTGTGGAAAGAGGTAGAAAATATTTATTATACAGGTGTAAATATATAACTGGGTGATAATTTGCAAAGAGAGTGAAGAAAATACTATTCAAATGTTACTTCTGACTTTCAAAAAGATCTTAATGAGCTTAATGTTTTCACTCATTTGCTAATTTGGATAGATTGTCAAAGTAAAATTTTATTTTAATCATCTCTTCATGCCTTGCATAGAATGCAAAGGTGATATTATCATAACATTTGACATATTTTCCAGAACTGTTTATAGCTATGCACTACTTTTAATGTGTATTAGAACAAACACCTCCAATTTATGACTTTTATGGATATTATTGCTTAGGATGAGGAAAAAGAAAGTGCTATGTGGTCATACATCTTTTCAAATAAATTTGGCTAAGTAAACAGTGAGTTGACCTAGAGAAAAGTATTAATAATACAGATGATGCATGGATAAGGGAAAATCTATGAAGGAGGTCTGTGAATGATTAAGGTTTCATAAAACCTAGATTTTAACATGGGCCCTGCTATCTCCATTTGGGGGGTTCCAAACGTCCTCCTGGGTTATACAGACTGTGCTGTAGGAGACCTGACCCCATGTTCAGTTAAGGGCAGGGGGAAGGGTCATAAGTGTGAGGGCAGGTCCACCTCTCTCCCTGCTGAAGCAGATCCCTGGACCTGAGGGAGACGCAGACTCAGGAGGGGCTGTCATGGAGGCAAGCCAGAGACACACCGTGAAGTAGGCTGCATGTCCTCTGAGCCTCTAGTCCTACTGTTAGTGTCCCAGCCTCTTCCTTTCTGCCTCCAACTCATTCTTGAAGATGATCCCTGGGTTGTGAGGAGACTCTGCGGACCGTGAGGATATGTGAGGCAGCAGACCGGTTTCATCACTCGCCTGCCGTGGGACCACATGTATTGTGACTGAACCTTTCTGAGCCTATGTCCTTGTGTGAAAATGGGTTTGATCTGCCTATGTTTTGAGGGTGTTGTGGGGATTAAACAAGATCTACTATTTGGAAAAGCTATTGGAAAATGGTAGGTGTTTAATTAAATGCTGAATTCAAGGAAAGATTGTACAATTCATTTAAATCAGAGTGTAGACATTTGATAGTAGTTCAAAGTGGGTCTTCATCAGTGGCATGCAGTTTATTAGGGTCAGAATTATAGTAGAAAGTTTGAAGCTCTTACAGTGAAATGTCAGGTGTCATTGAGGGGATGAGAGTGGAAAAGTGAACAGGGGAAATCTTTCAGGGACAGATTTTCTCCAGTGGGTTTGCCTTCCCTATGGTTCAAGTTGGATTGGAGGTCTGACTAACCTGTCCCTTTGTCCAGTTCTCTCCCATGTTCTTCTCTGAGTCACTCATTCAGTACTTAACACTATTATTTCCAATCATAGCAACTACTGTTTGTTGAGCTCATACTGTGTGACAAACGCTATGCTGAATACTCTAGTGTTTCTTAATTTAAACCTCACCACACCCGGGGGACTATTATCCACATTCTACAGATGACTAAAGTGAAGTCTAAGGAGCACCACTACATGACAGACACTGGGCTAAGTACGGGAGGTTCAATGATGAGTAAGTTTCAGTTCTACTCTCAAGGAGTTCTTAGTCCAGCAAGGGAGACAGACATTAACACATAAAACATAACACATTATGTAAAACATAATGTGCCCAAGGTCACACACTCAAAAGTAACTGAGCCAGGATTATAGGCAGGTCTGTCTGACTCCAAAGCCCAGGCTTTTCAGACTCCACCATCCTGTGTGATACAATTCTGTATCAACATCAACATCAGCTAATATTTTCTGAGAGCTGTCCAGTTGTCACATATTACTCTAAACAGGGACAAAACACACATACACAGATCCCCTTCCAGGCCGAGATCTCCAAGGAACCCACATAATAAGGACCCTTAGAAGCTGGAATTCAAGCTGACTTATTAAGCTTCCATGATAGAATGGGGGGACTATTGTGGCTCCCTGCAGCAGGGGATGTCCAGGCTTTGGGACCTCAAGTCATCCTTGCTTTGGGTTGGTTGGAAAAGAGATTCTTAGCCAAGTCAGATATTACCCATTCCATGAAGCCTCTTCTAACGCTATGTGCCCTCTTTCTGAACCCCTGAAATATTCTGAACTTATTATTATTATTTTAAAAATCACTTTCCATATTGTGCTTACATTCTGTGTTAATGTCTGTCTCCCTTGCTGGACTAAGAACTCCTTGAGGGTAGAACTGAAACTTACTGATCATTGAACCTTCAGTACTTACTCCAGTGTCTGTCATGTAGTGGTGCCCTGTAAAGGTGGGTTAAACAAAATAAGGGGAAACATCATAACCAAGGTGATTGTACCTAATAGGGAGCAGATAATCAGACTTTTGAGAGAATAAGAGGAAGAATGAAAAGAAAGAGTAATAATTTTAGGAGATGCTTGGAATTTGTGGCCCTAGGAGGATGTTATTATTCATTGGAAGATGAGTTTGTCCTGGTGAGTAGGTCATCCAGCTCTGGTTGGGAGCCCTTAGTGGCACCACTACCATCAGCATCATTATCATCACCACTTAAGACTTGGCTACAGACAAGAGATATTGATGCCACACTTCATCCCAAGCCTTGCTCAGAAGTGTCAGATCTTGGAAACCCAATTAAATCCAGAGGAAGGCACCAGCGAGAGCAGGGTGACATGAATTGCTGTTCGTTATGCCTGAACCCCTAATGAATGAAATGTGAGACAATTAAGTTGCTTCAGATGGAATTAACCTGGTTCAAGTCCAACTTAATTGTTTTCTTTGCTGGAATGAGTCTCAGCAATGCCAGTGAGTTCCAGAGATGCCATGGCTGTTGTGGTTGCTCTGTTTGGACAAGCTGTTAGAGGCACAGTGATTTGTTTTCCTTTAAAATATATTGTTTCTGATTTCCAAGCCTAATTGCTAACCTTGCTATCTGTGGCAGAACAGGCCGAGTGTCCCTCTGCAGGGCTCAGTGTCTGTGGGGGCGTTGGACAGGGGTGGCTAGTGAGACGTGGCCACCACCTCTGGAACATGGGCTCGCACTGCTTCTTGTTGACTTCTCCACATGGGAAATGACAACTAGAAGGACTAGGCTCTCACAGGTCTGGCCAAGGTTTGCCCAGGGTGGGCTAAGAGAGACTCTAAGGGCCTCCCTTGGCAGACTTACCTTATTCTCTTCCCATTCTTCTTTCTCTCAGAAGCACCCAGGAAATTGCCATAATGGACAAACACAAAATGGAATAGAAATGGGAAGCTGAGATCCAGAAAAAACTGCTGTGGCTGTGGAGAGGTGAGGAAAGTCCTAGAGACCACCCTGCCTGGGAAGTATCATCCTATTTGCTCCTCTCATTCTGGCTCATGTACCCTTCCCTCTGTTTATCCTGCCCAAAGGCAGCAGCAGAAATGGGGGAGGGACTTTGGTCTTAGTAGACAGGTAAGCAGCCCTACATCTAGAGTTGCTTTTTGCAATGTGCCTAGTTTCAGTTCAACACCCCCAGTTTCATGATCTCCAGCCCCACTGCCACCATTCCTTTCAATACTACATCAAATGCCAAATACTATATGTTATCATCTGCTACAACAGCATCATCATTACCCCACTACTACCACTGCAACCTCTGCTCATTCTCACCATCACCACTACCACCTCCACCAGCTCCATCACTTCTATCACCTTCACCACTACCATGAACACCACCACCATTTTAAGCACGACCACTGCCATCTCCGCTAATTCTCACCACCACTACCACCTCTGCCACCTCTATCACCTTCATCATCCCCACTGTCACCACCTCCACTGCCATCACCACGATCACATCTACCACCTTTAGCACTACTACCACTGTCATCACCACCAGCACCTCCACCACCATCATTACCACCACCACTGCTACCACAATCCATTCTCTTCTTACCACCATTGCCACCACCATCACTACTGCTTCTCATTCTCACCAGCACCACGACTAGCACTGAGAAGAAAAGACTTAGGGCTTGCTGAAGAGCCATCTTCAAAGGATTAAAAGGCTACAGAAGAATAAAGTTCTTAGTAGGGGCAAAGAAGCTAGAGTTGCAAAAATGGACAGAATTAAAGGAATTATAGTGACATTTAGGTAAATGTAAGCAATGTTTTTCATGGACCTAGGGGAGACAAGAGGGGTGAGAAGTTTGATGATAAAATCTGGAATTTGATGAGTAATTTGGAGCATGTTGAGTTTACTTACCTAAGGTGACAACCAGTCACTCACTGATGTTTGGATCCCTGCTATAGAATCCCTTAAGAGTGGCAGTCTAAGGTATATATCTTCAATTGTTTTAGTATTTGGGAAGTCATTTAATCCTGAAGCATCTGGTTTCTTCTGGCTATTTTTATAAGTTTCTGATTATTCCACAATACTGAAATACATTATCTTTTAAAAATTTAAGACATTTTAGATCAGGGTGATATTCTTCCTGGTCATCCTTCCCAATCCTTTTTCCTAAATCCATGTTGCCTTTTCACAGGCAACCAGTGTTATAATTTGGTATGATTTTTTTGGTAGATCATTTTCTTGCCATTATGTACATATTTAGAAACAATATAGTAGTATATGTACATTTTACATGAATACCATGTGTCTTATGTGTCTTTCTGCCCCTTATCTTTTTTCCCCCACTCAACAATTGATTAGTGCAATTGTTAAGAGGATGAACTCTGGAGCCAGACTGCCTGGCTTCAGTTCACAGCTTTGTCACTTGCTATTTGCAGGATCTAAATTATTAAACTCCCCTAGTCTACAGTTTCCCCCTTTGTTAATTGGGACTATAGCATACCTATACCCATACAGTTCTTGTGAGGATTAAATGAGTTAATTTATGTAAGCACTTAGAACAGTGCCTCAACCATACTGTTGACAGGTATAAAGTCATATTATTGCTTGCTGGTATTCCTTAGTAATTTATAGGTTGGATCTGCCACAGTCTATTTAACCATTCCTAAATGGATGGACATAGAGATTACTCCAATTTTCATGATTGCAAACATGGCTTCTATGCGTGTTTTCATATATGCCTACTTATACACATGAATGATAGTATCTCAAAGGTAGAGAAGAAGTCAAATTGCTGCACTTATTTTATTTTATTTTTAACATCTTTATTGGAGTTTAATTGCTTTACAATTGTGTGTTAGTTTCTTCTTTATAACAAAGTGAACCAGCTATACATATACATATACATATATCCCCATATCTCCTCCCTGTTGCATGCATTTGTCATTTTAAAGGCTTTCTTAGAAAAACATAATTATAATGAGTAGATAGCTGCCTCCTGTTCCTCCCACCTGTTGGTTTAATTCTCCTCCCTTTGGCAGCCTGAGCCACACTGCAGCTCTGAAGTGATAGACCCCAGTGGTTAGGACTAATAACCTCAGGTTCAGATTAACTTTGGGGGTGGGGTGGGGTCACATTTTTCGGAGGCTTACTAAATATTTACGTATAATAACTCATTTAATCATTATGATGCAGGTACCCTGACTATCCCTATTTTACCCCTGAGGAAATGGAGGCAAAAAGAAGCAATGCCATTACTCTGGGTTGCACAACTATAAGTGGTAGATCCTTTATACAGGTATGAATGTTGAGTCCTTAGTCCATGTAAACGTCTTAGTATTCTGCTCAGCACATAGAAAACATTCAGTAAGTGTTAGCATTTTTCTAGGGTTGATTGGTATATTATTAAGCCTCCAGAATTATTATTTACTGTTACCCTTACTGTCCTCAGATTGTGATGCAGCTCATCTCTGAGGCATTTCTTTCATTTGTCTTAACAAAATAATAGGAAATTGTGGTTTCAAGCCTTGGCTGACCAATCTCTCTGATTCTACTCTATAGCCACAGACCACATACTTACCCTTGGAGGGCACCTGCTGAAATTAACACCCTCTGCTCTGTGTTTGCCCACAAAGAAGACAAATGCAAATATAGTTAAATGCAAATGTGGGTACATATAATATCTCATTGCTGGTGGATAGGGAGTTGACTTATACTGGATGCCCAGGAAAGAGATGAATGAGGGGAACACTGTACCTGGGACTTGAGGAGAGGTCAGCTGGTTTGAGATGTCAGAGTGGAGGTGGACTAGAAAAGGACTTTCCTTCTGACCCAGAAAATTGTGCTGGACCAAGAAGGAAATGGCATTCACTCTCTCATTGAACATTTACTCTGGGGTAGAATACGGAGATACAGAGATGTAGGAGACACAGCCCCTCCAGGAGCTTGCATGGAAGCACGGAAGACAGATGCGTAGATGAATGATTGCAGTACGGGGTGATACACAAGGACACCCTCTAGGGGCTGCACTAGAGGCGCATAGAGTGGTGGGGTCTTCCTAGAGCTCGGATCCTTCAGAATATGTCAGAGGGACAAAAGGGTAGAGGAGGAATTCAAGACAGAGGGAAGGGCATGTGGGAAGGTGTGGGTGTAAGACAGCAGGGCAAGTGTAAGTCATCCTGGGTTTGGAAGGACGGCGCGGTAGCGCATGTGCGGAGTGGAGGGTGAGGCACCGCTGGGTTGCATCACGGAGAGGGCTGAAAGCCATGTCGAGGAGAATTGACTTTTATCTTAATTTTGTTAGCGAAGTTATTTCTTCAAATATTGGCATCCAGAGGAAAAGCTGAGTTGCCTGGAGGTGGGAGCGGGCTTGCTGGAGAGAAAGCACAGCGGGAACAGTTCCAGGCAGGGGCTGGCAGTGGCCCCGGAAAATGTTAGAAGGTGGACCTTGCCATTATGACCGCGTTTGACTGGCTCCCTTGTCACGTGGAACAAACAAATAAATCGTTGAAAACCTTTGCCCTGACCAGTTGTCACAGAGTTCTTCCATTTAATCTTTTTTTAAAAAATAATTTTATTTATTTACTTATTGGGCTGTGTTGGGTCTTCATTACTGTGCGCGGGCTTTCTCCAGTTGCAGAGAGCAGGGGCTACCCTTCATTGCTGTGCGCAGGCTTCTCATTGCAGTGGCTTCTCTTGTTGCGGAGCATGGGCCCTAGAGTGTGTGGGCTTCAGTAGCTGTGGCTCGTGGGCTCTAGAGCGCAGGCTCAGTAGTTGTGGTGCACAGGCTTAGCTCCTCCGCGGCAGGTGGGATCTTCTCAGACCAGGGCTTGAACCCATGTCCCCTGCACTAGCAGGTGGATTCTTAACCACTGCACCATCAGGGAAGCCCTTATTTAATCTTTAAGTTAGCTTGTGATTTTGGCGTTGTTGTTACGACCATGGGGCAGCTGAGTAAATGAAGGCTCAGCAAGGCTGAGGAAGTTGCTTCAAACCACACAAGCGTGTGAGTGCTAGAGTGTTCATTTGAAGCCCTGCACCATCTAGGGCTCCCTGGCTGTCATCAGAGGCCAGGAGAAGTGACAGCAGAGTCTGTTATGCCGCGTTCTCCTATGGAGCGTCACTTTATGTAGCTGTGGAGGGCAGTTACGCCCAGGGATGACTAGTTCTCTGATAAAATGGCCCCATGGGGCCCCATTTGGTGTCCGAGGTGATGACCAGATATCCTGCTAAGGAGGAAGGGTGTGGGGAGACCCAGAAATCCTGCATAGCCTCTAGGCGGTTCCCCTTCTCCCCAGGGCCAAGGCAGCAGGTGAGACCTCCAGAGTTTGCAGGTGGAAGAGGGGCTTGTGGCTCTCATCACAAGGGAAAGGCTAGATCGGCATAACTCCATCACCCCTTCTGCAAAAACTTCTCCCAGGACATGCTGACTCTGCCAACAAAGCTCAGCAGGTCAGTTTGGCAAAACGGCCCCTCAGGTGCTGCCTTTCTTCTGCAAAGTTTCCGCAACAAGAAAAAGGGATTTCTTAACAGCTCAGGTGTAATAATGAATGGGTGGAGGGTGCACTGGTGAACTGGGGTACAGCCACACCACCCCCTGCAAGGTTTCCTGAGCATGTGGAAACCTTGGGTCTCGGGAACTTGGCAGGCTACTCCACCTCTGAATTGAGGAAAGGGGGATGCCTTCCACACTTAATTTCTTTGGTTCTTCAGATACTTTCATTTTCCTCATACAATGTGTCAGCCATCTTGACAAGGGTTTTACAAGCAGGACCTGATTTTATCTCCACAATAACCCAGAAGAGTGGGTACTGATGCCTCCATCTAACAGATAAGAATGTGATGCACATTGCCATTAATATCCGTTTGATGCTGTATCCATTGCCATTCAGCGGACACAGACAGGTGCTGTTCTGGATGCTGGGGAGACAGCAGAGAACGTGGCCACAAGGACTTGATTACAGTGGCACCAGGCAGGCTGCTCCCAGGATGGAAAGAGATAGTGGACATGAATGTGTTTGATAGACCAAAAAGTGCCACAAACCTCTAGGGGACATCCTGGCAGGAATAAAGGCTCAGCACACTGTGAAAACTGGATAACACTGTGGATCAGAAAGCTTAGGAGATCTGTCACTTGTGACTGCCCCACCACACCACTTCAGCTGGGCTCCTCGTGGTCTTGGCCTGCAAGGTTCTAGGGGTCAGACATAGCACTGTACTTGTTGCCCAACTTTCACAAGCTATGAGAGGAACCCCCCCCCCCCCGCCATCTTCCAGCTTCTTCCATCGTGTCTGCCTGGGGCCCGGAGGATGCTCAGCAGAAAAAGGCCAAGTGCTCGTCCTGGCGTGGGGCCGGGGACTGCTCCCGTCCACTCGGTCCTGAATCCCTGTTCCCTGGACTTGTGCTTGAAGGTCTGAGAAGCACAAGCACATGGAGGAAGCTGGAGAGGCTTCATGAATTAACTCTGAATTCACTAATTTGTGTTTGTGACCTGTCATCTCCTGGTCCTTCAAAGGCCTCAGTCAAGGATCATTTATTGTATTGTATTTTGTTCATTTGTTTCTTAATATACTGTTCTCCAACCCAGGGCAAGGGGTACCTGTGTTACAAGTTTTGTGAAATAGAAATCAGAATGAAGGAAGGAAGACACATCAAAGATGGGACTCAAAAGAAACAGTTTTTCTTTATCATTTTAAAGCAAGGAACAAAGTATACAACTTGTTATTACAAAAGCAATGCATGCTTACTCATCTATGGCCTACATTACATTGTCATTACTTTAGAGTATGTAACTGCATATTGGTTATTTTAAAGCCTACTTCTTTTCACCTAACAATAATATGTCATTATTTTTCCACAGTGTGTTTTAATGACTAAAAAAATAAATATCCCATTGTATAGATAGATGTGAATTTATTTAATCAGTTTTCTACTGCTGATAATTTACATTTTTGCCTTTCCCCCTTTTTAAAATAAAATTGTTGCAATAAACATCCTTGTACATATAAGTGTGGAAACATTGCCAATTGTTTTCTTAAGGTGAATTCCTAGAAGCAGGATCCCTGGGTAACAGCACATCCATCACAGGTGAGGATACAGGCTCGGGAATCAGACCACTTAGGATTGAGTCTCAGCTCTGCCGCTTGCTAGCTGAATGGCCTTAGAGGATCTCACAAGACACAGTTTCCTTCCTGGTGAATGTGGATAATAACAGTACCTCCTTTATTGAGTTGCTAGGAGATGCATGTGGTGCAATACATGGTAAGCCCTTAGATCATGGCCTGGCCCACAGTGAGCACAGAACTCTTGGCTATTATTACTGTTATTAATCATTGCCAACTTGTCCTCCTGAAAGTGTCCCAAGTTTAACTCCCATGAGCATTGTATGAAAGTGTTCATTTCCACACACCTTTGTCAACACTGGGTGTCATCATTCCTCTTATTGTTTCATTGTTTGTCAGCCTGGTAGGGAAACTTGTTTCTTTAATTTTACTTCTTTGTTTACCCGTGTTGAGAATTTTTTTGATGGCTTTATTGGCATTAATTTATTCATGAGTGAATTTCCTGTTCCTGATTTTATTCCTGTTTTGTGTGATTTGCTCATCTTTTTCTTATGGATTTAATATATTAAGGATATTAATCTTTTGCTGGTCATGTATGTTGTAAATGTATTTCTTCCCAGTTTTTCTTGTGTTATTTAATTTCATTTCTATTTGTGGACACAAAAGATGTATTTTTCCTTATTGTCCTTGCCTCTACTTTCACACTGAAAAGCTCACCATGAAATATATTACTTATATTTTCCCAATTTTCAAATTTTTAATGATTTTTTACTTTTAACTTTTAAAAAAAATATTTATTTATTTATTTCACTTTTGAATTCAAATGAAATTAATCTGGAATTTTAATAATTAACTTTTCCACTTTTTGTTTAATTATTTATCAATTAATTATTATAGACTAAATTATGTATTATTGACTGTCTTCTCTGTTCCATTAATCTGTATGTCTTTTCCTATGCTTGTATTTTAATTTTTTATAGCTTTATAAAATAGTTTAATATCTGTTGATACAAGCCTACTTTCACTAATTTTTGAGAAATATTTTCTTGGCTACTATCTGATTATTTCTATAAAAATACTCTGGAATATTTTTGTCATTTCTAAGAATATTAATTTTGATTAGAATTGCATTAATTTTATAAATTTATTTGGGGAGCATTGATATTTTTACTGCTTTTGCATTTTCTTACCTAGAAACATAGAAGTTACTTCTGATTAAACAACATGTTTTAAAACAAACTTTTAATTTTAGGATAGTTTTAGAGTTACAGGAGGTGTAAGACAGGCTACAAGGGTATATTGTACAACACGGGGAATATAGTCAGTATTTTGTAATAACTGTAAATGGAGTGTAACTTTTAAAAATTTTATAAAGAAGTGGGTAGAAGGAAGATGGTGGAAGAGTAAGACGCGGAGATCGCCTTGCTCCCCACAGATACATCAGAAATACATCTACACGTGGAACTGCTCCTATAGAACACCCCCTGAACGCTGGCAGAAGACCTCAGACCACCCAAAAGTCAAGAAACTCCCCACGTACCTGGGTAGGGCAAAAGAAAAAAGAAAAAGCAGAGACAAAAGAATAGGGATGGGACCTGCCCCAGTGGGAGGGAGCTGTGAAGGAGGAAAGGTTTCCACACTAGGAAGCCCCTTCGCGGGCAGAGACTGCAGGGAGCGGAAGGGGGAAGATTCGGAGCCGTGGAGGACAGCACAGCAACAGGGATGCGGACGGCAAAGCAGGGAGATTCCCGCACAGAGGATCGGTACTGACCGGCACTCACCAGCCCGAGAGGCTTGTCTGCTCACCTGCCGGTGCGGGCGGGGGCTGAGGCTCGGGCTTCGGAGGTCTGATCCCAGGGAGAGGACTGGGGTTGGCGGCGTGAACAGAGCCTGAAGGGGTTAGTGCACCACGGCTAGCCGGGAGGGAGTCCGGGAAAAGGTCTGGAACTGCCGAAGAGGCAAGAGACTTTTTCTTCCCTCTTTGTTTCCTGGTGCGCGAGGAGAGGGGATTAAGAGCGCTGCTTAAAGGAGCTCCAGAGACGGGCGCGAGCCGTGGCTAATGGCGCGGACCCCAGAGACGGGCATCAAGAAGCCTGTGTGCGAGCACAGGTCACTATCCACACCTCCCCTCCCTGGAGCCTGTGCAGCCCGCCACTGCCAGGGTCCCGTGATCGAGGGACAACTTCCCCGGGAGAACGCACGCACGGTGTGCCTCAGGCTGGTGCAACATCACGCCGGCCTCTACCGGCTCACCCCGCATCCATAATCCGCCCTCTCCCCGGCTTCAGTGAGCCAGAGCCCCCGAATCAGCTGATCCTTTAACCCCGTCCTGTCTGAGTGAAGAACAGGCTCCCTCAGGCGACCTACACGCAGAGGCGGGGCCAAATACAAAGCTGAGCCCCGGGAGCTGTGCGAACAAAGAAGAGAAAGGGAAATTTCTCCAGCAGCCTCAGGAGCAGTGGATTAAATCTCCACAATCAACTTTATGTACCCTGCATCTGTGGAATACCTGAAGAGACAACGAATTATCCCAAATTGAGGAGGTGGACTTTGGGAGCAAGATATATAATTTTATCCCCTTTTCCTCTTTTTGTGAGTGTGTATGTGGATGCTTCTGTGTGAGATTTTGTCTGTATAGCTTTGCTTTCACCATTTGTCCTAGGGTTATGTCTGTCCGTTTTTTTTGTTTACTTAAAAAATATTTTTTCCTAAATAATTATTTTTCATTTTTAATTTAAATAACTTTTTATTTTATTTTTTCCTCTTTCTTTCTTTCTTTCTTTCTTTCTACTTTTTCTCCCTTTTATTCTGAGCTGTGTGGATGAAAGGCCCTTGGTGCTCCAGCCAGGAGTCAGTGCTGTGCCTCTGAGGTGGAAGAGTCAACTTCAGGACACTGGTCCACAAGAGACCTCCCAGCTCCATGTAATATCAAACAGCAAAAATCTCCCAGAGATCTCCATCTCAACACCAACACCCAGCTTCACTCAACGACCAGCAAGCTACAGTGCTGCACACCCTATGTCAAACAACTAGCAAGACAGGAACACAACCTCACCCATTAGCAGAGTGGCTCCCTAAAATCATAACAAGGCCACAGACACCCCAAAACACACCATGAGACGTGGACCTGCCCACGAGAAAGACAAGATCCAGCCTCATCCACTAGAACACAGGCACTAGTCCCCCCCACCAGGAAGCCTATACAACCCACTGAACCAACTTTAGCCACTGGGGACAGACACCAAAAATAACGGGAACTACAGACCTGCAGCCTGCAAAAAGGAGAGCGCAAACACAGTAAGATAAGAGAAGACAGAAAAAAACACAACAGATGAAGGAGCAAGATAAAAACCCACCAGACCTAACAAATGAAGAGGAAATAGGCAGTCTACCTGAAAAAAAATTCAGAATAATGATAGTAAAGATGATCCAAAATATTGGAAATAGAATAGAGAAGATGCAAGAAACATTTAACAAGGCCCTAGAAGAACTAAAGAGGAAACAAGCAACGATGAACAACACAATAAATGAAATTAAAAATACTCTAGAAGGGATCAATAGCAGAATAACTAAGACAGAAGAACGGATAAGTGACCTGGAAGATAAAATAGTGGAAATAACTACTGCAGAGCCGAAAAAAGAAAAAAGAATGAAAAGAAATGAGCACAGTCTCAGAGACCTCTGGGACAACATTAAACGCACCAACATTCGAATTATAGGGGTCCCAGAAGAAGAAGAGAAAAAGAAAGGGACAGAGAAAATATTTGAAGAGATTATAGTTGAAAACTTCCATAATATGGGAAAGGAAATAATTAATCTAGTCCAGGAAGCACAGAGAGTCCCAGACAGGATAAATCCAAGGAGAAACACACCAAGACACATATTAATAAAACTATCAAAAATTAAATACAAAGAAAACATATTAAAAGCAGCAAGGGAAAAACAACAAATAACAAACAATGGAATCTCCATAATGTTAAAGCTGATCTTTCAGCAGAAACTCTGCAAGCCAGAAAGGAGTGGCTGGACATATTTAAAGTGATGAAGGAGAAAAATCTACAACCAAGATAACTCTAGGCAGCAAAGATCTCATTCAGATTTGATGGAGAAATTAAAACCTTTACAGAGAAGCAAAAGCTGAGCGAGTTCAGAACCACAAAACCAGCTTTACAACAATGCTAAAGGAAGTTCTCTAGGCAAGAAACACAAGAGAAGGAAAAGACCGACAATAACAAACCCAAAACAATCACGAAAATAGGAATAGGAACATACATATCAATAATTACCTTAAATGTAAGTAGCTTAAATGCTCCCACCAAAAGACACAGATTAGCTGAATGGATGCAGAAACAAAACCCATATATTTGCTGTCTACAAGAGACCCACTTCAGACCTAGGGACACAGACAGACTGAAAGTGAGTGGATGGAGAAAGATATTCCATGCAAATGGAAACCAAAGGAAAGCTGGAGTAGCAATTCTCATATCAGACAAAATAGACTTTACAATAAAGACTATTGCAAGAGACAAAGAAGGACACTACATAATGATCAAGGGATCAATCCAAGAAGAAGATATAATAATTGTAAATATTTGTGCACCCAACATAGGAGCACCTCAATACATAAGGAAAATACTAACAGCCATAAAAGGGGAAATCGACAGTAACACATTCATAGTAGGGGACTTTAACACCCAACTTTCACCAATGGACATATCATCTGAAATGAAAATAAACAAGGAAACACAAGCTTTAAATGATACATTAAACAAGATGGATTTAATTGATATTTATAGGACACTCCATCCAAAAACAACAGAATACACATTTTCCTCAAGTGCTCATGGAACATTCTCCAGGATAGATAATATCTTGGGTCACAAATCAAGCCTTGGTAAATTTAAGAAAATAAATTCGTATCAAGTATCTTTTCCGATCACAACGCTATGAGACTATATATCAATTACAGAAAAAGATCTGTAAAAAATACAAACACATGAAGGCTAAACAATACACTACTTAATAACGAAGTGATCACTGAAGAAATCAAAGAGGAAATTTAAAAATACCTAGAAAAAAATGACAATGGAGACATGACCACCCAAAACCTATGGGATGCAGCAAAAGCGGTTCTAAGAGGGAAGTTTATAGGAATACAATCCTATCTTAAGAAACAGGAAACATCTCAAATAAACAACCTAACCTTGCACCTAAAGCAATTAGCGAAAGAAGAACAAAAAATCCCAAAGTTAGCAGAAGGAAAGAAATCATAAAAATCAGATCAGAACTAAATGAAAAAGAAATGAAGGAAACGATAGCAAAGATCAATAAAACTAAAAGCTGGTTCTTTGTGAAGGTAAACAAAATTCCATGCAAATGGAAATCAAAGAAAAGCTGGAGTAGCAATTCTCATATCAGAATCTCATATAAAAATATTAGCCACACTCATCAAGAAATAAAGGGAGAAGACGCAAATCAATAGAATTAGAAATGAAAAAGGAGAAGTAACAACTGACACTGCAGATATACAAAGGTTCATGAGGGATTACTACAAGCCACTCTATGCCAATAAAATGGACAACCTGGAAGAAATGGACAAATTCTTAGAAATGCACAACCTGCTGAAACTGAAACAGGAAGAAATAGAAAATATGAAGAGACCAATTACAAGCACTGAAATAGAAGCTGTGATTAAAAGTCTTCCAACAAACAAAAGCCCAGGACCAGATGGCTTCACCGGTGAATTCAATCAAACATTTAGAGAAGAGCTAACACCTATCCTTCTCAAACTCTTCCAAAATATAGCAGAGGGAGGAACACTCCCAAACTCATTCTACGAAGCCACCATCACTCTGATACCAAAACCAGACAAAGATGTCACAAAGAAAGAAAACTATAGGCCAATATCACTGATGAACATAGATGCAAAAATCCTCAACAAAATACTAGCAAACAGAATCAAAGAGCACATTAAAGGGATCATACACCACGATCAAGTGGGGTTTATTCCAGGAATGCAAGGATTCTTCAATATTCACAAATCAATCAACGTGATACACCATATTAACAAATTGAGTGAGAAAAACCATATGATCATCTCAATAGATGCAGATAAAGCTTTCGACAAAATTCAACACACATTTATGATAAAAACCTGAAAGAAAGTAGGCATAGAGGGAACTTTCATCAACATACTAAAGGCCATATATGACAAACCCACAGCTAACATCGTCCTCAATGGTGAAAAACTGAAACTATTTCCATGGAGATCAGGAACAAGACAAGGTTGCCCACTCTCACCACTCTTATTCAACATAGTTTTGGAAGTTTTAGCCACAGCAATCAGAGAAGAAAAAGAAATAAAAGGAATCCAAATCAGAAAAGAAGAAGTAAAGCTGTCACTGTTTGCAGATGACATGATACTATACATAGAGAATCCTAAAGATGCTAGCAGAAAACTACTACAGCTACTCAATGAATTTGGTAAAGTAGCAGAATACAAAATTAATGCACAGAAATCTCTGGCAATCCGTTACACTAATGAAAAATCTGAAAGTGAAATTAAGAAAACACTCCCTTTTACCATTGCAATAAAAAGAATAAAATATCTAGGAATAAACCTACCTAAGGAGACAAAGGCCTGTATGGAGAAAACTATAAGACACTGATGAATGAAATTAAAGATGCTACAAATAGATGGAGAGGTATACCATGTTCTTGGATTGGAAGAATCAACATTGTGAAAATGACTTTACTACCCAAAGCAATCTACAGATTCAATGCAATCCCTATCAAACTATGACTGGCATTTTTCACAGAAGTAGAACAAAAAATTTCACAACTTGTGTGGAAACACAAAAGACCCCGAATAGCCAAAGCAATCTTGAGAATGAAAAATGGAGTTAGAGGAATCAGGCTCCCTGACTTCTGACTATACTACAGAGCTACAGTAATCAAGACAGTATGGTAATGGCAGAAAAACAGAAACATAGATCAATGGAACAGGATAGAAAGCCCAGAGATAAACCCACACACATATGGTCACCTTATCTTTTATAAAAGAGGCAAGAATATAAAGTGGAGTAAAGACTGCCTCTTCCATAAGTGGTGCTGGGAAAACTGGACAGGTACATGTAAGTGTATGAGATTAGAACACTCCCTAACACCATACACAAAAATAAGCTCAAAATGGATTAAAGACCTAAATGTAAGGCCAGAAACTGTCGAACTCTTAGAGGAAAACATAGGCAGAACACTCTATGACATAAATCACAGCAAGATCCTTTTTGACTCACCTCCTAGAGAAATTGAAATAAAAACAAAAATAAACAAATGGGACCTAATGAAACTTCAAAGCTTTTGCACAGCAAAGGAAACCATAAACAAGACCAAAAGACAACCCTCAGAATGGGAGAAAATATTTGCAAATGAAGCAACTGACAAAGGATTAATTTCCAAAATTTACAAGCAGCTCATGCATCTCAATTACAAAAACACAAACAACCCAATCCAAAAATGGGCAGAAGACCTAAATAGACATTTCTCCAAAGAAGATATACAGATTGCCAACAAACACATCAAAGGATGCTCAACATCACTAATCATTACAGAAATGCAAATCAAAACTACAATGAGATATCATCTCACACCGGTCAGAATGGCCATCATCAAAAAAATCTAGAAACAATAAATGCTGGAGAGGGTGTGGAGAAAAGGGAACACTCTTGCACTGCTGGTGGGAATGTGAATTGGTACAGCCACTATGCAGAACACTATGGAGGTTCCTTAAAAAACTACAAATAGAACTACCATATGACCCAGCAATCCCACTGCTGGGCATATACCCTGAGAAAACCATAATTCAAAAAGAGTCATGTACCAAAATGTTCATTGCAGCTCTATTTACAATAGCCAGGACATGGAATCAACCTAAGTGTCCATCAACAGATGCATGGATAAAGAAGATTGGCATATATATACAATGGAATATTACTCAGCCATAAAAAGAAATGAAATTGAGTTATTTGTAGTGAGGTGGATGGACGTAGAGTCTGTCATACAGATCAAGTAAGTCAGAAAGAAAAACAAATACCATATGGTAAGAGATATATATGGAATCTAAGCAAAAAAAAATGGTCATGAAGAACCTAGGGGTAAGACGGGAATAAAGACACAGACCTACTAAAGCATGGACTTGAGGATATGGGGAGGGGGAAGGGTAAGCTGTGACAAAGTGAGAGAGTGGCATGGACATATATATACTACCAAATGTAAAATAGATAGCTAGTGGGAAGCAGCCGCATAGCAGAGGGAGGTCAGCTCAGTGGTTTTTGACCACCTAGAGGGGTGGGATAGGGAGGGTTGGAGGGAGGGAGACACAAGAGGGAAGAGATATGGGAACGTATGTGTATGTATAACTGAATCACTTTGTTATAAAGCAGAAACTAACACACCATTGTAAAGCAATTATACTCCAATAAAGATGTTAAAAAAATTTATTTATTTGTCTGTGTCGGATCCTAGTTGAGGCACACCGGATCTTCGTTGCAGCATGTGCGGTCTCTAGTTGTGTCTTGTGGGCTCGGGCTTAGCTGCCCTGGGACATGTGGGATCTTAGTTCCCCGAGCAGGAATCGAACCCGGCTCTTCTGCATTGGAAGGAGGATTCTTAACTACTAGACCAACAGGGAAGTCCTGCCAAGCATTCTTTATACCAGGGATGTACCACTAATCTATAGTGTGGAGCTGGAGATTGGACCCATCTCTCTTGGGACCTTGTGCTCTTGGGACCTGGGTGCTCTGGCTGGATTCCCCCACTGTTTCATATATGTATGGCTGATTTCCCACTCCAGGGTCCCCCCTGACTCCTGCTCAGAGCCGCAGGATGTCCAGGGTGGAAGGGACCTGAAAGGGCATCTGGTACAATCCCTTCCTTTCACAGATAAGGGGGCTGAACAGGCTTTATAACCCTAACTCTTGTACCAACCTACCCCAGAGCTGGAACCCAGAGGGCAGGCAGACGAGATGGACGATTTGATTTTAGATGAAGCTGAAATAGAGTGATCCTTTTATACTACTTGAGACTGTGGGTGGAATAGTCAATGAGACCCACCAACTTTGGGCTTTAGCAACATGTGGGGCTGTGGGCACCAAGGTGGCTTTGTCACCTGGAGATTCTAGTAGGAGCAGTGATAATTATCAGCTGGTCCTCCTTCTTGCTGCCTCACATCCGACCCCTCCTCAGAGCCTGTCAAACACACCTTGCACAACTGTCCTCTTCTTTCAAATTCACTTGGGGAAACTCATTCTGTGAGCCAGCTCCACTGAGCGGTGTCATCACTCAAGAGGATGTGGTCTCAGGAGTGTCACCTGGGGTCTGGGGAGCTGAGGGCCAGGGTAGAGAGCAGAAGTGTGGTGTCCCTGATGAATACTTTGCCAGGGGTGTGTGAACACAGGCAGCTCACATTCCAGGAAGCTTGGCACCATCCCTGGTTCCTGACCACTGCTCCACCTCTGACACAAAAATTCTTACACTTACAATTGGGTCAGATTTAAAATGTGGGTGATGGTGTTAATGATAGATATAAGGACTGGGAGTGTCAGAATCAATGTTGCAACCCCAGTCTGGGCTAGACCTCAGTTGAGTATTGAATATATGGATGGAAAAACATTTACCATATTTTGAACAGGGCTCTTTAAATGTGATAAAGAAGTTATTCAGGGTTTTTTTGTTTTGTTTTTTAGTTTTCTATACCATATCTTCTTAAAGACCAAAGTTTAGAAAGGGTGAAGATGAAGGTGCATGAGATGGGTCTTCTCAAACTTTGTAGGAACATTAGCATGTGGGTGTCTTCCGAGGCCAGGGTCTCTTCCTTGCCCCTCAAACTGGGGGTGGCCTGAAGGCCAGGACCATGTCTCTCCAATCCCTCTGGAGGATCCAGAGGGTAGGGCTGGGGTCTCCCCGAGGTTTGCTGTGTCCTGTCTTCAAACTGCAGGTCTCTGACAGTCAGGGCTCAGTCATCAGAGGGGATATTTCTCCAACACTAGATGAAATCTATGGCCACTCAGGCCTCAGGCGAAGGACCCTGTTATGGACACGAGTGGCAGAGGTACATTATCAGATGGCAGAACGGTCACTTTTCTTCTGCCTCTGTGGCCAACAGGGCCTGTGCTTCAGGCAGAAGGCAAACGGCTGGGGACAGACATGGTCCCAGCACCCAGAGTCATCTGCATTGGCTCAGGGAGTGGGGAGTCTCTCCGTGTGTGTGTGTCTGTATGTGTGTGTATTTTGTATGCATGTACGTGTGTGCACATTTATGTTGTGTGGTGTGGAGGGTGTGTCTGTGTGTGGGGGTACAGGGTGTAAACCTCCTGTGTTTGTGAGGGTAAAGAGGGGGAGGTACTCCCTCTTCCACGAGGACACAGTGGAGGCAGAGAGGCGAGTTTGGGCTAGTTGGACTCTATGGTGCAGCCCCACGTGGTATCTGACCATGGCCTGAAGCATGGATGCCATTTGGACCTGCTTCAGCCTCTGTGGTGTTAAAGGCCCAGGCGGGGCTGCCTCTGTAACTGGGGTGCAGCGTTCATGCGAGTGCCAAGTCCACCCCTGGAAGCCCTATAAATGGAAACCTAGGCTTAAGTGTTGGTTTGTTCCTTGTTTGGGGAAGAAGCTGCCCAGCCCTGCTTCTGCCCACTAGCCTGCCCACACCTGACACCTGCAGCCAGACATCCTTCATTGAGGCCTCTGAGGTCCCACGGAGCTCTGGTCTGGGGTTTTCTCTGAATTGCAAATCAATCCAATTGAATCAAGAGGCCCTATATTTAGTACCACTGTGTGGGGCTCCATGTTGACCTTTGGGATTCAGGGGAGAAAATAACAGGCCCTGCTCTCTGGAGGCACATAGTCCGATGGGGGAGACAACCATACCAAGAAATACACTGCATCCAATGGGGTTACCTCCAAGGGATGGCATGTGTGCGAACAGGTGAACTGGGGACACAAAGTGGGTGAGCAGAGCTCAGGCTGTCAGGAGAAGCAGCCCTGTCAGGACAGCCCCACAGAGGATGTGACACTCAGGCTAAGACGTGAAGGCATTTGCCTGGAAGACAAGCAGTGAAACGACCAACCCAGCAAAGGGAAGAACATACGCACAGTCTAATTTGGAACAGTTAGGGCTGTCAGTCACTGCTTATTGGATGAGTCTTTTTGTTTTTGTTTTGTTTTATCAGAACATCATGTAAGTTTATTTCAGATGCAACGGCAATGTTAAAATCAACAAGTTTAAATCTTAGCTGCACCAAGTAAACTCAGCTATTTAAGTATTTTTAAAGTTATTCCCTCCAAAAAACTGAAGGAGCTTTCCTTTTCCACTCCATATGTCATGGTTTCCCAATAGTTCTATTTTTGGAGGACTTTCAGTTGATGAGTAAACTGCTTTGGGGATATTTCTGAACTTCTTTCTCAAATGAAAACTAATCTGGACAAATTATATATTGCATAGATTTCTCTGCAGATTCTTTTCTTTAGAACCTAAATGCAATTACCATACAATATAATTTTTACCTATTTGCCCCACAGAAAAAAGCTATCTGTCCTGAAAAATATGATGGATATATCCTGTGATCTTCCAGTTAATAGAATTGTTTTACCTCAACAATAATTTTTATGAAAATAACCAACTGAACATGAGACATTATTTCAGTCTTTACTGACTCATAGGCACATGATCTAGTGCCCAGCTTCTACCTCTTCTACATCCTCCTCCTCCATAAGTGGATGGAATTATTTCATGTAAGTTTGATGTAGGACAATTCACCCTCTACAAACACTTACAATTTAGGTTAAAGTCAGTGACTAGTGTGGAAAAAGAAACACTAAAATGATAGGGAGCCTACACACTCAATTCAAAATTTAATATTTTTTCCTCCATAAATAATATATACTTAAGTGTCATGAGGGAGCTATTCGGTTTTCATTAACCACATTCAGGGATACATTCATAGGACTGATTAGATAGTCCAGGTGGAATGGTTATAGAAATACAGGCAGTGTCATCTCACAAAACTCATTTATATATCAAAATCTATTTTGATATGTGAAGTTTACAAAAAGACTGAATTTTCAAACTAATTATGCTTTTTGTAACTCAAGAACTCTTCTCTTGGCAAGAGCAAGCTGAAGCTTATCCATGAAGGTAAAGGTGCTTAATGCTAAACTTTTCTTCTAAGCTTAGATTTGGACTGCTTAAGAAACGGATGCCCAAGAAACCAGCATGGTCTTTCTACATGTTTACTATCTTAAGATTATAACCCTATAAACTCATTTATCAGCTCTCTTCCTTTTCTGTATTATTCTTGGTACTCAACTAAGACTGTTGAAGTCTATTGTACCTTGTATTTTTACATTCTCAAATAAGAATTTAAGATTATAAAATGTGCATAAACATTGTATAAAATAGTTTTATCATTCAACATATTTGAAGAGATGGAGCTTTTATGCCAGAATTTACATAAGAGGATAAATATTATGAATCAACCTTCCTTTTAAAGTCAAATGACAGAAAATTCAAGCCCTGTGCATTGTTTTAAAGTCTAATGAAAACATTTCTTGGGCCACTGGTATTGGCAGTGTAGAATATTTTAAATATTGGAGATGGGATTATGGAGGAAAACATGAAAATTTCAGATGTCTTCTATCTTACAAAAAGTTATCAACCCATCAAAGCCACTCTCTATGTGCCAGGAAACGATCTGGAATAAACCAGTCCTGTCAGTAGAGGAGGTCACAGTGACATTTATGTTATTAACACTTCTAGACTTCTACTTTTTCTAAGAATAGAAGCAATATGTTTAATAATTCCCCCATCCCCAAATCCTTAAACTCAATATCACAGGCACAGAATGTAAGCAAATCTGGGATGTTCTCCAACAGATAAGCAATAGCACAGCTATGTCATTCTCAAAAATACTGTCTAGATATTCTTTCCTCTAAAATCAAATGCTCAGTGGCCACACTTCTAACAGTCTGCATTAGCTGACATTAAATGCATTTGTTGTGCCACAAGTCCATCTAAGCTTCCTTTTAGGTATTTTTTAATATGTCCAAGAGACAACACCTGCTTCAGGTTTATTTAGGGACATTGACCTATAAGGACAGCAACTCCATTTTTAAGGTTTGACTAACTATTGTGGGTTTACCAAAGAAAAAGGACAGGAGAAAAAAAAGCAAATCACAACAAACCTCTTTAGGTCAGTTAAAGGCCATATCTCTAGCTGGGATATTAAAAAAATTTAATCTCACCAGCCCACACTCTAAAAGTTAATGCCACTTCTAACAGTCAACAGCAGGAAAAATAAACCTGCTAACAACCAGCCCACTCATTAGCGAAAAGCAGTTTAACTCAAATGCTGAGACCAAAGTATAATACTATCTACTCAGACAGTCCCACCCACCGTCAGCCACCAGCAAGGAAGGAAGAAATAACTGCTTAACAGAACAAAATAAGCTTAGTATTTCTTACAAGGATAACAATGGTCTAACTCTTGAGATAATACTCAGAAGGACAAAAGGTGGAGTGAAGGCAATGTACAGGGATTAGTAGCCACAAAATCTTGAAATCCCCAAAGTACCACAAAAACACTAAACTTGTCTATGAGTTGGAGAACAAGATATTGCTGCTGCTGCTTCTTGTCCTTTGAAATATACAATATTTTGTAGACCCTGCCCTTCAATGTGAAAGCAGGACATTAAAAAAAAATTGAAATTGACACTCAAGTTTTTTGGGACCATATATCTTAACTGTGAAACTAAACAGATCTATACCTTCTCCTTCCTACAATCAAACCACCTCACAAAAATAAGAAAACTAAAACAATCCAAACATGATTAATAAGTCCTTAAAAGTTTAAAATTTTTAGAGGAAAGGGAAGGAAGTTTTGAAAGGAGGAAACACAAGAACAAGGAAGGGGGAAAGCTTTAAAAGAAAGGAGGGGGGGGATCAATGGGCCTCTCTTTTATTTGGTGACAAGCAAGTGCAAGAAAGTTCATCTGTAATTTGTTCAGTTGTCTGTCTTTTGCACATCTGTGTTCTGGCCAGAAGGGACTTTGAGGTTTTTCTGCAGCACGTGAGCATCAGCGGGCTCTATCCTCTTACAGTAGTTCTTCTTTGTCTCAATAATCTCAAAGCCAAACTTTCTGTAGAAGTCAATTGCAGACTCATTGCTGATCTGGACATGTAGATAGAAGTTGTCAAAAGTGCCATCTTTTTCACAGATGTTTAAGACATGATGTAACATTTTAGTTCCTATTCCTAGCCTTCAGTACGGTGCCAGACATCCTAGTGTCACGATGTAAAGTCCCTTCTGATTCTGTGAATGATCCATCCTACAGCATACTGCACCTACTGCAATACCATTGAAATAGGCAAGTTTTGCTAGCTCGCCAACCTCCAGCGCATTCTTATAGAACTTGTCATTGGAGCTGACTGGAAAGATGACCTGGTTTAATCTCTTCAACTGTTTAATATCATGTGGTGTCACGTCTCTCAGCTCGATCCGGCTCCCTTTCATCTTCCCCGCCTGCTGAGGCCGTTGTTACCACCGATAGCAACGCCGTTGTCGTCGCCGCCCTGAGCTCTCCGCGCCCTCAGCTCGGGCAGCTCCACCCCACAAGCCGGCTTCCTTGCTTAGGGCAGGGAGCTGAGCGGGTGACGGAGGCCGCGCGGCCCTGCGTCTCCAGAGAGGGCGGGGGTACTTCCCGCCGCCGCGCTGCTGCCGCCGCTTCTCCACACGTGCACACGGGGCACTCGCCTCCAGCCCGCCGCCGCAGCAGTCGCCAGCCAGACCCGCCGCCACGCTGTGCTGGATGAGTCTTTCATCCGTTCTCTCTCCTCAACTCCTACACTCCCTGCCCCTACCCCCAGCCCAGGACTTTGGACCTCAACTTGCGCTTAAGAAAATAGAAGCCTTCAGCTGAGAGCTTCCTTGTCTCCCCTCCACCAAAGCAACCAGCCTGCCTGCCTTTGCGCCTGTCTTCCTCATCCTCCCTCCGGTCAAAGCTGAGCAGGTGCCCCTCCTCCTCCTAAAGAACTGTCCCTCCACGCGGGTCCTTCCATTCACACACGCTTATTAATACACGCTGTGGACCAGCCACTGCTCTGATGGTAGGGATAGAATCGTGAAGAAGATGGAGAAATTCATGCACTCTTGGAGCTCATATTCTAGTGGGAAAAGTCAGAAAATAAACATGCAAAAAATATTATTATTTCAGACAAGACCTAAGAAGAAAATGAACTCAATACATAGAAAAGAGAATGATGATGATGATGGTGATGGTGATGATGAGGGTGCATGTGTGTATGTGCTTGGGAGGCCATGAATGACCTTTCTGAAGAATTAGCATGTGAGCTGAGACTTAAAACAGTGCGGCTGCCCAGGCCTGCTTTTTAAGTCCTCCAGTCCTCAGTTTCTCCTTCCTTTTCTATCTTCAATCTTCCCCTCTCCACCAGATCATTTCTTAGTGTCCTTTATCCTAAGAAAAAAGAAACATCGAAAGTTTCCTTGGCTCCTTGTTTCCCTCCAGCTATCACCCCATTTCTCTGTTCATGTTCACAGCCAAACATCTTGAAAAACAGTCCACTAAGACCATCCCTGACTCCGAACCACCCTTTGTTCCTCAGTCCCCTCCCCTATTCTATTCTGGCTTCTGTGCCATCACCCAGACTACTCTTGTCAAGGCACCAGCGACCTCTGTGTTCCCTGACCTATTAGTGTTGTTTGACCCAACTGATTCTCCTTGCTTTCTTGGGCTCCTCTCTCCTCCAGTCTCTCCAGACCTCGCCTTCCTTCCCTGGATGCTCCTGATCAGCTGGCTGGCCAGCTCCTCTCCTCCACTGCCAACCTTGAGACCCTGCAGTGTACCCTGCTCTGTGGGGCTGCTTCTCTTCTCCTTGGGTGATCGCAGCTATTCCCACAACTTTATTCCCACATTACCTTCTACGTGATGATGACTCTCAAATGTGTATTTCTGGCCAAAACATCTCTGAGCTCCAGACTTAAATATCCAATTATCTATTAGTTTTTATCTCTCTGTAAGGCTCCACCATCCACCAAGCCTGAAACATGGGAGTGTTTCTCTATTTTTTTTCTCTCCTTTACTCCATACATAGAATCCACCTGTTAAAATTTCCTACCAGGCACTTCTCAGATGCATCCTCTTCTGTCACCACTGCTGCCATCTATCATCTTTACCCGTAATAACAGTAACAGGGCCTTTCATGCTTGCTCTGTCATCCATCCTTTATCAACTTTGCAGATAGTGTCATCCTTCTTTTTAAACATCTTTATTGGAGTATAATAGTTTACATTGTTGTGTTAGTTGCTGCTGTATAACAAAATGAATCAGCTATACTTATACATATATCCCCATATATCCTCCCTCTTGTGTCTCCTTCCCGCCCTTCCTATCCCACCCCTCTAGGTGGTCACAAAGCATGGAGCTGATCTCCTTGTGCTATGCAGCTGCTTCCCACTAGCTATCTATTTTACGTTTGGCAGTATATGTAAGTCCATGCTACTCTCTTACTTCGTCCCAGCTTACCCTTCCCACTCCCTGTGTCCTCAAGTCCATTCTCTACGTCTGAGTCTTTATTCCTGTCCTGCTCCTAGGCTGTTCAGAACCATTTTAAAAAAAAATTAGATTCCATATATATATGTTAGCATATGGTATTTATTTTTCTCCTTCTGACTTCACTCTGTATGACAGACTTTAGGTCCATCCACCTCACTACAAATAACTCAATTTCATTTCTTTTTATGGCTGAGTAATATTCCATTGTATATAAGTGCCACATCTTCTTTATCCATTCATCCGTCGATGGACACTTAGGATGCTTCCATCTCCTGGCTATTATAAATAGAGCTTCCATGAACATTGTGGTATATGACTCTTTTTGAATTATGGTTTTCTCAAGGTATATGCCCAGTAGTGCAATTGCTGGTTGTATGGTAGTTCTATTTTTAGTTTTTTAAGGAACCTCCATACTGTTTTCCATAGTGGCTGTATCAATTTACATTCCCACCAACAATGCAAGAGGGTTCCCTTTTCTCCACACCCTCTCCAGCATTTATTGTCTGTAGATTTTTTTGATGATGGCCATTCTGACTGGTGTGAGGTGATACCTCATTGTAGTTTTGATTTGCATTTCTCTAATGATTAGTGATGTTGAGCATCCTTTCATGTGTTTGCTGGAAATCTGCATAACTTCTTTGGAGAAATGTCTATTTAGGTCTTCTGCCCATTTTTGGATTGAGTTGTTTGTTTTTTTGATATTGAGCAGCGTGAGTTGCTTGTGTATTTTGGAGATTAATTCTATGTCCGTCACTTCTTTTGCAAATATTTTCTCCCATTCTGAAGGTTGTCTTTTCACCTTGTTCATGGTTTCCTTTGCTGTGCAAAAGCTTTGAAGTTTCATTAGGTCCCATTTGTTTAATTTTGTTTTTATTTCCATTTCTCGAGGAGGTGGGTCAAAAAGGATCTTGCTGTGATTTATGTCATAGAGTGTTCTGCCTATGTTTTCCACTAAGAGTTTTATAGTGTCTGGCCTTACATTTAGGTCTTAATTCATTTTGAACTTATACATTTAAGTCTTAATTCATTTTGAACTTATTTTTTTGTATAGTGTTAGGGAGTGTTTTAATTTCATTCTTTTACATGTAGCTGTCCAGTTTGCCCAGCATCACTTATTGAAGAGGCTGTCTTTTCTCCACTGTATATTCTTGCCTCCTTTATCAAAGATAAGGTGACCATATGTGCGTGGGTTTATCTCTGGTGTTTCTATCCTGTTCCATTGATCTATATTTCTGTTTTTGTGCCAGTACCATACTGTCTTGATTACTGTAGCTTTGTAGTATAGTCTGAAGTCAGGGAGCCTGATTCCTTCAGCTCCGTTTTTCTTTCTCAAGATTGCTTTGGCTATTCGGGGTCTTTTGTGTTACATACAAATTGTGCAATTATTTGTGTTAGTTCTGTAAAAAATACCATTTGTTGTTTGATAGGGATTGCATTGAACCTGTAGATTGCTTTGGGTAGTAGAGTCATTTTCACAATGTTGATTCTTCCAATCCAAGAACATGGTATATCTCTCCAACTGTTTGTGTCATCATTAATTTCTTTCATCAGTGTTTTATAGTTTTCTGCATACAGGTCTTTTGTCTCCTTAGGTAGGTTTATTCCTAGGTATTTTATTCTTTTTGTTGCAATGGTAAATGGGAGTGTTTCCTTAATTTCTCTTTCAGAGTTTTCAGCATTAGTGTATAGGAATGTAAGAGATTTCTGTGCATTAATTTTGTATCCTGCTACTTTACCAAATTCATTGATTATCTATAGTAGTTTTCTGGTAGCATCTTTAGGATTCTCTATGTATATTATCATGTCATCTGCAAACAGTGTCAGTTTTACTTCTTCTTTTCTGATTTGGATTCCTTTTATTTCTTTTTCTTCTCTGATTGCTATGGCTAAAACTTCCAAAACTCTGTTGAATAAGAGTGGTGAGAGTGGGCAACCTTGTCTTGTTCTTGATCTTAGTGGAAATGGTTTCAGTTTTGCACCATTGAGAATGATGTTGTCTGTGGCTTTGTCATATATGGCGTTTATTATGTTGAGGAAAGTTCCCTCTATGCCTACTTTCTGCAGGGTTTTTATCATAAATGGGTGTTGAATTTTGTCAAAAGCTTTTTCTGCATGTATTGAGATGATCATATGGTTTTTCTCCTTCAATTTGTTACTATGGTTTCTCACATTGATTGATTTGTGTGTATTGAAGAATCCTTGCATTCCTGGGATAAACCCCACTTGATCATTGTGTATGATCCTTTTAATGGGCTCTTGGATTCTGTTTGCTAGTATTTTGTTGAGGATTTTTGCATGTTTGTTCATCAGTGATATTGGCCTGTAGTTGTCTTTTTTTTGTGACATCTTTGTCTGATTTTGGAATCAGGGTGATGGTGGCCTCATAGAATGAGTTTGGGAGCGTTCCTCCCTCTGCTATATTTTGGAAGAGTTTGAGAAGGATAGGTGTTAGCTCTTCTCTAAAAGTTTGATAGAATTCACCTGTGAATCCACCTGGTTCTGGGCTTTCGTTTGTTGGAAGATTTTTAATCACAGTTTCAATTTCAGTGCTTGTGATTGGTCTATTTATATTTTCTATTTCTTCCTGGTTCAGTCTCGGAAGTTTGTGCTTTTCTAAGAATTTGTCCATTTCTTCCAGGTTTTCCATTTTATTGGCATATATTACTTTCAGTGATCTTTCATGATCTTTTGTAGTTCTTCAGTGTCGGTTGTTCCTTCTCTTTATTCGTTTGTAATTCTGTTGATTTGAGTCTTCTCCCTTTTTTTATGATGAGTCTGGCTAATGGTTTATCAATTTTGTTTATCTTCTCAAAGAACCAGCTTTTAGTTTTATTGATATTTGCTATTGTTTTCTTTGTTTTTATTTCATTTATTTCTGCTCTGATCTTTGTGATTTCTTTCCTACTGCTAACTTTGGGTTTTGTTTGTTCTGCTTTCTCTAGTTCCTTTAGATGCAACGTTAGATTGTTTATTTGAGCTGTTTCTTGTTCCTTGAGGTAGGATTGTATTGCTATAAACTTCCCTCTTAGAACTGCTTTCGCTACATCTCATAGGTTTTAGGTGATCGTGTTTTCATTGTCATTTGTTTCTAAGCATTTTTTGATTTCCTCTTTGATTTCTTCAGTGATCTCTTGGTTATTTAGTAGTGTATTGTTTAGCCTCCATGTGTTTGTATATTTTATGGTTTTTTTCTTGTAATTGATATCTAGTCTTACAGCATTGTTGTCGGAAAAGATACTTGATACAATTTCAATTTTCTTAAATTTACCAAGGCTTGATTTGTGACCCAAGTTATGGTCTATCCTGAAGAATGTTCCATGAACACTTAAGAAAAAAGTGTATTCTGTTGTTTTTGGATGGAATGTCCTATAAATAGCAATTAAGTCCATCATGTTTAATGTACCATTTAAAACTTGTGTTTCCTTATTTATTTTCATTTTGTTTGATCTGTCCATTGGTGAAAGTGGGGTGTTAAAGTGCCGTACTCTGATTGTGTTACTGTCTATTTTCCCTTTATGGCTGTTAGCATTTGCCTTATTTATTGAAGTGCCCCTATGTTGGGTGCATCAATAATTACAATTGTTATATCTTCTTCTTGGATTGATCCCTTGATCATTATGTAGTGTCCTTCTTTGTCTCTTGTAATAGTCTTTATTTTAAAGTCTATTTTGTCTAATATGAGAATTGCTACTCCAGCTTTCTTTTGATTTCCATTTGCAAGGAATAACTTTTTCCATCCCCTCATCTTCAGTCTGTATGTGTCTCTAGGTCTGAAGTGTGTCTCTTGTAGACAGCATATATATGAGACTTGTTTTTGTATCCATTCAGCCAGTCTATGTCTTTTGGTTGGAGTGTTTAATCAATTTACATTTAAGATAATTATTAATATATATATTCCTATTACCATTTTCTTAATTGTTTTGGGTTTCTTATTGTAGGTCTTTTCTGTCTCTTGTGTTTCCTGCCTAGAGATGTTCCTTTAGCATTTGTTGTAGAGCTGGTTTGGTGGTGATGAATTCTCTTAGCTTTTGCTTGTCTTTAAAGCCCTTATTTTCTCTATCGAATCTGAATGAGATCCTTGCTTAGTAGAGAAATCTTGGTTGTAGGCTTTTCCCTTTCATCACTTTAAATATGTCCTGCCAGTCCCTTCTGGCTTGCAGAGTTCCTGTTGAAAGATCAGCTGTTAATCTATGGGGATTCCCTTGCTTGTTATTTTTCCCTTGCTGCTTTTAATATTTTTTTTTTGTTTAATTTTTGATAGTTTGGTAAATATGTGTCTTGGCGTGTTTCTTCTTGGAATTTTCATGTATTTGACTCTCTATGCTTCCTGGACTTGATTGACTATTTCCTTTCCCATATTAGGGAAGTTTTCAAGTATAATCCTTTGAAATATTTTCTCAGTTCTTTCTTTTTCTCTTCCTCTTCTGAGACCCTTATTATTTGAATTTGTTGCGTTTAATGTGGCCTCAGAAATCTCTGAGACTGTCCTCAATTCTTTTCATTGTTTTTCTTTATTTTGCTCTGTGGTAGTTATTTCCACTGTTTTATCTTCCAGGTCACTTTTCTGTTCTTCTGTCTCAGTTATTCTGTTAATGATTCCTTCCTGAGAATTTTTAATTTCATTTATTGTGCTGTTCATCATTGTTTGCTTGCTCTTTAGTTCTTCTAGGTCCTTGTTAAAAGTTTCTTGTATTTTCTCCCTTCTATTTCCAAGATTTTGGATCATCTTTACTATCATTACTCTGAATTCCTTTTCAGGTAGACTGCCTATTTCCTCTTCATTTTTTTGGTCTGGTGGGTTTTTACCTTGCTCCTTCATCTGCTATGTATTTTTCTGTCTTCTCATTTTGCTTAACTTACTGTGTTTGGGGTTGCCTTTTCGCAGGCTGCAAGTTTGTAGTTCCTATTGTTTTTTGTGTCTCCCCCAGTGGGTAATGTTTGTTCAGTGGGTTGTGTAGGCTTCCTGGTGGCGGGGACTGGTGCCTGTGTTCTGGTGGATGAGACTGGATCTTGTCTTTCGGTGGGTGGGACTGCATCTGGTGGTGTGTTTTGGGGTGTCTGTGGTCTTATTATGATTTTAGGCAGCCTCTCTGCTAATGGGTGGGGTTGTGTTCCTGTCTTGCTAGTTGTTTGACATGGTGTGTCCATCACTGGAGCTTGCTGGGTGTTGATTGGAGCTGGGTTTTAACGTTGAGATGGAGATCTCTGGGAGAGCTCTGACCAATTGATATTATGTGGGGCCAGGAGGTCTCTGATGGTCCAATGTCCTGAACTTGGCTCTCCCACCTCAGAGGCTCAGGCCTGACACCTGGCTGTGGAGCACCAAGACCCTGTCAGTCACACGGCTCAGAAGAAAAGGCAGAAAAGAAAGAAAGAAATATAAAGTTATTAAAATAAATAATTTAAAAATATATTATTAAAATAAAAAAGTAAGGAAAAAAAAGAAGATAGCAACCAAACCAATAAACAAATCCACCATGATAACAAGTGCTAAAAACTAAAGTAAGATAAGCATATAAATAAGACACTAGTCAATCACATACAGCAAACCCCAAGTCTACAGTTGCTCCCAAAGTCCACCGCCTCAATTTTGGGATGATTCGTTGTCTCTTCAGGTATTCCACAGATGCAGGGTACAACAAGTTGGTTGTGGAGATTTAATCCACTGCTCCTGAGGCTACATGGAGAAATTTCCCTTTCTCTTCTTTGTTTGCACAGCTCTTGGGGTTCAGTTTTGGATTTGGTTTCACCTCTGCATGTAGATCACTCTCTTACGTCTGTTCTTCACCCAGACAGGAGAGGGTTAAAGAAGCTGCTGATTAGGGGGCTGTGGCTCACTCAGGCTGGGGAGAGGGAGGGGTACTGAATGCAGGTGAGCCTGCAGTGGCAGAAGCCAGTGAGACGTTGTAACAGCCTGTGGGCACACCGTGTGTTCTCCCAGGGAAGTTGTCCCTGGATCACGGGACCCTGGGAGTAACAGGCTGCACAGGTTCCCAGGAGGGGATGCGTGGATAGTGACCTGTGCTTGCACACAGGATTCTTGGTAGCTGCAGCAGCAGCCTTAGTGTTCCATGCCCGTTTCTGGTGTCCACACTGATAGTTGCGGCTCACATCCATCTCTGAAGCTCGTTTAGGCAATGCTCTGAATCCCCTCTCCTCGTGAACCCTGGAACAATGGTCTCTTGCCTCTTAGGCAGTTCCAGACTTTTTCCTGGACTCCCTGCCGGCTAGCTTTGGCACACTAGCCCCCTGCAGGCTGTGTTCACAAAGCCACCCCCAGTCCTCTCCCTGGAATCTGACCTCCTACGACCAAGCCTCAGCTCCCAGCCCCACCCGCACTGGCGGGTGAGCAGACAAGCATCTCAGGCTGGTGAGTGCTGGTCGGCACCAGTCCTCTGTGTGGGAATCTCTCCGCTTTGCCCTCTGCACCCCTGTTGCTGCACTCTTCTCTGTGGCTCTGAAGCTTCCCCCCCGCCCCCCGGCCACCCCTGGTCTCCGCCAGTGAAGGAGCTTCCTAGTGTGTGGAAACTTTTCTTCCTTCACAGCTCCCTCCCAGAGGTGCAAGTCCTGTCCCTACTCTTTTATCTGTGTTTTTCTTTTGCCCTATCCAGGTATGTGGGGAGTTTCTTGCTTTTTGGGAATTGTGAGGTCTTCTGCAGCATTCAGTAGGTGTTCAATAGGAGTTTTTCCACATGTAGATGTATTTTTGATGTATTTGTGGGGAAGAAGGTGATCTCCAGGACTTACTCCTCCACCATCTTGAAGGTCCTGGCCAGATGGAGTCATCTTTTAAGGCCTTGAATCAAATCAAATGTTTCTTCTCTGCTTAAAACCCTTTGGGGTCTTCCCATTGCACTTTGAATAAAACCTTAACATCATTTATACAGCTTGAGGTCTGGTGGGATATGTGGTCATTCATATTAACAAGGATACACACATGCGTGTACATATTCACCCTGGCCACAAGGTCCCTGAGCCAAGATAACCTATTGGTAGGGGTCTGGGACTCATCAGTGTCTTGCAGACCCAATACCCAGTAAAATGCCTGACATGTAATTTGTGTTAAAAAATAATCGTTGAATAATAGATTAATGAAAGAAGTTTATTTGATATCATATTGAGTTTTACTGAATGGGAAGATATTATGCATGTTACCATTAACTTTGGAAGGTATTATGGAGAACATCTATTTTAAGTATAATGCAGACTCTGGAGCCAGACAACCTGGATTTAAAACTCAACTTTCTTAGTTATTATCTGTGAGACGCTAACTTACTTCACTTCTTTGAACCTCAGTTTCTTGTCTATAAAATAATGATAATAAGATGGCCTACTGCTATTATATATAGAATTGATGAACTACCAGGTCCTACTGTATAGCACAGGGAACTATATTCAATATCTTGTGATAAACCATAATGGAAAATAATAAAAGAAAAAGAATGTATACTTGCGTGTAACTGAATCACTTTGCTGTACAGCAGAAATTAACACAACCTTGTACAACAATGTAAACTATACTTCAAGAAAATAAACCAAAAAAAAGATGGCCTACTTCTTTTGGTTGTTATAAGGATTATAATGGTTAATATACATGAAGTGCTTAGAAAATATCTGCCACAGAGTATTTGCCATTATTATTATTATTATTATTATTATTATTATTATTATTATTATTACTCTACTCTCTACCTGGTACAGGAATGACTCCAACATTCCTGGCAGGTAGTTTTGCAATTCTAGTGATGGGGAATGCTCTTCCTGAAATCTTGAGCTACTTCTAACAAAATTCAAAGCTATTTATTGTAGGATTGGCCCCCTTCATTAGCATGGAAATCTATGCTAATAGCGACTCTATGCTAATTGTAATTAAAGGTTGATTCCCGGACCCAATTCCAATGTGTGTGTGTGTGGGTTCTCCCACACTAACAAGCAATTTCCAGACACCAGCTGGGTGTCCTAATAATTCAACTCAATTCTGACACTATCTGCCTGGAGATGACATCAGATTCCACAGGTTAAGAGCTCAGTTGTACAAGATTGCACCTTTGCCCTTGCCCACCCCCACCCCCAACTGCAAATGGCAGTCACTAGTCCAGATTGTTACCTGTGCTTCTGAGGGACTGGCTAGAGAAATCAGTTTCCCTGTGCAACTCCCTCCTTGGGTTCCATTAATTTGCTAGAGCAGCTCTCAGAATTCAAAGAAACATTTTACTCACTAGATTACCAGTTTATTATGAAAGGATGTAACTCAGGAACAGCCCGATGGACAGATGCAGAGATGCATAGGGCAAGGTATGGGGAAAGGGCCCAGAGCTTCCATGTCCTCATGGGTTGTGCCACTCTCCCCTAATCTCCATGTGTTCACCAAACCTGGAAGTTCTCTGAGCCCACTCCTTTTGGGTTTTTATGGAGACGTCATTATATAGGCATGATTGATTAAAACATCGGCCATTGGTGATTGGTTCAAGCTTTAGGCCTTCTCCCCTCCCCAGAGGTCAGGGGGTGAACTGAAAGTTTCAACCCTCCAATCACTTGGTTGATAACCGGTCCCTGTCCTTAGGTAGGGCCCCAAAGTCACCTCATTAATATAACAAAAGACAGCTCTATGGTTTTCTTAGGAAATTCCAAGGGTTTTAAGAGCTCTGTGCCAGAAATGAGGATGAAGACCAAAACTATATTTTTTATTATAAATCACAGTATTACAGTAATAATCTTAATAACCCCTCGTATTTTACCAGTTACAAGGTGCTTTCACAAATATCTCATTTGATCCTGAGCATAGCCATCTAGGAGAAGTGTGGGTGAGTGATTGTCATTTCAATTTTACAGATATAGAAACTGAGACTGGGAGATTTGCCCAAGGTCGTGCAGCTACTAAGTAACCCAGGGCTCCATGATAAAAAAATTTCCAGGTGGAGGGCTTGTCTACCAAGGCTGTGTAAAATCATCCACTGGGACCATGAAAAAATATTTGAACTTTTCTCTATATTTGTCTCATCCTTTAAAATCATCTACATTTTACGTTTGTTTTCTAACTTATATAATGTTAGGATGATGGTGCATATTGATTGCTTATAAATAACATATATGTATTATATAAAGAGCTCAAATAAAACTTTAAACTTTTCATTAAAGTATGCTTTCATGAAAGTATCTAGAAAAGTGTAAATATCATGAGTGCACCGCTCAATGAATTTTCACAAACTGAACACACCAAGGTAAGCAGCTGTCAAATCAAGAAACAGAATATTACCAGTGATATTACCACGGTCTCCCTTCTGCTCCCTCCCACTTATTACCATCCACCCCCGACTCCTGTAACTGCTATCCTGATCTCTACAACACAGATTTGCTTTGCTAGTTTTTGCACATTATGTAAATGATATAAATGGAACCATACAGCATGCTTTATGTTGAGCCATATGAAATTGTCAATATTCAGCAGTTTTTGATCTTCATAAAGACAATTTCATGTGGTTCATCCTAATACTTTGTGTGTGTTTCCTTTCTCCCTCACTTAATTTTTACTTGTGAGAATCATCTATGTTGATGTGTGTAGCTGTACATCATTCGTACGCATCACCGTACGCTATCACATTACGTGACTGTACCACAATTAGTTTATTCATTGATGGGCATTTGTGTAGTTTCTGATATCTGGCTATTATGAATAATGCTTGAATGAACATTCTAATATCTGACTTTTAGTGACCACGTGCCGGGTATATGCCTAGGAGAGGAGTTCCTCCGTCATTGGCTTTCCTGATATTCAGCTTCAGTAATTGCTGCCAAAGAGTTTTCCAAAGCGGCTGCACCAATTTGCACTCCCGCAACCTCTCCAACACTGCACATTCTGTCTTTTTAATTTTAGCTCTTCCAGCGGGCGTACTGTTAGAGGTTTTAATTTGTACTTCTCTGATGAATAATGGGGTGAACATGCCTTTATCATGGGCTCATTGGTCATGCTCAAATATTTTGTATTAAAAGGTAGTGCACCGTAAAGAGCTTCAAGACTTGGGAAGAGTGGGATATTTTCTCTAATAGCCTGGACTACTTTTTTCTCAGACTGCTGTGCGGGAGGAAGTCCCTGTCTTCTGGTGCTGAGACCAGGGGAAAGGGAGTGGGCGCAAATGGAGAGGGGACATGAAGACTTCCCCTTCTCCTTTCTGCAGGGTTGGCTCTGGGTGTGAGAAACTTGTTCTGCAACCAGCACTCAGTTTTCTGCCCTGATGTGGTGTGTTCCTGGTCCTGGGGTCCTGGGGCAGATGTCTTTTCAGTGACTGGCTGGCAAAGGCTGTTTTCACTACATTCAGAGCAACCTGTTAGGAATTTAAGTGCAAGACTAAGTGAGACTTAAAGGACTAATAAAATATCGAGTCCAAACTTCCTATAACCTTCTTGGGTAGTCATTGGCCTCTTCTTCCATACTTTCAGCGACGGTGAACTCACTACTGCATGTGAAATCCTTTTCATTGCTGGGCTATTTAATTCCTGATATGAACAGAAATCTGCCTTTCTGTACCCTGAACTCACGGACCCATGCTCTTTCCTCTGGGATCACATTTGAAAGGTCTGAAGACAGCTGTCGTGTGCCCTCTAAGTCTTGCCATCTTTGTATGAAACTCCCCCATTTCTCACTCACGGCTCACGTGACAAGAGGCCTCACCCTTCTGCTCACATTCATTTGGATAGAGTAAAAGTTGGTCAGTGTCCGCCTTCAAGGGCAGTGTCCAGGAGGAGACTCCAGAGGCTGCTGACCTGTCCAGCTCTGTTGCAGATGCATCTCTCTCTGTGTTAGCACAGAGAGAGCTGCATCTGCTCCCAGCCTCCACATGGCCAGACCCTTCAGATCATTCACTTTTCCATTCAGACCTCATGTGCTAAGATAGGCTTTTCCAGACTACCTGACTAAACAGACTTCCTCACCAGACACTGTCTTGTCATCTTGTTTTATTCTCTACATTTTCTTATTTATGCATTTGTTTAGTTGCTTTTCGTCTGTCTTCCTGCATTCATCTAAGCTCTGGGAGGCAGATCTTTATGTATCTCATTCATCACTGTATCTCCAGTGCTTGGAACAGTGCTGGCCCATACAAGGCTCTCAGATTTTCTTTAAAGGAAAGAAATGGTGGGGTCCAGATTTGAATTCCGGCAGTCGGATTCCTGAGCTTACGTCCTGAACCCCCATGCACGTTGCCCCCACCCCATACATTATTTAACTCTGTCTTGCACATTTAGCCTTCCTCCCACTCTGTTAGATGCTACATCTCTGTGCTCTTGCCTTTGCAAGCACCTGGCTTTGGCTGGGCCCCAGTGTGTGCGGCCATCTCTGACTCAGGCCCAGCGCTTCCATGGCCAGTAGGTGGTGCTGTTGGGAAGAGAAAAGGGGTCCCCAGGGCTTTTAAAGGCTGGCCAGTGGTTGAGACTGTTGGAGAGGAGGAGAGATGGGGGTCTTCAGGTTAGATAGCTCTGCCAGCCCACCTGCCTCTTCTTCTAGCCATTTCCAGGTGTGAGGCCAGTGTCTGTGGGAGAGAAGAGAGAGCAGGGGTGGGTGAGTCCAGACCTGGTGCCCATTGGCTGAGATGTCCTGGGGCTAATGATGGTAGTGGGGATGGAGAGGGAAGACGTGGGGATATCCCCCACTATACTACCTCTCTAAGCCAGGACCTACCGGTTCGTGCTTATACAGGGCTGATCTGGGCACCTGCCAGTTGATCTAATGTCCTCCAGCCAACACACACACACACACACACACACACACACACACACGCAGAATGGGGTTAGAGAGGGGCACCAGGCCGCAGGCACTAAGACTTCTGGGCTTGCAGTTTTCCGGAGAGGTCTTCCTATTCCAACCTTGGGCTGCAAATTTCTCCAGTGTGGAGAGTCTCATCTGCTCTCCCTCTGTATTCCCGTACCATCAAGCATCGTGTCTTATACATGCAGGTACCTGGTTAGGGTGATCATATCGTCTTGGTTCGTGGGGGACTATCCCAATGTTAACACCAAAGTCAGGCATCCTGGGAACCCCTTCAGTTCCAGGCCAGCCAGGATGAGTTTTGTCACCCTAACAATAAAAGAAGCCTCCTTCATCTCTGCCTCAGAGGACATGCTGGTTGGCTGACTCCGAGAGTGTCTAAAACTTAATGTGGTTGGTCCTATGAAGACAGCCAAAGAGCACAGCCAGGACCATGGGCCATCATCTGGAGCTCTCGTGCTGACAGGAGACACAGGCCACTCACACACAAGGCAGCTGTAAGGGACCACAGACCCCTAGGGACCAGTGTGGGTACATGGCGCCCAGGCTGAAGTGCTGCAGGGGTCTCCCTCTACACTTAGGAAGTGGGCCTGACATCATGGAAGGTTTCCTGGAGGAAGTAAGTTTGAAACACATGGGTTGGCAGACACAAGCAGGAGGAGGATCCTGGATTGGAGAGGGGCAGGTGCAGGTGGTAAGGAGGCTATGATGGTTGTCAGGTGCACATGAGCGTGGAACAGATGGACCACACTGGCTCAGGAGAGAAGGGAGGTCCAGAAGGCGAGGTAGTAAGGAATAAAGGGGAAAGAGATGTGCTAAACCCTGGTTGAGAAGATTGGATTTGGAAGTTAGTGAGGAATTACTGTAAGGTGCCACTCAGGGCTGAAGTGTTTGGCCCAAAACACATACTTAGAAAAGTCCTAAATTTGGGGGAGCCACTTCTCATCACTTACCTGTCCTCCTCCTTTCCTTTAGCCTCAAGCCATGGTCCCTCTGCTGGTCTCCAGGAGTTTGGACCCCCGGAGGGCCTCTGGGGAATATATTAGAGGTCAGAGTAATTTCCTCTGTCTCCTGACCTCGGGGTCAGGTCTTCTGAATCTCCCTGTCCCACTAGGCTCCTCTGGCCCCAGTCCCAACTCTGCCCAAGAGAATTAGATGAGTGAGGTGAGTCTCAGTGCTAGACAAGCAGAGCGAAGCTTAGCTGTCACACTGGTATCATCACCCCCTAGTTGTACATCTCCAGTTCATAGAAGCATGACAAGTCCAAAAGCAGCTCCTGTCACCAGCAAACAGATCTCATCATATGAATTTTCTTAAACTGAACCCAAATTTGTAATTTCTGCCTATTTCTCTTCCAACTCCATCCTTTGCAAACTCACAGAAATCCATTTCCTCCCTCACAAAAGCACTTAAAATACGTGAGCAAGGCTATCCTGCTCCTTCGGCCAATTTCTTCTCTAGACTAAATAGATTTCAATAGTTGCTACAGTGAAAGTCCTCAGGCCACGGTTCCATCACGCATCCCCCTCCCCTGGGGCCTCTGGAGCCTGGCACGGGGCCTGTGCAGAGTGGTTCTCCACAAACAGCTACCGAAGGAGTGGATGAATCCCACCACCCTCCCTTATGCTCTTGTCAGTTTGCATCTTCTCTTGGCACACAGAGCCCATGGGTCCCACACTTGTCACATATTGAGTTAACTGGGTCAAAAGTTGAAGTCAAATCAAGTTAGAGAAAATTTAAAAGTTTATGGTACGAACAAAAGGACAGTTTGCAGAACTGGAAGACTTCTAGCAGAAAGTGGCAAGAAGCTGAGAAAAAGAGGGTCGTAGCTTGGTTTCTTTTTTTTCTTTCTTTTTTTGATGTGGACCATTTTTAGAGTCTTTATTGAATTTGTTACAATATTGCTTCTGTTTTATGTCTTGGTTGATTTGGCCCTGAAGCATATGGGATTTTAGCTCCCTGACCAGGGATCCAACCCACACCCACTGCACTGGGGAGCAAAGTCTTAACCACTGGACCACCAGGGAAGTCCCTAGAGCTCTGTTTTGAAAGTGAGGAAGTACATTGATCTCTACCGTGATTGGCCACTAGAAACCTGCATCCCTTTTTGGCTAACGGTGCTACACAAAATTACTCTTTTGTAGCTGATTGGCTGGGAAGCTATGAAATCATGCTGACATGAGGAAAGCTTAAGTTTGCTTATGGTCAGAAGCCAACAATTTGGGGGAATCAGGACAGTTTTAGTTTTGGTTATGTGGCTGTGGGTGTTTGGTGGAGGGATATATGAAAACCATGGCATCTGTTTGTGGTTTTGTTGAACAATTGTCAACAAGGACTCCTAGCATCTGCGACTCTCCCTGGTAATACGCTCCCCCCCCCCCCCCCCCGGCTTCTGAAAGGCTTCAGCTCAGATGCAAATAGCTGAGGGAGTCTAGGTGCTGTGGGCTTGGTCCTGGTTGTCCCCATGGCCCAGGTCTGTGTCACTAGGGCCCCAGCTCCAGCAGCAGCAGCAGCGCAGGAAGGGCTGGGTCAGAGCTCTGTGAGCATGAGCACGGTGCGGTGGTTCCTATGACAGAGCTTGATGAAGGCCTGCTGGCTCCCTGACGTCTGCTCCCCTATCTGCAATCTGCAGGTTTGTCTCCCTCCATCTGTTGAGGCCTCCCCTGTAATCAGCGGGTTATCCTCTTTTGGATATGGCTGGACTCCCCCTGCTTGTCTGCCCCGTGCTTCCGCTCAGCATCTGAGTGTCTGATCTTGGACTCCAATATGTGCACACATTTTTTTTTTCTTTTTTGTGGTACACGGGCCTCTCACTGTTGTGGCCTCTCCCGTTGTGGAGCACAGGCTCTGGACGCGCAGGCTCAGTGGCCATGGCTCACGGGCCCAGCCGCTCCGCGGCATGTGGGATCTTCCTGGACCGGGGCACGAACCCGTGTCCCCTGCATCGGCAGGCGGACTCTCAACCACTGTGCCACCAGGGAAGTCCTGTGCACACTTTTAATGCCAGAGATCAAAGACGTTCCTTGGGCTTGAGCCAGGCTGGAAAAATGTCCCAGAACATCCTCAGCCCAGTCAGAAGCTTTCCTGCTGGGAAGGCTCTCTGGAGTCTCTTTGCAGGCTGGGGCCCTGGGGAGCAGCTGGTTTATTCCAAAATTGGAAAATGGAAGAGAAAACTTGTTCCAAGCAGGCAAGAGAACTGATTCAGACCCCTGGAGATGTTCAGGGACTTGATATGTGCAGGAGGTTTTGGAAAGTGTCCTTTGGTGTGTGTGGCCCGTGGAAAGACAGCTCTCTAGCTCTGCACAGGGATGCTGCCTGCTTGGATCTTCAGCACCCGGCACCTGGTAGGTGATCAGTGAGTGCTTCTTAGGTTCATGAATGAATGAATGAGAAGAAGACAGCTTCTAGAAACTTCATCTGTGTGCCATGGGCACTTTCCTCATGCAAATAGGAGTCTGTTGTGGAGTCAAAAGAAACTCTGGTTAGAATCTTGACTTCACTACTTACTAGCTTTGTGAGGCCAGACCAGTTCCTTAACAAAGGGGCAATATACACCCCCTGAGGCTACTGCCAGGATTCCCTTAGAGAATGTGCGTAGACCTCAGGGCCTGGCACTTGCCACCTGCAGACTCAGTGAGTGCCTGAGGGCTCCATGTTGCCGCTTGAAATCCCCCCCAAGTCATCTTCCAGCTCTTTCTTGCCTTAGAAAATCTCCAAGATTGAGACACTGGGGTGGTCCCAGTGCTGGAAAGACCTCAGTTCAGCCAAACAGCTGAGACCTTGGGCTCCCCTTCAGGGAGGGGCTGTCCTGGCCATCCATGGGGGCACAGCCATACAGGCTGAGGAGAAAGGGGGACCCGGGGGATGAGGGAGGAACCTCTTTACCCCTCAGGAGGCTGGCCCTTGACTCAAGCCTCAGGGCCCAGGTCAGACCTCAGGGCACAGCTGAGAAACCGCCATTGGTTCTCTCCTGTAAGTCTGGAGTCTACTCGGCCCTTTCATGCAACCTCAGAGCCCACAGCCTTGTGTATCCTCCACAACTGGGCAGTGACAGGGTGCAGGGAGGTGACCCAGGATGCCTGACTTTTCTGAAATCTGGCCAGATGGTAGGGCAGAGTTTGTGTTCATCTCAGATGCACACCTAGGTCTTCCCTCTGACAGGGATGCTATGCTTGTGGGTATCATGGCTCTTCCATGTAACTCCCCTCCTACCCATTTTAGCCCTTTTGTCTGGAAAACAAGGATCAGAGAGGAAAGATGCTGTAGTGGAAAGAATCCTGGACCTGAAGTTTTGAGGCCCCAGCCCCAGGTGGATTTTCTCAGGTGTAAAATGTGGGCATAGCTGAGCCTATGATATATTGTGGATGGGAGTGAGATGGTCCAGGTGCCCCTTAAGGAGGCTTCTTTGAGCATGGCTGTTCTATGTACCTTAGAGGGCTGTTTCTTTTTTTTAAAAAACAATTAATTAATTAATTTTTGGCTGCAATGGGTCTTTGCTGCTGTGCGCGGGCTTTCTCTACTTGCGGTGAGCGGGGCTACTCTTTGTTCCAGTGTGTGGGCTTCTCATTGTGTAGCTTCTCTTGTTGCACAACATGGCCTCTAGGCGCCCGGGCTTTAAGAGTTGTGGCTCAAGGGCTCTGGAGCGCAGGCTTAGTAGTTGTGGCATGCGGGCTTTTTTGCTCTGCAGCATGTGGGATCTTCCGGGACCAGGGCTCGAACCCGTGTCCCCTGCATTGGCAGGTGGATTGTTAACCACTGTGCCACCAGGGAAGCCCTGGTGGGCTGTTTTTTATTCCTATTCCAGATTATCAAAAAAGGAAAAAATAGTCATCACAAGCACAGCAGGTGGTTGGTTGGTGGAGAGGAATAAGCACACATCAAGTCAGGCATTAGTTTTAGGATCAGCTTTATTCTGCATTTTACCTTCACCAGGGAGAAGAAAGCAAAGAAGCTGGAGGACAGACCAGCCTGCACCACACAGTCACAAATCACATCTCTAAAGAGTATACATGGTGGAAATAAAGGGCCTAAAGCAGGTCAGCAATGAAGCAAAAAGATCAACCATCAGGACCCCAAACATTTCATCTCATCTTTCCTTATTGGCTGTTTGGAATCAATTTCATTTAGTTTCCTTTTTAAAAGCACAGCCAACATTCCAACATCTAATCATTTTCTGTTCTTTTTTGGGGATGCAGAGACAAAATTACCCAGTTTTTGATTTTTGCAACATCACCAACTTCTTCTCCACAGCCATGGTGGTGGTGATCCACACAAAGACCACCAAAATTCAGTTTGTTTTGAGGCTCAAGTGAGAGGTTCACACTCTGAAAGAAGGATGGAGGCATCCTTGGCTGTTACACGCCCAGGGCTGGGTGAATTTTTGCCCCAAAGGAGCTGAACTAGGCTTCTTTGGTCGCCCCTGATAACCACATCATATTCCTACAGCAGAGACATTCTAATAGATTGTTGACAACATTTATTCACAGAGGTTGAGGAAATACAGAAAGAACTGTCTTCAGAGACACAGACCAAGTCCTGGAATACTGAAGAAGCCAGGAGGCAAGAGCAGGGTGCACATAGACGTACCTATAGGAGAAGGTCACCATGACAGGGGTTGGAGTTGGGCTGGGATCATCTTCTTGACCCCCAAATGGCATTATGAGCAGCTACTTTCCCTTGCCAGGGGGTAAGCACTTCTCCTGGACTTTCTGTGGGCAAACCTCCACACGTTTTGTCTGAGATATCTCCTGGCATGTCTCCACACACTGAGGTGGGCTTTGGTCTTGACATAGAGGTAGGCATGGGTCTTGGCCTTGCTGTAAGAAGTTTTCTTGGTTTAACTCCTGGCACTGAGGAAGATGCACCTCTTGAGCTTGCACTGGGCACTTCTTTTGGCAAGAGTGCTGGCATGGGGGGAGGCACACCTCCTCAGCCTTTGCCTGGCAATGCCGTTGGGTCTTTTGAAGACTTGGAGAAGGCATGCATGGCTGTTTGCACTGCTGCTTATTAAAGGACATCCTAGGGTGATTTGCAGGACCTGAAACAAACACAAGCTTTGAAATTATTTGCATTAACAGTAACAGGCTGGGAATTGGCGGGATGAAGGATTGTTAGAGGGGAACAGGGAGCGAATGATTATTAACACTAAGAGCTCATTTCTCTGCTGATTTTTATTCCTTTCTCTTTTCTATCCCTACTTCAGCTCTCTCTGACACCCGTCTCCTAGGTGGGGATATTCTCAGAGATTTTGTCAATATCTATAGGCCCAAACTCCTAAACCCAATCCTTCCATGGATCTTTTCATTCTCTCCTATTTGACTAATCTTTTTGAAAATTAGATGCAGGAGACTAGGTAGAATACACAGAATGGTTTGAGAAGCCCAAGAAATGGCAAACCACTTCAAAAATCAGAATAAACTACAGCCCAGTAGAGGAAGAGAATAGTAGCTTCCCCGACACAGAGCAGAAAGGGAGAGAGAGGGCACAGACGTCCCCACTTACCTGATCTTCAACAACCCTCAACAAAGGATGTGGATGAGGGGGCTAGCCTGGTAGGGACTTTTATATAGTGCTTGGTCCAGCCTCCTGCAAGACAGACTGGCCACGTGGGCTGAGGTCTTAATTGTGGAGTCACCATAACAAGCTTCCTCTGAAATTGCCCATGGATTGAGTGACTGCTTGGGATGCCTGTTAATCAGCCTCCATTTTGACCTCTGGGTCCTCACCAAGCCTCAGCAGGGAGGGGCTTCTGTCATATCTCTCTTCTTTTTTTATTTATTTTTTATTTTTTTAATTTTAATTTTATTTTTATTGAGTATAATTGCCTTGCAATGGTATGTTAGTTTCAGCTTCACAACAAAATGAATCAGTTATATGTATACATATGTTCCCATATATCTTCCTGCTTGCGTCTCCCTCCCTCCCACCCTCCCTATCCCACCCCTCCAGGTGGTCACAAAGCACCGAGCTGATCTCCCTGTGCTATGTGGCTGCTTCCCACTAGCTATCTACCTTACGTTTGGTAGTGTATATATGTCCATGCCTCTCTCTCGCTTTGTCACAGTTTACCCTTCCCCCTCCCCATATCCTCAAGTCCATTCTCTAGTAAGTCTGTGTCTTTATTCCTTTTTCACCCCTGGGTTCTTCCTGACATTTTTTTTCTTAAATTCCATATATATGTGTTAGCATACTGTATTTGTCTTTTTCGTTCTGACTTACTTCACTGTGTATGACAGACTCTAGGTCTATCCACCTCATTACAAATAGCTCAATTTCGTTTCTTTTTATGGCTGAGTAATATTCCATTGTATATATGTGCCACATCTTCTTTATCCATTCATCCGATGATGGGCACTTAGGTTGTTTCCATCTCCGGGCTATTGTAAATAGAGCTGCGATGAACATTTTGGTACATGACTCTTTTTGAATTTCGGTTTTCTCAGGGTATATGCCCAGTAGTGGGATTGCTGGTTCATATGGTAGTTCTATTTGTAGTTTTTTAAGGAACCTCCATACTGTTCTCCATAGTGGCTGAACCAATTCACATTCCCACCAGCAGTGCAAGAGGGTTCCCTTTTCTCCACACCCTCTCCAGCATTTATTGTTTCTAGATTTATTGATGATGGCCATTCTGACTGGTGTGAGATGATATCTCATTGTAGTTTTGATTTGCATTTCTCTAATGATTAATGATGTTGAGCATTCTTTCATGTGTTTGTTGGCAGTCTGTATATCTTCTTTGGAGAAATGTCTATTTAGGTCTTCTGCCCATTTTTGGATTGGGTTGTTTGTTTTTTTGTTGTTGAGCTGCATGAGCTGCTTGTAAATTTTGGAGATTAATCCTTTGTCAGTTGCTTCATTTGCAAATATTTTCTCCCATTCTGAGGGTTGTCTTTTGGTCTTGTTTATGGTTTCCTTTGCTGTGCAAAAGCTTTGAAGTTTCATTAGGTCCCATTTGTTTATTTTTGTTTTTATTTCCATTACTCTAGGGGGTGGGTCAGAAAGAATCTTGCTGTGATTTATGTCATAGAGTGTTCTGCCTATGTTTTCCTCTAATAGTTTGATAGTTTCTGGCCTTATATTTAGGTCTTTAATCCATTTTGAGCTTATTTTTGTGTATGGTGTTAGGGAGTGTTCTAATTTCATTCTTTTACATGTACCTGTCCAGTTTTCCCAGCACCATTTATTGAAGAGGCTGTCCTTTTTCCACTGTACATTCCTGCCACCTTTATCAAAGATAAGGTGTCCATATGTGCATGGGCTTATCTCTGGGCTTTCTATCCTGTTCCATTGATCTATCTTTCTGTTTTTGTGCCAGTACCATACTGTCTTGATAACTGTAGCTTTGTAGTATAGTCTGAAGTCAGGGAGCCTGATTCCTCCAGTTCCTTTTTTTGTTCTCAAGATTGCTTTGGCTATTCGGGGTCTTTTGTGTTTCCATACAAATTGCGAAATTTTTTGTTCTAGTTCTGTGAAAAATGCCAGTGGTAGTTTGATAGGGATTGCATTGAATCTATAGATTGCTTTGGGTAGTAGAGTCATTTTCACAATGTTGATTCTTCCAATCCAAGAACATGGTATATGTCTCCATCTATTTGTATCATCTTTAATTTCTTTCATCAGTGTCTTATAGTTTTCTGCATACAGGTCTTTTGTCTCCTTAGGTAGGTTTATTCCTAGATATTTTATTCTTTTTGTTGCAATGGTAAATGGGAGTGTTTTCTTGATTTCACTTTCAGATTTTTCATCATTAGTATATAGGAATGCCAGAGATTTCTGTGCATTAATTTTGTATCCTGCTACTTTACCAAATTCATTGATTAGCTCTAGTAGTTTTCTGGTAGCATCTTTAGGATTCTCTATGTATAGGATCATGTCATCTGCAAACAGTGACAGCTTTACTTCTGCTTTTCCGATTTGTATTCCTTTTATTTCCTTCTCTTCTCTGATTGCTGTGGCTAAAACTTCCAAAACTATGTTGAATAAGAGTGGTGAGAGTGGGCACCCTTGTCTTGTTCCTGATCTTAGTGGAAATGCTTTCAGTTTTTCACCATTGAGGATGATGTTTGCTGTGGGCTTGTCGTATATGGCCTTTATTATGTTGAGGAAAGTTCCCTCTATGCCTACTTTCTGCAGGGTTTTTATCATAAATGGGTGTTGAATTTTGTCAAAAGCTTTCTCTGCATCTATTGAGATGATCATATGGTTTTTCTCCTTCAGTTTGTTAATATGGTTTATCACATTGATAGATTTGCGTATATTGAAGAATCCTTGCATTCCTGGAACAAACCCCACCTGATCATGGTGTATGATCCTTTTAATGTGCTGTTGGATTCTGTTTGCTAGTATTTTGTTGAGGATTTTTGCATCTATGTTCATCAGTGATATTGGTCTGTAGTTTTCTTTCTTTGTGACATCCTTGCCTGGTTTTGGTATCAAGGTGATGGTGGCCTCGTAGAATGAGTTTGGGAGTGTTCCTCCCTCTGCTATATTTTGGAAGAGTTTGAGAAGGATAGGTGTTAGCTCTTCTCTAAATGTTTGATAGAATTCGCCTGTGAAGCCATCTGGTCCTGGGCTTTTCTTTGTTGGAAGATTTTTAATCACTGTTTCAATTTCAGTGCTTGTGATTGGTCTGTTCATATTTTCTATTTCTTCCTGATTCAGTCTTGGCAGGTTGTGCATTTCTAAGAATTTGTCCATTTCTTCCAGATTGTCCATTTTATTGGCATAGAGTTGCTTGTAGTAATCTCTCATGATCTCCTTTATTTCTGCAGTGTCAGTTGTTACCTCTCCTTTTTCATTTCTAATTCTATTGATTTGAGTCTTCTCCCTTTTTTTCTTGATAAGTCTGGCTAGTGGTTTATCTATTTTGTTTATCTTCTCAAAGAACCAGCTTTTAGTTTCATTGATCTTTGCTATTGTTTCCTTCATTTCTTTTTCATTTATTTCTGATCTGATTTTTATGATTTCTTTCCTTCTGCTAGCTTTGGGGTTTTTTTGTTCTTCTTTCTCTAATTGCTTGAGGTGCAAGGTTAGGTTGTTTATTCTAGATGTTTCCTGCTTCTTAAGGTGGGCTTGTATTGCTATAAACTTCCTCCTTAGAACTGCTTTTGCTGCATCCCACAGGTTTTGGGTCGTTGTGTCTCCATTGTCATTTGTTTCTAGGTATTTTTTGATTTCCTCTTTGATTTCTTCAGTGATCACTTCATTATTAAGTAGTGTATTGTTTAGCCTCCATGTGTTTGTATTTTTTACAGATCTTTTCCTGTAAATGATATCTAGTCTCATGGCGTTGTGGTCAGAAAAGATACTTGATACAATTTCAATTTTCTTAAATTTGCCAAGGCTTGATTTGTGACCCAAGATATGATCTATCCTGGAGAATGTTCCGTGAGCACTTGAGAAAAATGTGTATTCTGTTGTTTTTGGATGGAGTGTCCTATAAATATCAATTAAGTCCATCTTGTTTAATGTATCATTTAAAGCTTGTGTTTCCTTATTTATTTTCATTTTGGATGATCTGTCCATGGGTGAAAGTGGGGTGTTTAAGTCCCCTACTATGAATGTGTTACTGTCAATTTCCCCCTTTATGGCTGTTAGTATTTGCCTTATGTATTGAGGTGCTCCTATGTTGGGTGCATAAATATTTACAATTGTTATATCTTCTTCTTGGATCGATCCCTTGATCATTATGTAGTGTCCTTCTTTGTCTCTTTTAATAGTCCTTATTTTAAAGTCTATTTTGTCTGATATGAGAATTGCTACTCCAGCTTTCTTTTGGTTTCCATTTGCATGGAATATCTTTTTCCATCCCCTTACTTTTAGTCTGTATGTGTCTCTAGGTCTGAAGTGGGTCTCTTGTAGACAGCATATGTAAGGGTCTTGTTTTTGTATCCATTCAGCTAATCTGTGTCTTTTGGTGGGAGCATTTAGTCCATTTACATTTAAGGTAATTATCGATATGTATGTTCCTATTCCCATTTTCTATATTGTTTTGGGTTCGTTATTATAGGTCTTTTCCTTCTCTTGTGTTTCTTGCCTAGAGAAGATCCTTTAGCATTTGTTGTAAAGCTGGTTTGGTGGTGCTGAACTCTCTCAGCTTTTGCTTGTCTGTAAAGGTTTTTATTTCTCCATCAAATCTGAATGAGATCCTTGCTGGGTAGAGTAGTCTTGGTTGCAGGTTTTTCTCCTTCATCACTTTCAGTATGTCCTGCCACTCCCTTCTGGCTTGTAGGGTTTCTGCTGAAAGATCAGCTGTTAACCTTATGGGGATTCCCTTATGTGTTATTTGTTGTTTTTCCCTTGCTGCTTTTAATATGCTTTCTTTGTATTTAATTTTTGACAGTTTGATTAATATGTGTCTTGGCATATTTCTCCTTGTATTTATCCTGTATGGGACTCTCTGTGCTTCCTGGACTTGATTAACTATTTCCTTTCCCATATTAGGGAAGTTTTCAACTATAATCTCTTCAAATATTTTCTCAGTCCCTTTCTTTTTCTCTTCTTCTTCTGGAACCCCTATAATTCGAATGTTGGTGCGTTTAATGTTGTCCCAGAGGTCTCTGAGACTGTCCTCAGTTCTTTTCATTCTTTTTTCTTTATTCTGCTCTGCAGTAGTTATTTCCACTATTTTATCTTCCAGGTCACTTATCCGTTCTTCTGCCTCAGTTATTCTGCTATTGATCCCATCTAGAGTATTTTTAATTTCATTTATTGTGTTGTTCATCATTGCTTGTTTCATCTTTAGTTCTTCTAGGTCCTTGTTAACTGATTCTTGCATTTTGTCCATTCTATTGTCCATTCTATCTCCAAGATTTCGGATCAACCTTACTATCATTATTCTGAATTCTTTTTCAGGTAGACTGCCTATTTCCTCTTCATTTGTTAGGTCTGGTGCATTTTTATCTTGCTCCTTTATCTGCTGTGTGTTTTTCTGTTTTCTCATTTTGCTTATCTTACTGTGTTTGGGGTCTCCTTTTTGCAGGCTGCAGGTTCGTAGTTCCTCCTGTTTTTGATGTCTGTCTCCAGTGGCTAAGGTTGGTTCAGTGGGTTGTGTAGGCTTCCTGGTGGAGGGGACTAGTGCCTGTGTTGTGGTGGAAGAGGCTGGATCTTGTCTCTCTAGTGGGCAGGTTCACGTCTGGTGGTGTGTTTTGGGGTGTCTGTGGCCTTATTATGATTTTAGGCAGCCTCTCTGCTAATGGGTGGGGTTGTGTTCCTGTTTTGCTAGTTTTTTGGCACAGGTTGTCCAGCACTGTGGCTTGCTGGTCGTTGAGTGAAGCTGGGTGCTGGTGTTAAGATGGAGGTCTCTGGGAGATTTTCGCCGTTTGATATTATCTGGAGCTGGGAGGTCTCTTGTGAACCAGTGTCTTGAAGTTGGCTCTCCTACCTCAGAGGGAGAGCCCTGCCTCCTGGCTGGAGCACCAAGAGCCTTTCATCCACACGGCTCAGAATAAAAGGGAGAAAAAGTAGAGGGAATTAGTAGACGTATGAGGAAAGAAAGAAGGAAAGGAGGGAAGGAAGGAGGGAAGGAAGGAAGGAAGGAAGGAAGAAAGAAAGAAAGAAGCAAAGAAGGAAAGAAGGCAAGAAGGAACGAAAGGAGGGAGGGAGGGAGGGAGGAAGGAAGGAGGGAAAGAAGGAAAAACAAAAAGAAAGAAGATACAGTAAAAATAAAATAAAGTATAATAAAGTTATTGAATTAAAAAATTCTTAATTAGAAAAAAAAAAAAAAAAAAGGACGGATAGAACCTTAGGACAAATGTTGGAAGCAAAGCTGTACAGACAAAGTCTTACACAGAAGCGTACACATACACCCTCACAAAAAGAGGTAAAGGGGGAAAAATCATAAATCTTGCTGTCAGAGACCACCTCCTCAATTTGGGATGATTCGTTGTCTAAAGGAGGGAAGGAAGGAGGGAAGGAAGGAAGGAAGGAAGGAAGAAAGAAAGAAGCAAGGAAGGAAAGAAGGCAAGAAGGAACGAAAGGAGGGAGGGAGGAAGGAAGGAAGGAGGGAAAGAAGGGAAAACAGAAAGAAGATACAGTAAAAATAAAATAGAGTATAATAAAGTTATTGAATTAAAAAATTCTTAATTAGAAAAAAAAAAAGGGACGGATAGAACCTTAGGACAAATGTTGGAAGCAAAGCTATACAGACAAAGTCTTGCACAGAAGCGTACACATACACCCTCACAAAAAGAGGTAAAGGGGGAAAAATCATAAATCTTGCTGTCAGAGACCACCTCCTCAATTTGGGATGATTCGTTGTCTAAAGGAGGGAAGGAAGGAAGGAAAGAAAGAAAGAAAGAAAGGACGAAGGTAAAGTATAATAACGTTCTTAAAATTAAAATTGATTATTAAGAAAAAAAATTTTAAGAAAAAACCATGGACGGATAGAACCTAGGACAAATGGTGGAAGCAAGACTATACAGACAAGATCTCACACAGAAGCATACACATACACATTCACAAAAAGAGGAATAGGGAGAAAAATCATAGATCTTGCTCCCAAAGTCCACCTCCTTAATTTGGGATGATTGGCTGTCTATTCATGTATTCCACAGATGCAGGGTACATCAAGTTGATTGTGGAGCTTTAATCCGCTGCTTCTGAGGCTGCTGGGAGAGATTTCCCTTTCTCTTCTTTGTTCTCACAGCTCCCAGGGGCTCAGCTTTGGATTTGGCCCTGCCTCTGCGTGTAGGTCGCTGGAGGGCGTCTGTTTTTTGCTCAGACAGGACGGGGTTAAAGGAGCCGCTGATTCGGGGGTTCTGGCGTACGGAGGCCGGCGGCGGGGAGGGAGGGGCACGGAATGCGGGGCGGGCCTGCGGCGGCAAAGTCCGGCGTGACTCTGCACCAGCCCGAGGCCCGCCGTGCGCTCTCCCGGGGAAGTCGTCTCCGGATCCCGGGAACCCGGCAGTGGCGGGCTGCACAGGCTCCGCGGAAGAGGGGAGTGGAGAGCGACCTGCGCTCGCGCACAGGCCCCTTGGTGGCGGCAGCAGCAGCCCCAACGTCTCCCGCCCGCCTTGGGGTCCGCGCCTCCAGCCACGGCTTGCGCCCGTCTCTGGAGTCAGCGCCCTCAGCCGCGGCTCGTGCCCGTCTCTGGGGTCCGCGCCCTCAGCCGCGGCTCGTGCCCGTCTCCGGGGTCCGCGCCCTCAGTCGCGGCTCGCGCCCGTCTCCGGGGTCCGCGCCCTCAGCCGCGGCTCGCGCCCGTCTCTGGGGTCCGCGCTTTCAGCCGCGGCTCGCGCCCGTCTCTGGGGTCCGCGCTTTCAGCCGCGGCTCGCGCCCGTCTCTGGGGTCCGCGCTTTCAGCCGCGGCTCGCGCCCGTCACTGGGGTTCGCGCTTTTAGCCGCGGCTCGCGCCCGTCTCTGGAGTTCCTTTAAGCAGCGTTCTTAAACCCCTCTCCTCACGCACCAGGAAACAAAGAGGGAAGAAAAAGTCTCTTGCCTCTTCGGCAGGTGCCGGCTTTTCCCCGGACTCCCTCCCGGCTAGCTGTGGTGCACTAACCCCTTCAGGCTTTGTTCAAGCCGCCAACCCCAGTCCTCTCCCTGCGCTCCGTCCGAAACCGAAACCCTAGCCTCAGAGCCTCAGCTCGCAGCCCCGCCCGTCCCGGCGGGTGAGCAGACAAGCCTCTCGGGCTGGTGAGTGCCGGTCGGCACCGATCCTCTGTGCGGGAATCTCCCCGCTTTGCCCTCCGCACCCGTTGCTGTGCACTCCTCCGCGGCTTCGAAGCTCCCCCCTCCGCCTCCCGCAGTCTCCGCCCGCGAAGGGGCTTCCTAGTGTGTGGAAACTTTTCCTCCTTCACAGCTCCCTCCCACTGGTGCAGGTGCCGTCCCTATTCTTTTGTCTCTGTTTATTCTTTTTTCCTTTTGCCCTACCCAGGTACGTGGGGAGTTTCTTGCCTTTTGGGAGGTCTGAGGTCTTCTGCCAGCCTTCAGTAGGTGTTCTGCAGGAGTTGTTCCACGTGTAGATGTATTTCTGGTGTATCTGTGGAGAGGAAGGTGATCTCCGCGTCTTACTCTTCCGCCATCTTCCCTCTTGCTCCCGTGCCACATCTTCTTTATCCATTCATCCGATGATGGACACTTAGGTTGTTTCCATCTCCAGGCTATTGTAAATAGAGCTGCAATGAACATTTTGGTACATGACTCCTTTTGAATTATGGTTTTCTCAGGGTATATGCCCAGTAGTGAGATTGCTGGGTCATATGGTAGTTCTATTTGTAGTTTTTTAAGGAACCTCCATACTGTTCTCCACAGTGGCTGTAACAATTTACATTCCCACCAACAGTGTAAGAGGGTTCCCTTTTCTCCACATCCTCTCCAGCATTTATTGTTTCTAGATTTTTTGATGATGGCCATTCTGACTGGTGTGAGATGATATCTCATTGTAGTTTTGATTTGCATTTCTCTAATGATTAGTGATGTTGAGCATTCTTTCATGTGTTAGTTGGCAGTCTGTATATCTTCTTTGGAGAAATGTCTATTTAGGTCTTCTGCCCATTTTTGGATTGGGTTGTTTGATTTTTGTTATTAAGCTGCCTGAGCTGCTTATAAATTTAGGAGATTAATCCTTTGTCAGTTGCTTCATTTGCAAATATTTTCTCCCATTCTGAGGATGCTTTTTTGGTCTTGTTTATGGTTTCCTTTGTTGCACAAAAGCTTTTAAGTTTCATTAAGTCCCATTTGTTTATTTTTGCTTTTATTTCCATTACTCTAGGAGGTGGGTCAAAAAGGACCTTGCTGTGATTTATGTTATAGAGTGTCCTGCCTATGCTTTCCTCTAAGAGTTTGATAGTTTCTGGCCTTACATTTAGGTCTTTAATCCATTTTGAGCTTATTTTTGTGTATGGTGTTAGGGAGTGATCTAATCTCATACTTTTACATGTAGTTGTCCAGTTTTCCCAGCACAACTTATTGAAGAGGCTGTCCTTTCTCCACTGTACAATCCTGCCTCCTTTATCAAAGATAAGGTGACCATATGTGCGTGGGTTTATCTCTGGGCTTTCTATCCTGTTCCATTGATCTATCTTTCTGTTTTTGTGCCAGTACCATACTGTCTTGATTACTGTAGCTTTGTAGTATAGTCTGAAGTCAGGAAGCCTGATTCTTTCAGCTCCATTTTTCGTTCTCAATATTGCTTTAGCTATTCGGGGTCTTTTGTGTTTCCATACAAATTGTGAAATTTTTTGTTCTAGTTCTGTGAAAAATGCCAGTGGTAGTGTGATAGGGATTGCATTGAATCTGTAGATTGCTTTGGGTAGTAGAGTCATTTTCACAATGTTGATTCTTCCAATCCAAGAACATGGTATATCTCTCCGTCTATTTGTATCATCTTTAATTTCTTTCATCAGTGTCTTATAATTTTCTGCATACAGGTCTTTTGTCTCCTTAGGTAGGTTTATTCCTAGATATTTTATTCTTTTTGTTGCAATGGTAAATGGGAGTGTTTTCTTGATTTCACTTTCAGATTTTTCATCCTTAGTGTATAGGAATGCCAGAGATTTCTGTGCATTAATTTTGTATCTTGCTACTTTACCAAATTCACTGATTATCTCTAGTAGTTTTCTGGTAGCATCTTTAGGATTCTCTATGTATAGTGTCATGTCATCTGCAAATAGTGACAGCTTTACTTCTTCCTTTCCGATTGCGATTCCTTTTATTTCCTTTTCTTCTCTGATTGCTGTGGCTAAAACTTCCAAAACTATGTTGAATAAGAGTGGTGAGAGTGGGCAACCTTGTCTTGTTCCTGATCTTAGTGGAAATGCTTTCAGTTTTTCACCATTGAGGACGATGTTGGCTGTGGGTTTGTCATATATGGCCTTTATTATGTTGAGGAAAGTTCCCTCTATGCCTACTTTCTGCAGGGTTTTTATCATAAATGGGTGTTGAATTTTGTTGGAAGCTTTCTCTGCATCTATTGAGATGATCATATGGTTTTTCTCCTTCAATTTTTTAATAGGGTGTATCACGTTGATTGATTTGCATATATTGAAGAATTCTTGCATTCCTGGAATAAACCCCACTTGATCATGGTGTATGATCCCTTTAATGTGCTGTTGGATTCTGTTTGCTAGTATTTTGTTGAGGATTTTTGCATCTATGTTCATCAGTGATACTGGCCTGTAGTTTTCTTTCTTTGTGACATCCTTGTCTGGTTTTGGTATCAGGGTGATGGTGGCCTCGTAGAATGAGTTTGGGAGTGTTCCTCCCTCTGCTATATTTTGGAAGAGTTTGAGAAGGATAGGTGTTAGCTCTTCTCTAAATGTTTGATAGAATTCGCCTGTGAAGCCATTTGGTCCTGGGCTTTTGTTTGTTGGAAGATTTTTAATCACAGTTTCAATTTCAGTGCTTGCGATTGGTCTGTTCATATTTTCTATTTCTTCCTGATTCAGTCTTGGCAGGTTGTGCCTTTTTAAGAATTTGTCCATTTCTTCCAGGTTGTCCATTTTATTACCATAGAGTTGCTTGTTGTACTGTCTCATGATCTTTTGTATTTCTGCAGTGTCAGTTGTTCCTTCTCCTTTTTCATTTCTAATTCTATTGATTTCAGTCTTCTCCCTTTTTTTCTTAATGAGTCTGTCTAATGGTTTATCAATTTTGTTTATCCTTTCAAAGAACCAGCTTTTAGTTTTATTGATGTTTGCTATCATGTCCTTCATTTCTTTTTCATTTATTTCTGATCTGATTTTTATGATTTCTTTCCTTCTGCTAACTTTGGGGTTTTTTGGTTCTTCTTTCTCTAATTGCTTTAGGTGCAAGGTTAGGTTGTTTATTCGAGATGTTTCCTGTTTTTTAAGGTAGGATTGTATTGCTATAGACTTCCCTCTTAGAACTGCTTTTCCTGCATCTCATAGATTTTGAGTCGTCGTGTCTCCATTGTCATTTGTTCCTAGGTATTTTTTGATTTCCCCTTTGATTTCTTCAGTGATCACTTCGTTATTAAGTAGTGTATTGTTTAGCCTTCATGGGTTTGTATTTTTTACAGATTTTTTCCTGTAATTGATATCTAGTCTCTTAGCGTTGTGGTCGGAAAAGATACTTGATACAATTTCAATTTTCTTAAATTTTACCAAGGCTTGATTTGTGACCCAAGATATGATCTATCCTGGAGAATGTTCCATGAGCACTTGAGAAAAATGTGTATTCTGTTGTTTTTGGATGGAATGTCCTATAAATATCAATTAAGTCCATCTTGTTTAATGTATCATTTAAAGCTTGTGTTTCCTTATTTACTTTCATTTTGGGTGATCTGTCCATTGGTGAAAGTGGGTGTTAAAGGCCCCTAGTATGAATGTGTTACTATCGATTTCCCCTTTTATGGCTGTTAGTATTTGCCTTATGTATTGAGGTGCTCCTATGTTGGGTGCATAAATATTTACAATTGTTATATCTTCTTGTTGGATTGCTCCCTTGATCATTATGTAGTGTCCTTCTTTGTCTCTTCTAATAGTCTTTTTTTAAAGTCTATTTTGTCTGATATGAGAATTGCTACTCCAGCTTTCTTTTGGTTTCCATTTGCATGAAATACCTTTTTCCATCCCCTTACTTTCAGTCTGTATGTGTCCCTAGGTCTGAAGTGGGTCTCTTGTATGCAGCAAATATATGTGTCTTGTTTTTGTATCCATTCAGCCAATCTGTGTCTTTTGGTGGGAGCATTTAGTCCATTTACATTTAAGGTAATTATCGATATGTATGTTCCCATTCCCATTTTCTTAATTGTTTTCGGTTTGCTATTGTAGGTCTTTTCCTTCTCTTGTGTTTCTTGCCTAGAGAAGTTCCTTTAGCAGTTGTTGTAGAGCTGGTTTGGTGGTGCTGAACTCTCTCAGCTTTTGCTTGTCTGTAAAGCTTTTAATTTCTCCATCAAATCTGAATGAGATTCTTGCTGGGTAGAGTAATCTTGGTTGCAGGTTTTTCTCCTTCATCACTTTCAATATGTCCTGCCACTCCCTTCTGGCTTGCAGAGTTTCTGCTGAAAGATCAGCTGTTAACCTTATGGGGATTCCCGTGTGTGTTATTTGTTGTTTTTCCCTTGCTGCTTTTAATATGCTTTCTTTGTATTTAATTTTTGACAGTTTGATTAACATGTGTCTTGGCGTATTTCTCCTTGGATTTATCCTGTATGGGACTCTCTGTGCTTCCTGGTCTTGACTAACTATTTCCTTTCCCATATTAGGGAAGTTTTCAACTATAATCTCTTCAAATATTTTCTCAGTCCCTTTCTTTCCCTCTCCTTCTTCTGGAACCACTATAATCGAATGTTGGTGCATTTAATGTTGTCCCAGAGGTCTCTGAGACTGTGCTCATTTCTTTTCATTCTTTTTTCTGCTCTGCATTAGTTATTTCCACTATTTATCTTCCAGGTCACTTATCCATTCTTCTGCCTCAGTTATTCTGCTATTGATCCCATCTAGAGTACTTTTCATTTCATTTATTGTGTTGTTCATCATTGTTTGTTTCACCTTTAGTTCTTTTACATCCTTGTTAAATGTTTCTTGCATTTTGTCTATTCTATTTCCAAGATTTTGGATCATCTTTACTATCATTATTCTGAATTCTTTTTCAGGTAGACTGCCTATTTCCTCTTCATTTGTTAGGTCTGGTGGGTTTTTATCTTGCTCCTTCATCTGCTGTGTGTTTTTCTGTCTTCTCATTTTGCTTATCTTACTGTGTTTGGGGTCTCCTTTTTGCAGGCTGAAGGTTCGTAGTTCCTGTTGTTTTTGGTGTCTGTCCCCAGTGGCTAAGGTTGGCTCAGTGGGTTGTGTAGGCTTCCTGGTGGAGGGGACTAGTGCCTGTGTTCTGGTGGATGAGGCTGGATCTTGTCTTTCTGGTGGGCAGGTCCACGTCTGGTGGTGTGTTTTGGGGTGTCTATAGACCTATTATGATTTTGGGCAGCCTCTCTGCTAGTGGGTGGGGTTGTGTTCCTGTCTTGCTAGTTGTTTGGCATAGGATGTCCAGCACTGTAGCTTGCTGGTCGTTGAGTGAAGCTGGGTGCTGGCGTTGAGATGGAGATCTCTGGGAGATGTTCACTGTTTGATATTATGTGCAGTTGGGAGGCCTCTTGTGGACCAGTGTCCTGGAGTTGGCTCTCCCACCTCAGAGGCACAGCACTAACTCCTGGCTGCAGCACCAAGAGCCTTTCAACCCCATGGCTCAGAAGAAAAGGGAGAAAAAGTAGAAAGAAAGAATTAGTAGAAGTAGAAAGAAAGAAAGGAAGGAGGGAGGGAGGGAGGGAGCAAGGAAGGAAGGAGGGAAGGAAAGAAAAAAAGAAAGAAGACAAAGTAAAATAAAATAAAGTTAGATAAAATATAATGAAGTTATTAAAATAAAAAAATAATTATTAAGAGGAAAAAAAACCCCCAAAATGGATGGATAGAACCCGGAACAAATGGTGGAAGCAAAGCTATACAGACAAAACCACACACAGAAGCATACACATACACACTCAGAAAAAGAGGAAAAGAGGAAAAAATCATAAATCTTGCTCTCAAAGTCCACCTCCTCAATTTGGGATGATTCGTTGTCTAAAGGAGGGAAGGAAGGAAAGAAAGAACGAAGATAAAGTAAAATAAAATACGGTTATTAAAATAAAAAGTAATTATTAAGAAAAAAAGCCAGGACGGATAGAACCCTCAGACAAATGGTGGAAGCAAAGCTATACAGACAAAATCTCACACAGAAGCATACACATACACACAAAAAAAGGAAAAGGGGAAAGAATAATAAATCTTCCTCTCAAAGTCCACGTCCTCAAGTTGGGGTGACTCTTTGTCTATTCATGTATTCCACAGATGCAGGTACGTCAAGTTGATTGTGCAGCTTTAATCCGCTGCTTCTGTGGCTGCTGGGAGAGATTTCCCTTTCTCTTCTTTGTTCGCACAGCTCCCGGGGCTCAGCTTTGGATTTGGCCCCGCCTCTGCGTGTAGGTTCCGGAGGGCGTCTGTTCTTTGCTCAGATCGGACGGGGTTAAAGGAGCCGCTGATTCGGGGGCTCTGGCTCCCTCAGGCCGGGGGTAGGGAGCGTCACGGAGTGCAGGGCGAGCCTGCGGCGGCAGAGGCCGGAGTGACGTTTCGCCAGCCTGATGCGCGCTGTGCGTTCTCCCAGGGGAGTTGTCCCTGGATCCCGGGACGCTGGCAGTGGCGGGCTGCACAGGCTCCCCGGAAGGGGGGTGTGGATAGTGACCTGTGTTCGCACACAGGCTTCTTGGTGGTGGCAGCAGCGGCCTTAGCGTCTCATGTCTGTCTCTGGGGTCCGCACCTTTAGCCGCGGCTCATGCCTGTCTCTGGAGCTCCTTTAAGCAGCGTTCTTAATCCCCTCTCCTCGCGCACCAGGAAATAAAGAGGGAAGAAAAAGTCTCTTGCCTCTTCAGAAGGTCCAGACTTTTCCCCGGACTCCCTCCCGGCTAGCCGCGGTGCACTAACGCCCTGCAGGCTGTGTTCACGCCGCCAACACCAGTCCTCTCCCGGCGCTCCGATTGAAGCCCGAGCCTCAGCTCCCAGCCCCACCTGCCCCGGCGGGTGAGCAGAAAAGCCTCTTGGCTGGTGAGTGCCAGTCGGCCCTGATCCTCTGTGCTAGAATCTCTCTGCTTTGCCCTCCGCACCCCTGTTGCTGTGCTCTCCTCCGCGGCTCTGAAGCTCCCTGCTCCGCCACCCGCAGTCTCTGCCCGCGAAGGGGCTTCCTAGTGTGTGGACACTTTTCCTCCTTCACAGCTCCCTCCCGCTGGTGCAGGACCCGTCCCTATCCTTTTGCCTCTGTTTATTCTTTTTTCTTTTGCCCTACCCAGGTGCGTGGTGGGTTTCTTGCCTTTTGGGAGGTCTGAGGTCTTCTGCCAGCGTTCATTGGGTGTTCTGTAGGAGTTGTTCCATGTGTAGATGTATTTCTGGTGTATCTGTGGGGAGGAAGGTGATCTCTGCATCTTACTCTTCCGCCATCTTCCCAGAAGTCTCTAGTTATCACTCCATATCTCTCTTCTTAAAGGCAGCCACAAAAGAACATTCATAAAACGTTATTTCTGTCTCAAAACTAGGACTGGGTTCCTTGTCTACCCAAACTGGCTCAGGATGTGGTGAGAGATAAGGTCCACCTTGCTCATCTTGTCTTCACCCATGGGGAGAATTTATGCCTAAAGCTTGGGGTCTGTCTGGGTCAAGGGCTCATATGGCCATTTTCAGGCATTTCCACTGGATGCTTCTTCAAAATCTCACTCATAGGACCCAAGCAAACAAAAGACCTATAGCATCCTGGAGAGAGAGTGATTTTCCTGAATGGAGGTCTTGAGAGAAATTGGAGTCATTTGTTACTCTTGGGTTGTAAAGTAGTCTGGAGGGGAAGAGAAAGGAGGGAGAAGGCAGATAATCTTCACCTTCTCAACCTTGATTTATGACACTTCTAAGTGACCCAAAAAACAGGACGGAACAAGGTTAACCTGTCTCCTTGCCTTCTGGAAAAACCTTATTTAGAACTCAGGTCAATAAAAACCAGGAGAAGATGGACAACCTGGAAGAAATGGACAAATTCTTAGAAATGCACAACCTGCCGAGACTGAATCAGGAAGAAATAGAAAATATGAACAGACAAATCACAAGCACTGAAATTGAAACTGTGATTAAAAATCTTCCAACAAACAAAAGCTCAGGACCAAATGGCTTCACAGGTGAATTCTATCAAACATTTAGAGAAGAGCTAACATCTTTCCTTCTCAAACTCTTCCAAAATATAGCAGAGGGAGGAACACCCCCAAACTCATTCTATGAGGCCACCATCACCCTGATACCAAAACCAGACAAGGATGTCACAAAGAAAGAAAACTACAGGCCAATATCACTGATGAACATAGATGCAAAAATCCTCAACAAAATACTAGCAAACAGAATCCAACAGCACATTAAACGGATCATACACCATTTGGGGTTTATTCCAGGAATGCAAGGATTCTTCAATATACGCAAATCAATCAACGTGATACACCATATTAACAAATTGAAAGAGAAAAAATATATGATCATCTCAATAGATGCAGAGAAAGCTTTCAACAAAATTCAACACCCATTTATGATTAAAACCCTGCAGAAAGTAGGCACAGAGGGAACTTTCCTCAACATAATAAAGGCCATATATGACAAACCCACAGCCAACATCATCCTCAATGGTGAAAAACTGAAATCATTTCCACTAAGATCAGGAACAAGACAAGGTTGCCCACTCTCACCACTCTTATTCAACATAGTTTTGGAAGTTTTAGCCACAGCAATCAGAGAAGAAAAGGAAATAAAAGGAATCCAAATTGGAAAAGAAGAAATAAAGCTTTCACTGTTGGCAAATGACATGATATTATACATAGAGAATCCTAAAGATGCTACCAGAAAACTACTAGAGCTAATCAATGAGTTTGGTAAAGTAGCAGGATACAAAATTAATGCACAGACATCTCTGGCATTCCTATACACTAATGATAAAAAATCTGAAAGTGAAATCAAGAAAACACTCCCATTTACCATTGCAACAAAAAGAATAAAATATCTAGGAATAAACCTACCTAAGGAGACAAAAGACCTGTATGCAGAAATTATAAGACACAGATGAAAGAAATTAAAGACAATAAAAATGGAGAGAAATACCATGTTCTTGGATTGGAAGAATCAACACTGTGAAAATGATTCTACTACCCAAAGCAATCTACAGATTCAATGTAATCTCTATCAAACTACCACTGGCATTTTTCACAGAACTAGAACAAAAATTTTCACAATTTGTATGGAAACACAAAAGACCCCGAATAGCCAAAGCAATCTTGAGAACAAAAAATGGAGCTGGAGGAATCAGCCTCCCTGACTTCAGACTATACTACAAAGCTACAGTAATCAAGACAGTATGGTACTGGCACAAAAACAGAAATATAGATCAATGGAACAGGATAGAAAGCCCAGAGATAAACCCACGCACATATGGTCACCTTATCTTTGATAAAGGAGGCAGGAATATACAGTGGAGAAAGGACAGCCTCTTCAATAAGTGGTGCTGGGAAAACTGGACAGCTACATGTAAAAGTTTGACATTAGATCACTCCCTAACACCATACACAAAAATAAGCTCAAAATGGATTAAAGACCTAAATGTAAGGCCAGAAGCTATCAAATTCTTAGAGGAAAACATAGGCAGAACACTCTATGACATAAATCACAACAAGATCCTTTTTGACCCACCTCCTAGAGAAATGGAAATAAAAACAAAAATAAACAAATGGGACCTAATGAAACTTCAAAGCTTTTGCACAGCAAAGGAAACCATAAACAAGACCAAAAGACAACCCTCAGAATGGGAGAAAATATTTGCAAATGAAGCAACTGACAAAGGATTAATCTCCTAAATTTATAAGCAGCTCATGCAGCTCAGTAACAAAAAACCAAACAACCCAATCCAAAAATGGGCAGAAGACCTAAATAGACATTTCTCCAAAGAAGATATACAGACTACCAATAAACACATGAAAGAATGCTCAACATCATTAATCATTAGAGAAATGCAAATCAAAAGTACAATGAGATATCTCACACCAGTCAGAATGGCCATCATCAAAAAAATCTAGAAACAATAAATGCTGGATAGGGTGTGGAGAAAAGGGAACCCTCTTGCACTGCTGATGGGAATGTAAATTGATACAATCACTGTGGAGAACAGTATGGAGGTTCCTTAAAAAACTACAAATAGAGCTACCATATAACCCAGCAATCCCACTACTGGGCATATACCCTGAGAAAACCATAATTCAAAAGGAGTCATGTACCAAAATGTTCATTGCAGCTCTATTTACAATAGCCTGGAGATGGAAACAACCTAAGTGTCCATCATCAGATGAATGGATAAAGAAGATGTGGCACATATATACAATGGAATATTACTCAGCCATAAAAAGAAACGAAATTGAGTTATTTGTAATAAGGTGGATATACCTAGAGTCTGTCATACAGCGTGAAGTAAGTCAGAAAGAGAGAGACAAATACCGTATGCTAACACATATATGGAATTTAAGAAAAAAAATGTCATGAAGAACCTAGGGGTAAGGCAGGAATAAAGACACAGACCTACTAGAGAATGGACTTGAGGATATGGGGTGGGGGAAGGGTAAGCTGTGACAAAGCTGTGACAAATGGACATATATACACTACCAAACGTAAGGTAGATAGCTAGTGGGAAGCAGCCGCATAGCACAGGGAGATCAGCTCGGTGCTTTGTGACCTCCTGGAGGGGTGGGATAGGGAGGGTGGGAGGGAGGGAGACGCAAGAGGGAAGAGATATGGGAACATATGTATATGTGTATAACTGATTCACTTTGTTATAAAGCAGAAACTAACACACCATTGTAAAGCAATAATACTCCAATAAAGATGTAAAAAAAAAAAAAAAAAAGCCAGGAGGGTGAAAGGAAAAGTTTCAAAGCAAACACATCCAGTTTGGGTTGTCACTTCAAACTTGTTTGTCCTCCCTTTCCAGGCCTGTAGAAATCTTAAGCATTTTTCAAGGCTCCATTAAAATCTGTTATCTTCCAAGGAGGCTTTCCTGATTACTCTAAACTAGAAACACATTTGTCTCTTTCTGAACTCCCATAGAATCTATTGTTTGTGCTATTTATATGATATTTACTATCATTATTGAGAATACCAGTTATTTATGTACAAGATGTTATTACTGTACTGGGTTGTCGGTTCCTAGATGGTAGGGTCTGTGCCATAGATAGAGTAAGTGGAAGATAATGATTATTGATGGAGTAAATTCATTAAGTAAAGAATGAAGAATGTGAATGTGGGTGACAACGGAGTGTAGAGGAAATTTCATGTAATGGAAAAATGGGAAAACATTCATTATAAAAGAAGCCCCTAGATCATAACGTGGTGAATTGTGCTTGTTAGCTAAAGTTGAACAAATTCCAGGGACTTTAAAGCTTGAATAGGTAGGTTTAGGTCATTTCCTAAAAGAGGTATTTGGCTAAAATCAGGAAATCCTTCAAAGATTTATATAGTTTTTGGATGCTTGCTCCTGAAAATGTTTTCAAAAGGTGAGCTGTGGGAGACCAGGTGATATTTTTTCCTTTAGGACTGGTGCATGGAGGATTGATGTAGCGCCAGCGTGGTCCCCCTCAGTGTCCTGGTGAGAGATAAATGCCTGGATGGGGAGGGATCAGAGGCTGGCCAGGGGAGTGGTGCTGATGTTCCTGGGAGGGACGTGACCTTTGGGAGGCTGTGGTGGGAGTGAGGATATGTGGGATGAGGAGAGGGATTTGGAAGATCCATGAGAGTAACTGACGAGATAGGTCATTTGGGGAATCTGGGAACTGGATGATCAGGTGTTGAATGGGGACTCTCCTGCTCCTTTTCCTTCTCCTCTTTTATCATCTCTTGCTTCCATTTCTCCTTTCCCTCTTCATGGCCTTAATCTTTTGTGTGGAATGATAAGAGTCAAAGCAACCACCCCCTCCCCAAAGTCCTAGGAGGCAAAGAATTCTCTGTCATTGAGTTTATTCATTCATTCTTTCAGTCATTCTTGGTCCTGCTTTCAAGGGGCTCACAGTCTCATGGGAAATATGGGTGGAGGTAAGTCCCCACATTCCAGAAGAAGGCCCCTTCATTAGCCTTGAGTGGAAGGTCCTGGAAGGCTCTGGGGGAACAGATGTCTGTGCTGTGTTTTACTGGACAGTAGGAATTACTGCCCAGGAGGGTGGACAGGGAACTTCCAGGAAGCCTGGAGGAAGGAATCCTTTTTAGGAGCCTGTTGAGATGAGAATAGAGGCTGAGGCTGACTCAGAAAAGGGGTGGGTGAGAGATTAGGGGAGGAGACTTGCTTGGTTGAGATCTCCAAGTTTTCTGCAGCAGGATGCCTGAGAAGACCTTGCTCATGCCACATGGATTTCTATGTTTTTGGCTGAGCCCAAGGAAAAGGAGACCAAATAGAAGTGCAGAACAATGGAGAAACCAGGTCATGGTCTCGTGGAGGGTGGTGAAGGCAGTTAAGAAAAGCCCAGAGTTCCACTCCTCTCAAAGGACTTTCTGCCTGACACTGCTGATTACACTGAAGTGGGTCCAGTGCGATCACAAGGGTCTTTCAATGTGAAGAGGCAGAAGGGTCAGTGTCAGAGTGATGTGATGTGTGAGAAAGACTTGGCCATTGCATGTTTTGAATATGGAAGGAGACCACAGGCCAGAAATGTGGACAACATCTAGAGGCTGGAAAAGGCAAGGAAACAGATCCTCCCCTAGAGCCTCCAGAAAGAAATGTAGCCCTGCTAGCATTTTGATTTTGGCCCAGAGAGAACTGTGTTAGACTTATGACTTCCAAACTGGATGATAATGAATTTCTGATGTTAAAAAAATTTTTTTATTGGGGTATAGCTGTTTTACAATGTTGGGTTAATTTTACTGTACAGCGAAGTGAAGTAGAGTTCCCTGTGCTATACAGCAGGTTCTCATTAGCTATCTATTTTATACATATTAGTGTATATATGTCAATCCCAATCTCCCAATTCATCCCCCCCCCACCAATTTCTGATATTTTAACCCACTAATGTTGTGGTAACTTGTTACAGCAGCAACGGAAAATTAATATGCCTTCCCAATGTCTGAATTTCTTGGGGACTCTGGAGGAGGGAGGTCTCAAATGAAGAATTAAGCTCCCAGGTTAATCCTCCTTTATTTAAGTGTATCAGCCAAAGAGTAGCTTTCGGTAATGCATGGAGAAAGAATGGACTCAGGATCCCACTGACCTAGGGTTGACTCTATTACATAGGTATGTGTAATATTGGATAAGCTCTTTAGCCTCTCAGAGCCTCAATTTCCTCTTGTGGAAAAGGGACAACACTATTTCACAGACTTCTTGTGAGGAATAAGTTAGAAAACATATGCACCAACACTTAGGGCCATCAAGCTACTTACAGAATGTTAGTGCAATCTGAATCTGTTCAGGGCTCATCTCCTTCATGAAGCCTTCCTGATTCTCCTCAGTTCTCCTTGTTCTATTTCCTTTCCTCTGTCCCCCCAGCACTCAGCCTCTGACTTGTACTTTTCTATGCATTGTGATGCAGTAGACAGAGTACTGCACAGAGACCCAAGAGACCTGGCTCTGTCCCTAACAAGATGTGTGACTTCAGGCAAGTCCCTGACCCTCTTTGGCCTCACATTCATCATCTTTAAAATGGGAAAGTTAGACTAGGAATCAGTTGAGTCCATTCCAGCTCTGACATTTGGTGATACTATACATGTGATCATGAATAATTAGCCTGGTATCTACATGACTTTGAGGTGTGTGCACACATATGTGTGTTGTGGGCTCTTCTTCCTTGATTAGGTTATAATCCACCCACAGGAAGACCCAGTTTTCCATCTTCTGCATGTGGCAGTGACCTAGCCAGGTGGCTGAGTGACCTAAGGTGACCCGTCTTTTCCTTGGTGCAGAGATGGAGTATTTGGGGTCTGAGCCCTCAAAAATCAACGAGTATCTGGGCCTGGGCTGGGACAGCTTTGGGGAGATTATTCCACCCCACATCTTAAGATAAGGTGACGCAATAATTTCTCTAACCATCCCCAGCCCTCCAGAGAGATTTGGGACAATCTGATTGAATACCACCTGAGATTTAAGATTTTAGATTTCTACAGCTGTCGTTATTGGGAGCCAGGGTGTAATTACACAGGGTCAGCAGAAGAGAGTCAGGTGTGTGCAGGACATTGCTTTGTCCCCCCCATTCCCATCAAATAACTATCTCCAGGGCTTCCCTGTTGGCGCAGGGGTTGAGAGTCCGCCTGCCAATGCAGGGGACACGGGTTCGTGCCCCGGTCCGGGAAGATCCCACATGCCGTGGAGCGGCTGGGCCTGTGAGCCATGGCCGCTGAGCCTGCACGTCCGGAGCCTGTGCTCCGCAACGGGAGAGGCCACAACAGTGAGAGGCTCGCGTACCGCAAAAAACAAAAAAACAACCCCCCCCCCCCCAAAAAACCTATCTCCTTTGTTCAGATCATAAAAGTTCCCAGACAGACTCCTCTGATTCACTCGGCTGGCCCAGTCAGCATATTACAGGACAATGGCTCTGATAAAGCTGAATGGTGAAGAATGTGGCCCGTCTCGTTTCCTGGGGAGTAGGTACCTCTGGAGAGCTTTTGGAGCTTGTGGGTTCCTGGGGCAGAGCCCACGTCTCCTTTTACTTCCTTTCCTCCAGTGTCACCCACGCAGAGAGTTTGAATCAGAGGTTGTGGGAATGGCTCTGAATCACAGGCCACAGGCCCAGAGGGGACATGAGAGGCCGCTGGTCTCCACCTGCTCGTTTTAGCCCAGCATGTGCTTTAAACAGGAGGTGTGGAATCATTTATTGACTGCATTTTTTAAGATAAGGAAACAGGGGCAAGAGTGCTAAGGGTCTTCATCAAGGTCACATGGTGACCTCGTGTCTGAACTAGAGGCTGGTCCATGTAAAAACATTTAGGAAAATACTGTATTCGGGATTCTTTATAAACTTCAAGGAGGCAACAAAGATACAGGGTCAGCAGTTCTTAATATTTTTGGGGTGATGAGGAAATATTCATAGGTACATGTCTTCACCTTCAGGCGGTTCACGGCCCCCAGGTTAAAGACCACTGACACAGAAAATGGGGAGAAACGATGTTCCTAAATTGTTTGGGCTTGATGTTGGTCTTCAATCCTTTTACCTTTTGAGTCTGGGTCCTGGGTCATCTTGGCCTAAATTTGGGTTAGAAATCCTGAACTCTTCTAACAACCAACTCCCTGTGCCATTGTTGCTTAAATGTTAAGTTGTTTCCCTCTCTGGAGCTTCATTTCCTCACCTGCGCACTGAGAGCCTATTAAATGCCACACCCCAAAGTCAACTTCTGGCTCCTACCATAATTCGTGGTCTCCTGGGGCCTAGCTGGAGAAACGGCCTTCAAAATCTTGCCTTCGAAGATATTTGTCTTCCTCCTCTATAACTCTCCCTTTCTCCCTCTGACCCACTGCCTCACACAGCAGATGGCAAGAAGCTCTTGTCACAGTAGGTGATGGGTGATGACTCCAGGTGCTGGCCTAGGTTCTTGAGTGCTCTTGCATCCTGGCTTTCTAAGTTCAATTTCCCCTGTGGGGGGCTTTACATATGTAATTTCACTTAGTTACTGCTCTCCAAACTTTGGAAGGACATTTTTTCTCATTCTTCATGTGAAGAAACTGTGACCCCTTCTTCCCCTGAGGTGAAACATCTTGTCTGGTCTACACAGCTGGGAGTGTAGAGCTCATTTTGAATCCATGTCTGTGGGATGATAAGCCTTTTCCTTTTACCATTTTGCCTTCCCAGGTGAGGCCAGGGGTAGGGCTGGCAGGGTCTGCATCTTGTGCCTGAGGGAAAGTGACCAAGACCAGGTGCCTTTCTCTCAGTCCCAGGCCACCCACATTCAGCCTCTTCCCCACTCCCCACCTCTGGATTCTGGGAATGACTCCATTGAGTGAGAGTAAGGAGCACAGCGGACAGGGGCTCAGCCCAGAGCAATCCCCTCCTCTTTGGAAAGGTGCCTCCAAAGCCACTGAGGACTCACTCATTTATTATTATTGAATGTCTGATGTGTGTGCTAGGCCATCTCTGTTCTCAAAAAGCTCGCAGTCCAGTGTAAATGGATAACCAGATCATGGCGTGGTAAGTATCACAGGAGAGAAAGGCTCTAAGACCACAGAAAGGGGCCTTTAACCAGCCTGCGGGTGGAAGGTGGGGGCAGCTTCTTGGAGCGGGTGACCCCTGAGTTGGCCTCAGAGACGACAACTTGTCGAAGTGGATCTGTCAGAGGAGGATTCAGGGGAAGAAGGAAGGATGATGGAGGAGAAACAAGTGTAAGGTCACGAAGGCCAGCAGCTCTCTGCTGTGGGCTAGGAAATATGCACAATTACCTGTTGTTGGGCTTCAAAGTTCTAGAAGGAGGTAGAGGATTGGTGAGATAAACCTAGAGGAGAGGCGGGGCCAGATCCTGAGGAATTTTACATGACAGGTTAAGTCATTCTAGATGTTCTTTAGGCAGAGGAGCCTTTAAGGGTTTTAGGCAAGAGAGTGACATGCTTAGATTTGAGTTTGGGCAAGACTTCCTTGCTGGCTTCTGCTGGAGGAAGGGCTAGAGGAAGGGGAGCTTGAGGCTTCAGAAGCCAGTGAGGAGGTTCTGAGTGGTAAGGTGAGAGAGGATGAGAGCATGTCTGGTGGAAAAACCCATGAAGCCTCAGTCTGAGCAGAATTTTCTCTGAGCTTGGGAGAGAACATGGAGCTCTCGAGGTGAGACATGTGAGGTTTCCTGCAGCTGGAAGATGGGTTCAGCTGAAAATACCCCATTATGTATTTTACCATCAGTTTGTATCTTAGAATCCCTGTGTTTGGCAAATGACTTTCTCTATTTACTGATCTGTTTGCTGAGCATCAACAGCTGTAAAGTAGAAGCAGTTATGACTTGTCATCATCAATAAAGCCTCCCAGGATGAGCCTGTGCTCCTGCCCCTGGCTGGAATATTTGGTCATGTGAAAGCAGGATCGGAAAATAGCACAGTTTTGGTAACTGGTTACTTCCTGCCATCTCCCCAGTTCCATCTATGTGGTGGTGGGGGATTTGTGAGCATGATCTCTAAGTTTCCTTCCAGTTTGAGAGCTTCAAAGCTACACATCCCTGTGTTCTGTGCCCACCCTTTCATAACACTGGTTCACCTTACCAGTCACCCCCAGCTGGCTTTGTTGGGGAGGACTTAGAAGTGTTTTGAAGGCTGGCTGTATGCTCCCTGGTTCTTGGGAATGTGTGATGCAAGAGTCCCCTCTTGCCGCCATCCTAATGGACCCTGAGAACTGCTTTCCCATAAAAGTGGAAGGCTTGGTCCTGGCCCCTCACATTATCTGTGAGCCATCAGCCTGGCACTGCACAGAGTCTCATGGTGCCACCCTTCAGGTGTTACTCCCAAGCACCAGCAGCAGTCAACTACCCCAGAAGGAGGTGGGTGACCGCCGCTGGGGCTTGAGAGTAATTATGGCATTCTGCAGGGAGCTGGCACACTCATCACATTCTAGCTGTCTTCCCGCACATTGCATTTGATCCAGTTTTTTTTTTTGCTGGGAAAGTAGCCATTAAGAGATGTCTATCTTTGGTTTCATTTACATAGGAGAAAAGAGAACTAAATTGGCAAATGGATGGTTTCTTCTTCTCAGAACTGCCCTCCACCCAGTCTGTGCCGAGTCCTCGGAGCCCCCTGGGAGAGCACCAGCCCCTGACCAACACCGCGATGGAGCTGCTTGGCTGTGGGACTGTGATCCTATCCCTTGGAGGCAGGCACCCAAGTAGGAGTGCCTTCTTTTATACATGCACGTGCTCAGGTGGAGGAAGACATTCTTCCTTCTTTTCTGTTTTTTTGTTCATTGAGCAAATGAAAGGACTTAGAGGGTCTCGGAAGTATTCATGATTATATCATTTTTTCCCCATTACAAAAGAAATAAAAGACTACTAGTAAAAATTTGGAAAATAAAAATACTTCACTGGTTACCCATACTCCATTGTCCTAAAATGACTAGAATGTTGAAAAATTTCCTTTATTATTATTATTCACAGAAATTTTTGGTTAAACATAGTTGTCTATGCCATACATTCAATTGGGATGAGGAGGCACCTCTCTGCAGGACCTTGTAGTGTGCTCCATTTCTTTCCAGGAGACCCTGAGACCCCAAGGCTCACATGTCAGAGAAAGCAACTAGTAGTTTTCACATCTGAAAAATTAGGGAGTTGCACCCTAAAAGGCCTTGTCTAGCTCTTGTGCCCTAAAAGTTCTTCTGCAACCAGGATATTGTATGACCTTGGTTTGGTGGGGGTCCCAGGTGTCTTTTCCTGGGCACAGTTTGAACTATCTGTAGTTATTGTACCTTCTGCTGTCCTGAACAATTTTTCCAGACTCAGAAGGATGGAAAGCTGTTTATGGGCCATGATTCCAAAGGGAGTATCTCAGATATGCCTTCTTTCTTATTTTTTAACATCTTTATTGGAGTATAATTGCTTTAAAATGGTGTGTTAGTTTCTGCTGTAAAACAAAGTGAATCAGCTATACGTATACAAATATCCCCATATCCCCTCCCTATTGTGTCTCCCTCCCACTCTCCCAATCCCACCCCTCTAGGTGGTCACAAAGCACTGTGCTGATTTCCCTGTGTGATGCAGCTGCTTCCCACTAGCTATTTTACATTTGGTAGTGTATATGTCCATGCCACGCTCTCACTTCGTCTGAGCTTACCCTTTGCCCTCCCTGTGGCCTCAAGCCCATTCTCTACGTCTGTGTCTTTATTCCTGTCCTGCCCCTAGGGTCTTCAGAACCATTTTTATTCTTAGATTCCATATACACGCGTTAGCTTACAGTATTTGTTTTTCTCTTTCTGACTTACTTCACTCTGTATGACAGTCTCTACCTCAATCCACCTCACTATATATGTGCCACATCTCCTTTATCCATTCATCTATGGATGGACACTTAGGTTGCTTCCATGTCCTGGCTATTGTAAATAGAGCTACAGTGAACATTGTGGTACATGACTCTTTTGGAATTATGGTTTTCTCTGGGTATATGTCCAGTAGTGGGATTCCTGGGTCGTATGGTATTTCCTTTTTTTTTTTATTTTATTATTATTTTTATTTTTTTAACATCTTTATTGGGGTATAATTGCTTTACAATGGTGTGTTAGTTTCTGCCTTATAACAAAGTGAATCAGTCACACATAAACACATGTTCCCATATGTCTTCCCTCCTGCATCTCCCTCCCTCCCACCCTCCCCATCCCACCTCTCCAGGCTGTCACAAAGCACTGAGCTAATATCTCTGTGCCATGCGGCTGCTTCCCACTAGCTATCTACCTTACTACATTTGTTAGTGTGTATATGCCCATGACTCTCTCTCACCCTGTCACAGCTCACCCTTCCCCCTCCCCATAACCTCAAGTCCGTTCTATAGGAGGTCTGCATCTTTATTCCTGCTTTACCCCTAAGTTCTTCATGACATTTTTTTTTCTTAAATTCCATATATATGTGTTAGCATACGGTATTTGTCTTTTTCTTTCTGACTTACTTCACTCTGTATGACAGACTCTAGGTCTATCCACTTCATTACAAATAGCTCAATTTCGTTTCTTTTTATGACTGAGTAATATTCCATTGTATATATGTGCCACATCTTCTTTATCCATTCATCCGATGATGGGCACTTAGGTTGTTTCCATCTCCGGGCTATTGTAAATAGAGCTGCAATGAACATTTTGGTATATGACTCTTTTTGAATTTTGGTTTTCTCAGGGTATATGCCCAGTAGTGGGATTGCTGGGTCATATGGTAGTTCTATTTGTAGTTTTTTAAGGAACCTCCATACTGTTCTCCATAGTGGCTGAACCAATTCACATTCCCACCAGCAGTGCAAGAGTGTTCCCTTTTCTCCACACCCTCTCCAGCATTTATTGTTTCTAGATTTTTTGATGATGGCCATTCTGACTGGTGTGAGATGATATCTTATTGTAGTTTTGATTTGCATTTCTCTAATGATTAATGATGTTGAGCATTCTTTCATGTGTTTGTTGGCAGTCTGTATATCTTCTTTGGAGAAATGTCTATTTAGGTCTTCTGCCCATTTTTGGATTGGGTTGTTTGTTTTCTTGTTATTGAGCTGCATGAGCTGCTTGTAAATTTTGGAGATTAATCCTTTGTCAGTTGCTTCATTTGCAAATATTTTCTCCCATTCTGAGGGTTGTCTTTTGGTCTTGTTTATGGTTTCCTTTGCTGTGCAAAAGCTTTGAAGTTTCATTAGGTCCCATTTGTTTATTTTTGTTTTTATTTCCATTTCTCTAGGAGGTGGGTCAGAAAGGATCTTGCTGTGATTTATGTCATAGAGTGTTCTGCCTATGTTTTCCTCTAAGAGTTTGATAGTTTCTGGCCTTACATTTAGGTCTTTAATCCATTTTGAGCTTATTTTTGTGTATGGTGTTAGGGAGTGATCTAATCTCATACTTTTACATGTACCTGTCCAGTTTTCCCAGCACCACTTATTGAAGAGGCTGTCCTTTCTCCACTGTACGTTACTGCCACCTTTATCAAAGATAAGGTGTCCATATGTGCATGGGTTTATCTCTGGGCTTTCTATCCTGTTCCATTGATCTATCTTTCTGTTTTTGTGCCAGTACCATACCGTCTTGATAACTGTAGCTTTGTAGTATAGTCTGAAGTCAGGGAGCCTGATTCCTCCAGTTCCTTCTTTCATTCTCAAGATTGCTTTGGCTATTCGGGGTCTTTTGTGTTTCCATACAAATTGCAAAATTTTTTGTTCTAGTTCTGAGAAAAATGCCAGTGGTAGTTTGATAGGGATTGCATTGAATCTATAGATTGCTTTGGGTCGTAGAGTCATTTTCACAATGTTGATTCTTCCAATCCAAGAACATGGTATATCTCTCCATCTATTTGTATCATCTTTAATTTCTTTCCGTATGGTATTTCTATGTTTAGTTTTTAAAGGAAGCTCCATACTGTTCTCCATAGTGACTGTATCAATTCACATTCCCAAGAACAGTGCAAGAGGGTTCCCTTTTCTCCACACCCTTTCCAGCATTTATTGTTTGTAGATTTTTTGATGATGGCCATTCTGACTGGTGTGAAGTGATGCATCATTGTAGTTTTGATTTACATTTCTCTAATGATTAGTGATGTTGAGCATCCTTTCATGTGTTTCTTGGCAATCGGTATATTTTCTTTGGAGAAATGTCTATTTAAGTCTTCTGCCCATTTTTGGATTGGGTTACTTGGTTTTTTGATATTGAGCTACATGAGCTGCTTGTATGTTTTGGAGATTAATCTTTTGTCAGTTGCTTCATTGGCAAATATTTTCTCCCATTCTGAGGGTTGTCTTTTTTATGGTTTCTTTTGCTGTGCAAAAGATTTGAAGTTTCATTAGGCTCCTTTTGTTTATTTTTGTTTTTATTTCCATTTTCCTAGGATGTGGGTCAAAAAGAATCTTGCTGTGGTTTATGTCATAGAGTGTTCTGCCTATGTTATCCTCTAAGAGTTTTATAGTGTCTGGCTTTATATTAAGTCTTTAATCCATTTTAAGTTTATTATTATGTATGTTGTTGGGAGTGTTCTAATTTCATTCTTTTACATATAGCTGTCCAGTTTTCCCAGCACCACTTATTGAAGAGGCTGTCCTTTCTCCACTGTATATCCTTGCCTCCTTTATCAAATATAAAATGACCATATGTGCGTGGGTTTATCTGTGGGCTTTCTATCCTGTTCCATTGATCTATATTTCTGTTTTTGTGCCAGTACCATACTGTCTTGATTACTGTAGCTTTGTAGCATAGTCTGAAGACAGGGAGCCTGATTCCTCCAGATCTGTTTTTCTTTCTGAAGATTGCTTTGGCTATTCGGGGTCTTTTGTGTTTCCATACAAATTGTGAAATTTTTTGTCCTATTTCTGTGAAAAATGCCATTGGTAGTTTGATAGGGATTGCATTGAATATGTAGATTCCTTTAGGTAGTAGACTCATTTTCACAATATTGATTCTTCCAATCCAAAACTTTGTGTATCTCTCCAACTGTTTGTATCATCTTTAATTTCTTTCATCAGTGTCTTATAGTTTTCTGCATACAGGTCTTCTCTCTCCTTAGGTAGGTTTATTCCTAGGTATTTTATTCTTTTTGTTGCAATGCTAAATGGGAGTGTTTCCTTAATTTCTCTTTCAGATTTTTCATCATTAGTGTATAGGAATGCAAGAGATTTCTGTACATTAATTTTGTATCCTGCTACTTTACCAAATTCATTGAGTAGCTCTAGTAGTTTTCTGGTAGCATCTTTAGGATTCTCTATATATAGTATCATGTCATCTGCAAACAGTGACAGTTTTACTTCTTCTTTTCTGATTTGGATTCCTTTTATTTCTTTTTCTTCTCTGATTGCTGTGGCTAAAACTTCCAAAACTCTGTTGAATAAGAGTGGTGAGAGTGGGCAACCTTTTCTTGTTCCTGAACTTAGTGGAAATGGTTTCAGTTTTGCACCATTGAGAATGATGTTGGCTGTCGGTTTGTAATATATGGCGTTTATTATGTTGAGGTAAGTTCCCTCTATGCCTATTTTCTGGAGGGATATTTATCAATTTTCTTTTGAATTTTGTCAAAAGCTTTTTCTGCATCTATTGAGATGATCATATGGCTTTTCTCCTTCAATTTGTTAATATGGTTTCTTGCATTGATTGATTTTCAGGTATTGAAGAATCCTTGCATTCTTGGGATAAACCCCACTAGATCATGGTGATCCTTTTAATGTGCTGTTGGATTCTGTTTGCTGGTATTTTGTTGCGGTTTTGCAACTATGTTCATCAGTGATATTGGTCTGTAGTTTTCTTTCTTTGTGACATCCTTTTCTGGTTTTGGTATCAAGGTGATGGTGGCCTAGAATGAATTTGGGAGTGTTCCTCCCTCTGCTATATTTTGGAAGAGTTTGAGAAGGATAGGTGTTAGCTCTTCTCTAAATGTTTGATACAGTTCGCCTGTGAAGCCATCTGGTTCTGGGCTTTTGTTTGTTGGAAGATTTTAAATCACAGTTTCAATTTCAGTGTTTGTGATTGGTCTGTTCATATTTTCTATTTCTTCCTGATTCATTCTTGGCATGTTGTGCATTTCTTCGGATTTGTCCATTTCTTCCAGGTTGTCCATTTTATTGCCATAGGGTTGCTTGTAGTAATCTCCCATGATCTTTTGTATTTCTGCAGTGTCAATTTTTACTTCTCCTTTTTCTTTTCTAATTCTATTGATTTGAGTCTTCTCCCTTTTTTTCTTGATGAGTCTGGCTAATGGTTTATCTGTTTTGTTTATCTTCTCAAAGAACCAGCTTTTAGTTTTATTGATCTTTGCTATCGTGTCCTTCATTTCTTTTTCATTTATTTCTGATCTGATTTTTATGATTTCTTTCTTTCTGCTAACTTTGGCGTTTTTTTTGTTCTTCTTTCTCTAATTGCTTTAAGTACAAGGTTAGGTTATTTATTCTAGATGTTTCCTGTTTCTTAAGGTGGGCTTTTATTGCTATAATCTTCCCTCTTAGAACTGCTTTTGCTGCATCCCATAGGTTTAGGTTCGTCGTGTTTCTGTTGTCATTTGTTTCTAGGTATTTTAAAATTTCCTCTTTGATTTCTTCAGTGATCACTTCGTTATTATGTATGTATTGTTTAGCCTCCATGTGTGTGTTTTTTTAACATCTTTATTGGGGTATAATTGCTTTACATGTTTGTATTTTTTACAGATCTTTTCCTGTAATTGATATCTAGTCTCATAGCATTGTGGTCAGAAAAGATACTTGATACAATCTCAATTTTCTTAAATTTACTAAGGCTTGATTTGTGACCCAAGATATGATGTATCCTGGAGAATGTTCCATGAGCACTTGAGAAAAATGTGTATTCTGTTGTTTTTGGATGGAGTGTCCTAAAAATATGAATTAAGTCCATCTTGTTTAGTGTATCATTTAAAGCTTGTGTTTCCTTATTTACTTTCATTTTGGATGATCTGTCCATTGGTGAAAGTTGGGTGTTAAAGTCCCCTACTATGAATGTGTTACTGTCAATTTCCCCTTTTATGGGTGTTAGTATTTACCTTATGTATTTGTGCTCCTATGTTGGGTGCATAAATATTTACAATTGTTATATCTTCCTCTTGGATCAATCCCTTGATCATTATGTAGTGTCCTTCTTTGTCTCTTGTAATAGTCTTTATTTTAAAGTCTATTTTGTCTGATATGAGAATTGCTACTCCAGCGTTCTTTTGATTTCCATTTGCATGGAATATCTTTTTCCATCCCCTTGCTTTCAGCCTGTATGTGTCCCTAGGTCTGAAGTGGGTCTCTTGTAGACAGCATATATATGGGTCTTGTTTTTGTATCCCTCAACCAATCTGTGTCTTTTGGTGGGAGAATTTAGTCCATTTACATTTAAGGTAATTATTGATATGTATGTTCGTATTCCCATTTCCTAAATTGTTTTGGCTTTGTTATTGTAGGTATTTTCCTTCTCTTGTGTTTCTTGCCTAGAGAAGTTCCTTTAGCATTTGTTGAAAAGCTGGTTTGGTGGTGCTGAACACTGTCAGCTTTTGCTTGTCTGTAAAGGTTTTAATTTCTCCATCAAATCTGAATGAGATCCTTGCTGGGTAGAGTAATCTTGGTTTCAGGTTTTTCTCCTTCATCACTTTTAATATGTCCTGCCACTCCCTTCTGGCTTGCAGAGTTTCTGCTGAAAGATCAGCTGTTAACCTTACAGGGATTCCCGTGTGTGTTATTTGTTGTTTTTCCCTTGCTGCTTTTAATATGTTTTCTTTGTATTTAATTTTTGACAGTTTGATTAATATGTGTCTTGGCGTAGTTCTCCTTGGGTTTATCCTGTATGGGACTCTCTGTGCTTCCTGGAGTTGATTAACTATTTCCTTTCCCATATTAGGGAAGTTTTCAACTATAATCTCTTCAAATATTTCCTCAGTCCTTTTCATTTCCTCTTCTTCTTCTGGAACCCCTATAATTCGAATGTTGGTGTGTTTAGTGTTTTCCCAGAGGTCTCTGAGACTGTGCTCATTTTCTTTTCATTCTTTTTTCTTTATTCTGCTCTGCAGTAGTTATTTCCACTATTTTATCTTCCAGGTCACTTATCTGTTCTTCTGCCTCAGTTATTCTGCCATTGATCCCATCTAGAGTATTTTTCATTTCATTTATTGTGTTGTTCATCATTGTTTCTT